>NC_132955.1:5967000-6267000 GCF_034638445.1 Ciconia boyciana
CCCCCCCCGCGCTGCCCCGCTGCACCCCCATCCCCCGGCTGCGTACCCCGCTTGGCCCCACGGCACCCCGCTCCCCGCTGCCTCCCCACACGCAGGGCCATGCCGGGGGCCGGGGGTCCCCGCCGGCGTGTATATATGTACAGGATGCGCAGATGTCGATACGGGCGCCCCCCTCGTCCCCGGCCAGCCCCGTGCTGGGGGGCTGCGCAGGCGGGGGGAACCGCCCTTGCTGCCCGACCCCGGGGCGACTCCATGGTAAAGCAGAGCTGTGACCTCTCCCCGTCTGCTGTCTGTGTCCCCGCGTGGGGCAGAGCCGGTGTCCCCCGCCCCAGGGTTGGGGTCCTCCTGCCACCCCCCCAGCCGGCCCCGCTTGGCTTCCCCAGCCGGGGGGTGCCGGACAGGGTGCCCGGTCCCCAAGTGCTGGTGTCCCCTCTGCCACCTCCAGTGGGGACGCTGGGGTTACCACGCTGCCATGTCCCTGTCCCCAGAGCCCTGGTGTCCCCATGGGGGGTGTCCCCTCAGGGACGCGGCGTCCCCACTGCAAGGGGGGGGACACGGTCAGGCCGCGCAGAGCCATGAGGACCCTCTGGCACCTGCGCCTGTCACCGCTGCCTCGGCGTGGGCAGGACGTGGCCCAATTAGAGGTGACGGCGGGCGCCCGGGGCCACCGGCCGCCTCCTGAGAGGCTGCGGCGGGGTCAGAGGACAGGAGCCGTTGGGGACGCGTGGGTGGCCCTGGGGACACGGCGCAGTGTGGGTGTCTTCCCCCAGGCCCCAGCAGGTCCCTGGTGCTTCTTTCTCAGCACTAATTAATGGGGACGAGGCAGCCGCCGGGCAGCGGGGGCTCGTTAGGGCCGGGGCTGTCAGCTCTGAGCTGTGAGGAGAAGGCCGCCATTAAGGCCTGGTGTGGCTGCAGCCACCACCCCGGCTGGCACCGGGGGGGGACCCCGGGCCCCTCAGGCCCCCCCCGGGCCCTTGGCTGGGCTCTCTCCGCCAGGCAGCGCCGGGGCCGCCGGTTCTCCCCGCCTCAGGGGGCCGCCCCGGCCCGGTGGCCACGGCAGGGGTGGGGATGGGGCAGAGGGTAAAGATGGCGGCCAGCCTGGGGCACGGCGGGACTACAACTCCCGTGGGGCACCGCGCGGGGCGGGTGGGGCGCGTGGTGCGGGGAGCCAATGGGAGGGGAGGCGGGGTGAGCGGCCAATCAGGAAAGGGGGCGTGGCTTGCCGGGACGTTTGAAAACGGAGCGGCGGAAGCGGCGGGTGAGTGGCGTTGGGGGCGTTGCGGGGCGGGGAGGGCAGATTCGGGGGCGGACATAGGGGCCGGGGTGGGGGGGCGGCGGTGGCGGCGGTCCGGAGGGGTGGGTAGGGCTGGGGAGTACCCATGGGGTACTTGCCGGGTGTAGTGTTCGGGAGGAGGCGGTACGGGGGTCCGGGGGCGGTGGGAAGGGCCCTGGGCGGGGCGGAGTAGGGGCCCGGGGGCTACAGGGGCCTGAAGGGGGCCATGGCTGGGGGCTATAGGGGTCTGAGGAGGGGGCGTCAGGGTGTGAGGGGGCTGTGGGGCCCGAAGGCGGGGTAGGGCTGTGAGAGGGGCTATAGGGGCTCGAAGGGGGTGTAGGGTCGTTGGGGAGGCTGTGGGGCCCGGCGGGGGTGTAGGGCTGTGAGAGGGGCTATAGGGGCCCCAAGGTGGTATAGGGCTGTGAGAGGGGCTATAGGGGCCCCAAGGGGGTGTAGGGTTGTTGGGGAGGCTGTGGGGCCCGAAGGGGTGTAGGGCTGTGGGGGGTTATGAGGGTGGCTAAGGGGGTACCGGCAGGGGTTACGATGGGGGGGTGTGGGAGCAGGGCCTGGGGTGGGGGTGTGAGGCCTTGCCCGGCCTCGGGCTCCCCCTCCACCGCTTCACCCCCCTGCTGACCCGTTCCCGTTCCCAGAGTGCATGAGGCCCCCAGGACATTCAAGCCCAGAGCCGTGTCCTCCAGCCAGCACCGTGCCCCGATCCCAGCTCCCCCCTGCCCCCATGGCGCTGGGCCCCCCGCCCGAGGAGGGCACCGTGGCCGTCATGGTGCGTGTGCGGCCCCCCGCCCCCTGCGAGCGGGAGCGGGCCGCACACCCTGTCCTGCACGTCGTCGACCAGCACGTCCTCGTCTTCGACCCCGAGGGGCCCGGTGGCCCCCCTGGCAGCGTGCTGCCCGCCCGCGGGCCCAAGCACCAGGGCAAGGACCTGAAGTTTGTCTTCGACCGGGTTTTCGGGGAGGGGGCCACCCAGGAGGAGGTGTTCCAGCACACCACCCGTGAGGTGTTGGACAGTGTCCTCAATGGCTACAACTGCTCCGGTAAGACCATGGTGAACGCCGTCAGTCCCTGCAGGAGCTCCTGCCCCGTCTGCTCCCGGGCTGGGTGGGCTCAGTGGAGCTGTGGATTTATTTTGGAAGCCCCCAAGCAGCTGGGAGGAGGGTGGGACACAACAGCAACACAGGAACAAATAACCTTAAACTTGTTGGTGGCACCAAGCTAGGGCAATTGCAAGTGTCGTCAGGACAGGGATGTTCCTGACATGGAATCTAATCTTGGCAGGTAAATGAGAGGAAGCGAAACATGGAGTGCTCTTATGGGATCACACGATGGTTTGGGTTGGAAGGGACCTTGAAAAAGCATCCGGTCCAACCCCCTACCTGTCACTGGATCAGGTTGCTCAGAGCCCCGTCCAACCTGACCCTGAACACTTCCAGGGAGGGGGCATCCACAACTTCTCTGGGCAACCTGTGCCAGTGCCTCACCACCCTCACAGTAAAGCATTTCTTCCTAATGTCCAATCTAAACCTGCCCTCTGTCAGTTTAAAACCATTGCCCCTTGTCCTGTCGCTACAGGCCCTGGTAAAAAGCCTTTCTCTGTCTTTCTTGTAAGCCCTTTTTAATATTGAACGGCCACAGTGAGGTCTTCCTGGAGCCTTCTCTTCTCCAGGCTGAACAACCCCAACTCCTGCAGCCTTTCTCCATAGCGGCGCTGTTCCAGCCCTTGGGTCACTTTCTGGATGCGCTCTGACAGGTCCACGCCTTCCTTGTACTGGGTCCCCAGAGCTGGACCACGTGGGGTCTCATCCTCTCTCTTGTGGGAGAGGGTTTGTGGAGCAGGCGGGGAGAGACCTGGCTGGGCTGGAAGAGCAGACAAGCAAGAACAGTGGGAAATGTAACAAGATGATTACAAAGTCCTGCACCTGGGACGGAATAACGCAGGAGCCCAGTACAGGCTGGGATCGGTGTGGCTGGGAGCAGTCTCGCTGGGAGGGACCTGGGGGTCCTGGTGGACAACGACCTGAATGGGAGTCAGCAGTGTGCCGTGGCAGCAGTGAAGGCAAGTTGGATCTGGGGCTGCATCCACAGGGGCATTTCTAGCTCAGGTAGAGACGTGGTCATCCTATGCAGTGCTGAGTCCAGCTCTGGTCCCTGCAAGTCAAGAAGGATGTGGCCAGAGTGGAGAATTTCCAAAGGAGGGCCACGGAGATGATCCGAGAGCTGGAGAGCCTGCCCTAGGAGGAAAGGCTGAAGGAGTTGGAACTCTTTTCCCTGGAGAAGAGAAGACTCGGGGGGAGCCTCATCAGTTTTTGAGTACTGAAAGGGCAGCTACAGAGGGGATGGAGGCTCTCTTGTCGCAAGGAGAAGACACAGGGCAACAGACACGTGTTGCCCTGGGCGAGGTTTCATCTCAATATAAGGGACATCTTTTACGGTGAGAACATGCACCGGAACAACCTTCCTGGGGACCTGTCGGAGTCTCCACAGCTGGAGGTCTTCGAGACCCCACTGGACAGGGTGCGAGATAATCTCATCTGGGCTCCCTTTCCCATGAAAGCTTGGACCAGATGATCTCTACAGGTCCCTCCCAGCCTGGGCTGTTCTGTGGTTCTGTGATAAATGGGGGCAGCAACGGTGCTCGGCGCTTCAGGAGACGTGATGTAGAGGACGGAGGTGGGCATTGGGGTAGAAAATGAGGCTGGGCAGGCGCTTTCTAGGCGTTTCGAGTGATGAGGATTGCTTGTTCTCTGCTCTCCTCGGGCAGGAAGGATGGGAAGAAATTAGGTGGATCCATGGCACAAAGAGCACTTTGGTTTCGCCATCCCTTCCTAGCCCGAATCGCCATGATGGGCAGAGCTTTGGGAGGATGCCGAGTTTTGGAGCGGGATCTGGGGTGAAGCAGACACGTCTTGGGGTGCTTTGGGGGCTGCTGTGCCCCTCACCAGCATCTCCCAGGCTGGCAGCGCCGTAAAGCCGGGTCTGAAAGCTCCTCGCCCGACACCGTTTGCAGGCTGTCAGCAGACAAGCGGCTTAACGAGCACATCACTTCTGCGAGGCAGGCACTGAGCGGGAGACGACCGCTCTCCTGTCTAATCATGCGCCGGGCCGGGCACTGGGACCGGAGGATGCTATTCCTGGCTCTCCGGCATGCTCTGTGAGCCGCTGAAGGCTGCCTCTGTCACCGTGCCCACCTGGCAGGCATGTCTCGTGTCTCTATCTGCATAAAATAACTTCATGATCCTCAAATGAGAGAGTTGCGAAGCACCGAGGGCTGCTAATGGGGAGAAGGGCTGAGGCTCTCTAGATTAGTGTGTCCTGCTCTGATGGTGATGCTTCAAAGAGGGTGTTGAAAGATGGGGGCGAAAAATGAGATGAATTACAAGGTCTGGAAGAAGAAACACCTTCTGGTGAGAGATGGGCGAATGGGGCTGCTCGGCTTGTTAAAAGGAAGGTTCAGGGGTGACTTGAGCGTGGCCTCCAAGCAAGTGATGGTTTGGGGATTCGTTCTGTCTCTCTCTGCTAAATTAGAGAGGCTGAAACGAGGGAAAAAAATTGCACTAAAGGATAGTGCAGCCATCACAGAGGGTAATTAGCTTTGCCTTGTCTCCGCAAAGCCTGCGAGCGACCCCTGCCACAGGGGTTGCTGCGGGAAGCTCTCCTCTCCGGTGAGGAGTGGATGTTACGCTGCTTCTGTTAATTAATGATCGTTTCGACCATCCACCCTTTCTCCTCCCAGTGTTTGCCTATGGCGCGACAGGAGCAGGAAAAACCTACACCATGCTGGGCTCGGAGAAAAGCCCCGGCATCATGTACCTTACCATGGTGGAGCTGTACAAGAGGATCGAGGCCAGAAAGGAGGAGAAGAGCTGCGAGGTTCTAGTCTCCTACCAGGAGGTACGCTGTGGCCGAGCCATGTCCCCTCCTGCCTCCGGGTCACTGTCACTAAGATTTGGGGTCGATCCGGACCCTGTAGTGCCACACTCGGGGTACCCGCTGCACTGCCAGCTGTGCCCGGTGTCCCCAGGGCAGCCCTAGAGCCCGACTGGAAGCAGGCTCACCCACCCAGTTCGGTGAACTGGCGCTGCTGGTTTCTCCCATCTGGAGTCAGGGAATTTTCTCTTCCTTGCTGTGGCCCACACAGCAGTGAGGGCTTCCTGGCTGAAAGGGCTTTAGAGAAGCAGTGGCACAGTGACTTGCCAGTAAAGCCCTCCCGAGCCGTCCTCTGCATTTAGAGCCCTGTCAGCTGCTCTCAGTGTAACAAGGTCCTGGAGGTGGTGTTGGGGGGACACCAGGTTGTGTGTGACCCTGGGGTACAAAGCTCCCCTTCCTGCTCGCTGCCGGGGAACCAAACCTCAGCCTTTCATCGAGTTCCCTGCTCCAGGTGTACAACGAACAGATTCACGACCTGCTGGAGCCCAAGGGCCCTCTGGCCATCCGGGAGGATCCCGAGAAAGGAGTCGTGGTTCAGGGTCTCTCCTTCCACCAGGTAGGTATAAAAATGGGCACAAGGTCTGGGCAACGCTGCACCAGTTCTGAAAGCAGATGCGTGTCCTGGGGACATGGGTGCATGTCAAGACATGGGGGTGCTGTCTGCGGGGCTCCTGGCTGGCAGCAAACGTGACCCCGAGCTGAAATGAGCCCCACAGAGCTGTGGGATCTCTCGGCCTGAGTCGCCGTGGCTGCTTGGTGTCGGGCTGTACCTGTATATGGGGCGCGCTGATACCTCCCCTCTGTCTGTCCTCTCCCAGCCCACGTCGGCAGAGCAGCTCCTGGAGATGTTGGCCAACGGCAACAAAAACCGGACGCAGCATCCCACTGATGCCAACGCCACCTCCTCCCGCTCGCATGCCATCTTCCAGGTGAGGGCTGGTGGTTGCGGTGTCACTCGGGATCTGTGCCCAAAATGGGGCTAGGGAGCAAGCCCGTGCCAGGACCGGCATTGCGGGGCTCCTGCCGCTGCTCCTGGTGTGCCACAGGGAAAATCAGGGTGGTCGTGACTCCAGAAAGAGAGGTACGGGGCTGGCCAGGCCACTAGCCTGTGCTGCAGCAGGACAGCACGTACTGGTCATGCTGGTAGCCATGTCTCCTGGACAGCCCCGTACTCCCAAGAGCTGAAATTTCACTTTGTGCTTTTGACTCTTGTCGACTTTGTGTGTGGGAGCCGTACCTAAAACCTGACCCAGAGCAAAGGGGGCCAATTGTCGCTGGCTTCTGCTTGTGCCTCCCCCCAGGTGCCGCGGGCAGGCTGTCTACTCCGTCGTGTTCCCCTCAGCACTGAGCTGGTAATTACGCTCCCCTGGGGGTTTGTAAACTTGTGTCGTCCCCCCCGATTTCTCAGTGCTCTCCTACACAAACCTGCCAGTTGATTTCAATTCCAGCCAGGCCCTTCCCCAAATTAGCAGGGCCGTCACGGCTGCGTGGGGAGATGGAGGACTCTGCCTGTAATTTCACTCTGAACCTGGTGCCTTGCCCATTACTGCTTGCAGGGGGGAAGTCCAGGTGTCTGGATGCTTTCCCAGCCGGCTTCCCAGCTGGGCTTGTCGGTGGGTGCTGGATTCCTGCCTGCCGTGAATCCATTAGCTGTGCTGGAAACCTGCCCTTCCTGCTGCTGGCTCAGCCTCCCGGCAGGCAAGCCGTGGTCTGGTGAGGATGCAGGACTGGTTACTGGCCTCCAGCACCTCTGCGGCACCTCCAGTCCATGCAGGAGTTGCTCCTGAGGTGTTACAGGGCAGTGGGGGAAGCGTTTGCTTCTCCTGGGAGATCTTTAGGGATGCAGAAGGGGAAGTGATGGAGCGAAGCTGCCAGGTGAGTCTCGGTGGCTGTGCCTCTCCTTGCCCGCACCAGCTGGGAACTGGGCTGGGCACTGACAGCCCTGGGGGCACTGTGAGACTGCGTCTGGGGGCTTGCAGCCCCTGTTGGTGTCCGAGTTTGCTGGCAAAATGCACAGTTGGAGTCGGGGCTGGGGCTTGCCCCCGTGCGTGAGCGCTTCCTGGGCCACGCCAGGGCTCTGGGTTGGCATGTTGCCCTTTGGGGACCCTGCTCGCTCACCAAGCATAGGAGATGCTGATTATTTTCTATAGCTCTGTCACTTCTTGCGAGATCCCTTCTGTGGCTTTGCTACTCGTGTCATTGCTGAGTTTTTGGCTTCTTTTCTCGGCGTGCCGGGCTCCTCTTTTCCCCCTGCTCGATCTCGCAGCCTGTGTGATCCTCTTTGCCATCCTTTTATAAGCATTGAAACTGGTGACGCTGGCTCCAACCAGCAACCCTGTGTGCCTTGTTGAGCTGCAGCCTCACCAATCTCTGTCCTTGCAGATCTACGTGAAGCAGCAGGACCGCGTTGGCAGCCTCGCTCGGGATCTGCAGGTGGCCAAGATGAGCTTGATCGACCTGGCAGGCTCGGAGCGAGCTTCAGTCACCAACACCAAGGGAGAGCGGCTCCGGGAGGGTGCCAACATCAACCGCTCGCTGCTGGCCCTCATCAACGTCATCAATGCGCTGGCTGATGCAAAGGTAACGCTGTTCACGTGGCCCTGCTGGGCTCTGGCTCTCTGGGACGGGTGAATGTGAGGTGTGTCCTCCGGTGACGGTCCCACCAGTGCAGTGAGGATGGCAGCCTGGGCTGGGCTCTCAGAGGTGCCATGGGATGAGCGTGGCCATCCCCTTGCGGCACAGGATTCAGAGCTGAGTGCCCAACGGCCGAAAGCTGAGCAGACCCTTGATCTCTTGGTACAGAGCAAGAAAACCCACATCCCATACCGGGACAGCAAGCTCACGCGCTTGCTGAAGGACTCCATTGGCGGCAACTGCCGCACCATCATGATCGCTGCTGTGAGTCCCTCCGGGCTGGCCTACGAGGACACCTACAACACGCTCAAATATGCCAACCGGGCCAAGGAGATCAAGCTGTCGGTGAGGACCTTGCGTTGTGGCGGTGATCTGCCGTGTGTTTGGGAGCTGCTGGGGATGGGTAGGAAAGAGGCTGGTGCATGGTGGGGTAGATTAGTGGGTGCCTCCCTTCTCCAGCTTGAGTTTTCCAGCTCTGGGCAGAGAGCAGCTGATGAAGCTGCAGACAATGTGTGCCCTGTCTTCTGCTAAAGCTCCTCAGCCCAGAGCTCAGAAAGGCTCATGACTGGGACAGCGGGTCCCTGAGCACAGATCCTGTCCCCTGCAGCTGCCTGGGGGCTCCCTGGGGACCCCAGAGCCTGGAGGAGGCTGTGTAGCTGCGCTGCTCCCGGGCTGGGAGAGGGGTATGTGCTGCCCCAGTGCTTCTTTAACCTCTCCCTCATCCCTGTCTCTGCAGCTGAAGAGCAATGTGCTTAGCTTCGACTGCCACGTTAGTAAATATGCTGTGGTCTGTGAGCAGCTGAAAGCAGAGGTGAGATGCTGGCGGGGAGGGCAGGGCTCCGTCTTTAGCTGCGGTTTGCTTGGGATGCAGACCTCTCAGCTCCCGGGGGTCGTGAAACCGTCTGAGCAACAGATGACCTTTCCTCGTAGGTGGCAGATCTGCGGGCGAAGCTTCGCGTCTACGAGGATGCTGCCCGGGAGGCAGAGAACCGGGTGCCGGCGCTGCTGGGTCCCCTCAGCTCGAGCCCAGTGGGGCTGCCCAGGTGAGGCTGGTGGGGAGGAGGGACAGAGCTTGGTGTGACCTCCTGGTGTGCCCCGTGTCGAGGAGCCCCCGGTTGGAGCACAGGTGTCTGTCCGAAGGCAGATGAGCTTCTCTGCTGGTGTGCACCATCATCTCGACTGTGGCTGGGTGTAGTTATGAACCTGATAGACCACAGCGTGCAAGCACCAAGGGAAGCTGGGTTGCAAAGGCCAAATCTTCTGTTTGATCCATCCCAGAACTTCTTATGGAAAATGATGGCTTCACCAGAGGATCTCTGGCTCAGTGGCTTCTTCTCTGGCTTCTATAGGTTGGAGGAAGCTGTCCCAAAGACTTCCTTGGCCCTGGATGATCAGAGGGAGAGTAATGGAGAGCAGCAGGAGCTGGAAGCTGGACAGCCTGTTCAGCTGCAGCTGGAATCAGAGGAGGAGGTGAGAGAAGGGGTGGGCAGCGTGGGAGGGCATGGCATGACAAGCAGGGCCCAGAAGAGGCTGGGGTGTTCCAATACCCCTGTGGGTACACTGGGCATGCTGGGAGAGGGCAGGAGCTCAGCTGGTCTGTGGGGTCCTGGCTCAGCACGTGCCGGCTGTGGATTGCTAGCGAAACCCCTTAACTTCCCAGCTAACAGGGAGTTTGGGGACCAAACTCGGCTCAAATATGGGCTAATCCTGGGCTTTTGGGTGATTGCTCCAGGCTCCAGAGGAAATGCCTCCCAGCAGCCCCAGAGCAACCCACCAGACAGATGTCCAGCTGGAACCGAAGAAACCAAGCCACCTTCTACTGGGGTCGTCCGGCAGCCAGAGAGAGACGTGAGTGTCCTCGTGCCATCCCCATGTGCCACTTCCTCTTGTTTGCCTATGGAGGACGGGTTGTCCACCCTCCCGTGTTGCATGTAGCCATCCTAGGGATGGTCTAGATGGACGTGGCACCAGGTCTTTGCTTGCAGATGACTGCCTGCCCTTTAAAATAAGGGATTTGGCTCCTGGGAATCTGATCCCATGGTATAATCTCTTATGGAAATGCCAGCAATGAAGGTTTCCAGGCACAGCAACTGTGTGAGCCTTAAGCGTGTGCGTTGTTAGTCCTGAAATTATCTCCATGAAGTCTTTCCTCCTGCCTCAGCTCCCCCAGGTCCTGCCCTGGCAGGGCTCCCATGGCACCATCTGCTGATGTCTCTGCCCCAAGCATCTTGGCAGAATGAACCTCTTTAGAGAGGTCTCTTGAGGGAGGCTGGCCTTGATGTGTGCCTGGATCTCTGTCTGCCTCTAGCTGAGCTAACGAGTGTCTGAGGCCCGGCAAAAAGTCTGTGGATGCCGTTGGGTCCCTTGTAACCAACAGGTGAACACACAACTCACAGCTCAGGTTCTCCAGTAAGAGATTTACAGCTTGGGTATCTCACAGCTTCAAAGTTTGACTCTCTTCCCCCAAAACTCTGCTAACAGGCTCTGCCCCACTCGAGGAGGTGTCTCAGAGGTGATGCTGGTGGTGCTGAGCCTCTGGTACTGGTGATGCTGGCTCAAGCTCACCTGCTAACTGGTTCTTGGGTCTGTCTCTCTGTCCCAGGCTTTTAGCCGCTATCCTGAGTGTTGCCCGGAAGCAGTATTCCCTCCTGAAGGCTGCCAACCTCCTAACTCCTGACATGGTCGCTGAATTTGAGGAACTGGAGCGCCTGGCCCATCAGGAGGCTGGTGCGAGCCTGGAGCAAGCCACAGCTCTGAACGGACCCCCAGAGGTCAGCGGGGCCACCCCAGCCCAGAGGATGCAGCAGGGCTGTGACGGTGAGGATTTGGATTTGGGACAGTCGGTGCTGTCCCCTCTCCTTTGTCTCGGCATGCGCTGGATGGTGGTGGGGGGCAGCTCCCAGCCGTGGGCACAGGGCAGAGACATGAGTTTCTCCTGACGTGGTGGCCAGCGGGGCACGCTGAGAGCGGCTCCAGACTCACTTTGTAGAGCGATTCAGGCCAGCCAGCATCTCTGGCAGCCCAGGGCACGGCAGGAGCCGTGAGCAGCCCTTGTCTCTGGGGAGCTCAGCGTGTGTGTGCAAGTCAGCTTAAATGTGAGTGATATTTTTGCTCCAGGAGACCAAAGCAGCAGTTCTGATCCTAATTTTTTCTTGTCTTGTTTACTCCTCTACGGTACATTTGCCCAAGTCAGCCCGGCTGTAGCCTCCCACCTGGCACCCTGCATCTGACCAGGGCTGAGCTCTTCCTCCTCATCCTCAGTGCCGATGCACAAACCCGATAGCGAAGCTGTGGGCTCTGCAGACCCCATTTTCTGGGGACACACCGGGCATTGCCGCAGGGCACGTGCTTTGGGACCAGTCTGGCGCCTTCAGGCTGGCAAGGCGCAGGATTATTTGTGCTGGCTCTTGTCCTCTGGGTTTAACGCAGTTTGATGGAGACGCCCGCTGGCACACGGCTGCTGTAGGGGCTCGCTGGGCAGATCTCTGCTGAGCTGCGACGGGGAGCAGAGGGGGATGCCCCGGGATTTGGGGGTGCCTGGGAACTGCAGACAGGGAGGTGACTCTGTTTCTTCTCTGCTCCTTTAGCAGAGGCGTCTGTCGCCGTGCCCAGTGCCCCTGTGACGAGTGCCACCCTGCAATGCTTGCAGCAGCTCGCTCCGCTCTCCAGTCCCACGCCAATGGCTCCCAGCCCAATTAAGAAGAGGAGGAGGTCTGAGATGAACAGCGCTTCCCAACTGGGAACTCCCTGCAGCCTCAAAACGCGGATGAAACGCCAGCGGAGAGGTGGGAAAGCCGCAGAGACTCCCAGGGCGACGCAGAGCCCAGGCACCCCCTGTCTCAAAGCAGCAGCCCAGGCACCCCCTGTCTCCCCGGTGCCATCGTGTTGCATCCCCAAAATCTGCCCGCTGACGGTCACCAAAAGCCGTGTGCCCCTGGCAATGTCGGCTGCCCAAAACCGCTGCGGCCTGCCTGCCCCGCCCGTCCACGACCTGAATGTGACTTTTGAGATCTGCGAGGACAACCGTTCACCTGGCGCGGCCAAGCCAGCTGCCTTCAGCGCGCCTGAATTCCCTGTCTGGGAGAATGTCCAGAGCCTCCTAAACAAGCAGGACGGTCACTTTGTGCCCAAGTAAGTGCCGCCCTGGATGAGTTACCCGTGTTTTTGGGGATCCCCCCTCCATGGTCTTGCTGTCTGGGTGAATCCTTTGTGGACCACTGCAGCTCTGCTAAGAGGGGAGAAGGGGCAGAAGGCACCCGGCCTGCAGACGGGCAGCCAGCGGGCCGAGCTCTTGTGTGAATCACTTGCAAAGATATAAAAAGCATTCCAAGAAAATCTTTTTCTCCTTCTCCCTTTCCCTTTGGACATGGAGCAGCATCCTCCAGATGGCTTCTGGAGCCCCAAGTGCTGGTTGGGAGGCAGGTGGGGCATTGCCGCTCCTCCCAGACAGGTTGGAGTGAGGGTCAGGACTGCGCAGTGTGGGGGTTTCCATTTGTTGGGTGGTTTTTTGTGGTGGTTTTTTTTTTTAACTGCTGGTGCTTCAAAGAGGCTCTGGCTTTTACAGAGCTGCGTCCATTTGTGTGACCATCCAAAACCAGAGATCGGCTTGCCCTTGGTGATGCAGGACACCCTTAGGTCTCCCTATCTCCTCTTATAGCTCTAGGAAATGGTTCCTATAGAGGGTAAATGGGGAAACAGGTACAGGGGAACAGCCCGACCACCTTAGGGAGCAGCAGCACCTGGGCAGCTGCCATCTCCTGCACGGATCTCCTGAGGATTTAGCCCTGTTTGAGTCATTTTCCCCTACAAAACCGGGCAGGTTTCCTGTGACTTCTGTTCCCTGCAGGTGGACGGCGTTGGCCCAGTTGCCTCGCAGCCTCGTGAGAGCGAGCAGTCAGGATCTGGCCCTGGCACTAACCCTCTCTTCCTTGGCTGCAGAGCCTGCGTCCCGGTGTTTGCCATGAAGGCTTCCTCCATCCCCAAGCCCTCCTCGGTCTCCAAAGCACCTGCGCAGAAGCGGAAGCGAGTGGAGAGGTGAGACAGCTGCCGGCACCCCGTGCCCCAGAGTGCAGGCAGCAAGGGCTGGCAGCTCCTGCCTGTCCTCCCTGCTGGGGCTCGAGCCCCCATCCCTGCCTGCGTCACCTCCACCTCACCTGTGACACCTGGGGACGATGGGGGGCCTCCGCCCTGAGCCTCGGGGGTTTAAAATTGCCCCTTTCTGTTTCACAGCACCAGTTCTCCCTCCCTGGGTGGGCTCCAGAGCAGCAGCCAGAAATCGGCGCAGCCCTCCCGCATCCCAGGTGAGCCCTGCACCCCTTCGCACCCAGCCGGGCCCCCGGAGACCCCCCCTCCTCCAGCACGATGGGCTGCGGGAGTGATCCCTGCCTTGGGGCAGGCCGCAAACTGGTGCTGTGCCAGCCCCGCTCCAGTTCGTGGGGGGAAAACACCTGAAATTGGGACATTTGGTGGTGGTGGAAGACGCTGTTTGGGGTTTGCTGCTTGCTGGCTGCAGCCACAGCCCCTGGGAAGGGCAGGGGGTGCTTGGAGAGGGGTAGAAAGGAGGAGGGAGCTGGCAGTGCCTGGATCTCTGTCGGGGGGGGGGGGGGACGGGACACAGACACCTGGGTTTGCTGCTTTTACTCATCCTCTTCTCTCCCCTTTCCCTCCTCAGCACATACTTCGGGCGCTCTCGCCTGGAAGGGCAGGAAGAGGACCACCAAAGAGCTCGAGGCGCTCGGCCGTGCACCCCCCACTCCCACCCCCCAGCCAATGAAGCTCTTATGCTGATGGCTCCACCGCCCAGGGTCCCTCCCAGCGTCCAAACCCCGGTGCCAAACTTCTTCCTTTCTGTGGGAGCCCTATCCCATCCTTCCTGGTCCCCTCAAGCCCTAAAGTCACCCCCACCCCCTCCTGCCCGGGATCCTGGCTGTGTACCCCCCCTCAGCGCAGCCCTGTGTGTTTTTGCAGCAGATGGATTATTGCTGTTCCCTCTCAGTCCCTCTCTAATCCGCGCCGGGGTGTCGAGTGCTAACAGATGGGTGATGCTAAGAAATAACACACGCTTTTAATAAATTCTTTCGTTTCAAACCAGAGGGGCGAGGGGAGATGTGCGCCTGTTTCTTCTCGCCTCCCCCTCGTGGGGGGAGCTGGGGTTGGGTAGCGGCTCCTGTCTGAGCGAGCCTGGAAAAGGCCCTTGCTCCTGGGCGTGGGCTCCAGTGAGGCTTCCCCTCTTCACCCCACATCTCCTGTCATTGTGGGGCCCCTGTGGGTGCCTTCTGCCCCCTTTGCTGTGCCTGGGGGCCCCCTGCCCAGTGTCCAAGGGTGCAGGCAAGGGGTGCTGGAGGCTGCCTGCTCTCCTGGCTCCTGCTGCTTTGCTTAGAGACAGGGGAGAGCGTTTCTGTGCTGTTTCCCCCTGCTAAACCCTGTCGCTGCCACCCCTGTCTCCTTGTCCCCCTGCCCCCTGCTCCCTGTGCACCCCCAGTCCTGGGGCAGAGAGCTCTGAGCATCCCTACCTGCGGCCTGTGACTGTCCCCTAGCACCCCCATGGCCCCCTTACTGCCATGCCAGGTCACATCTGGGTACTGCGGCACGTCTGGTTGCCTGCACTAGCTCTTCGTAGCCAACCCTCAGAGGTGACCAAGCGTGGCAGGAGCAGGATGGGGAGGGTGGACCCGGCTCTGCGTGTGCTGCTGTCCCACGGGGACCAGGGTCACCAGCTCCTCCTGCTCCACTTTCCTGCCTGGCAGCGGCAGATCTCGCCTTTGTCTTCTCAGAGGCTGGAAGCTTCTAATTAAAACTTCCAGCCCGCTCCCAGTTCATTTGTCTCATTAAGAGGGGGCTGAGGAGGAGGAGGGGGGACAGCCCAGCTCTGCCTCCCTGCAGCCGCCGGCAGCGACAGCTTTCTGTGCTTTGATCCCGGCTGCGTAGGAGCTGGGAGAAAATAAATCTCTGGGGAGCGGTGCGGGGGCTCATGCAGGACCCCTGTGCCCCTGCTCTGTCCCCCCTGCCCTGCAAGGGCTGTGCACCCCAGGGGACCTTAGAAAGTCTATAGGGATGGAGGTCCCCTGTCACCATGGACTGTCACGCAGCACATGTCCTCAGGGATGTCACTGTTCTGGCAGGCTGGGGACACCAAGCGTCACGTATGGGGTACGTAGGTGCCACAAACCAGGCATTTCTGTGGGAAAAACCCCTGCCCACTGCTGGTGACACCGGTGGGGATGGCCTGGGGGACATGGAAACACCCAGCATGGGGACGGAGGGCTGGCTGGGGACAAGGAGCTTCTGGGGACTAGAGGGGGATGTGGCAGCAAGAGGCTGTCCCCGGGCACTGCCCCAGTGCCACCAGTCCCACCCGTACGTCCCCACAGATTGCACCCACAGGGACAAGGCTGTTGCCACAACCCTCCCCAACTGGCCGCTGTCAGTGGCCCAGCGATGGTGGCCCTGGTCCAGCGGGGCCTGGCCGTGTGTCCCCGTCCCCGAGCGGGCAGGGAGCCTTTCCCGGCCATCGGCTGCCATCTAGCTGCCAGCCGGCGGGGCCTGTCCCCATCCCTGTCCCCGCAGCATCCCCGCCAGCACCCCAGGGAGCTCCCGCCCCTTGGCTGCGTCCCAGCCATCTCCCGGGGCACCCACCCCGCTGCCACCGTGTGTCCCTTTTGTCCCTGTGTCCCCAAAGCACCCCTGTCCCCTGCCCGGGCTGTCCCCAAGGCCTGGCCGTGCCCCGGTTTGTGGCCGTGACGCCATGGCTCGGAGGGGACGGTGCCGGTGGGGGCCCCGTGCCCATCACCGCCGCCGCGCCCGGGTCCCTCCCCCGCCCTCCCCGGCAGCGCGGTGCCCCGGCACAAGGCCCCCACGGCTGCGCCGGGCAGCGCCAGCTCCGGCCCCGCACAAAGCCCCTTTCAGCCGCCCGGGGAAAGCCCCTGGCACCCGGCCCCTGCCCGGGGAGGGGTCCTGGCCCTCACTCCCCACCCCCCCATGGGCCAACGGCGGGCAAAAGACCCCCCAAACTCGGCGCATGTGTGACCGGTGCCACGGCCGCGCACACGCAGCGTGGCCGTGGCAGGATCGCCCCCCCCCGAGCTGGGACGGGGACCCGGCGTCCTGAGCCCCGGCCAGGCTCCCGCGGCGACCGGCCAGCGCTTTTACAGACCCGCTGGGGCGGGAAGGACTTCGGAGGCTTCAGCCACTTAATTAGCAGCCTGCCTTAATTAGCAGCCTGCCTTAATTAGCAGCCTGCCCGCGCTGCCAGGCTGCCTGCAGAGCGCCTCGGCCCGCCGGGGAGACGGGGCTTTGGCGGCGGGTGCTGAGCTGCCTGCGCCGGGGCTCGTCCGGGGGGACGCGACACGGGCAGCGTGGGTGCGTGTGCGTGTGCACATGCGGGTGTGCGTGCGTGTCCGTAGCAGGGTGGCCGTGCGTGTGCGTTGCGTGTACGTGGAAGGGCGGGTGGGCGGCAGCACACGCCTCTGTGCGCGTGCACGCGCCTTCAGGGAAGGCAGCACGCGAGTGTGTGTCTGTGCACGCTCTGGGCGTGTACACGTGCAAGGGTAGGCACGCGCGTGTGCGTTGCACGTGGTGGGTGTGTGCGCACGGGCGTGCAGGGATGGACGTGCATGTGCGTGTATGTGTGGACGTGGGCCGACAGGCGTGCGCGTCTCTAGGTGCACGCGTGCACGCATGTGTGCGTGCATGTGGATGTGCGTGTGGATGTGCGTGTGGATGTGCGTGCGCGTGTGCAGGTGTGCACATGCAGGCGTGTGGGTGCCTCCTTATGGATGTGTGCACAGGGGGTGTGCGCGCACGGATCCATACCGGCAGTGTGCACGGGGGGTGTGCACGGCAGGGGGTGCGCACACGTATGCAGGGGTGTGTGCACGGGGGGTGGCCGTGCACACGCACACCCGAGCCTGCCCAGCGTCTCTCTGCCCTGAGCACCTCAAGAGGCTGCTGGGGCCGGGGGCATCGTGGGGATGGATCCCCGGGGCGCGGGTACAGCCCAGGCCCTTGCAGCGCGCACCCTATGACACGGCACCTGGCCTCGCACCCAGCACCCATGGCGCCCGGTGGCCTCGCACCCAGCACCTATGGTGCCCCATGGCATCGCACCCAGCACCCATGGTACCCTGCAACATTGCACCCAGTGCCTGTGGTGCCCCATGGCATTGCACCCAGCACCCACCCATTGGCTGCCCCACGGGTGCCCATGGCCACTGCTCTGCCTCCCACCCTGGCATGTGCCCCAGGCCCCCCCGGGCCCTGGCAGTGCCTGCCGGGGGGGCAGGCGGTGGGCAGGGGGCCGTGCCGCGGCGCCCGGGCTGGGTGCCAGGGCACATCCTCCCCTGCCGGGTGCCACAAAGGCTGGCTTTTGTGCCGGTCCTCTGGCTCCCTGGCTGGCGGCCAGCGCCAGGGCGGCTGGCGGGGCTGGGGGCCCCCAGGCTCCATAAAAAGCCCCAGGCCGGGCACATTGCACTCACCCCTTTGGCATGGAGAGCCAGCGGCTGTCCTCCTACGGCCGCCGCTTCGGCCCTTCCACCCCGGCATACCGGGTGCTCCCTGCCAGCACCCCAGCCCGGCTCCGGGCCTCCCGCAGCACCCAGCCGGCTGCCCGCATGGGTGCCCGCCTGGGGTCGGGCAAGATGGACTTCTCGCTGGCCACAGCGCTCAACTCGGAGTTCAGAGAGACGCGCACCAACGAGAAGGTGGAGATGATGGAGCTCAACGACCGCTTTGCCAGCTACATCGAGAAGGTCCGGCTCCTGGAGCAGCAGAACAAGGTGCTGGTGGTGGAGCTGAACCAGGCGCGGGACCAGGAGCCCTCGCGTCTGGCCGACGTCTACCAGGAGGAGCTGCGTGACCTGCGGCGCCACGTGGAGCAGTTGGCCACCGCCAAGGCCCGTCTGGAGATTGAGAGGGACAACCTCGCCGAGGACCTTGGCAGCCTCCAGCAGAAGTAAGGTGCTGCCCTGCTTGGGGTAGTCCTGGGGAACAAGGTGGCCACCAGGAGCAGAATGATGATGAGGACCAGGGTGGTGATGGGGACTGGGGTGGCCACCAGGAGCAGGGTGGCCCCAGGGACCAAGGTGGCTACCAGGACAGGATTGAGAGTGGCCACTGGGATGGGTGTCAGGGTGACTACCAGGACCATGGCGGCTAGTGGAATGGGGACCAGGATGGCCACCAGGATGGTGATCAGGGTTGTCCTGGGGACCAGGGTGGTGATGGGGACCATGATGGTGACAAGGACCAGGGTGACCTCTGGGACTAGGATAGGGACCGGGGTGTCCCCAGGGATCAGGGTGGCAACTGAGACAGAGACCAGGGTGGCAACAGGACCAGGGCAGCCCTGGGGACCGGGCACTGATGTGCACCAGGGTGGTGACGGGGACATGGGTGGCAACAGGGGTCAGGGTGACCCCTGAGAACAGTGTGGGACGGTGGCAGGGGTGTGGGATGGGCACATGCACCGCCACGGGGTGTGGGTGCCGGTGGTGTGGGGCTGCGTTGACCTGGGGGGTCCGTCCTTGGGGCTGAGAGTAACGAGTAACGGTGCCTAACGAGTAACGGTGCCTAATGGCTAACGGTGCTGAAGGGGTAACGATGCCAAACGAGTAACGGTGCCTCTCTGCTCCGGCGCAGGCTGCAGGACGAGGTGACCCTGCGGCTGGAGGCAGAGAGCAACCTGGCTGCCTACAGGCAGGTGAGCGCAGGGGCCGGATCCTGCATCCCCCGTCCTGCACCCCAGGGGCTCAGCCCCCAGCTCAGCCTCCCTCAGGGATGGGCAGGGATGGGGACGGGCAGGGATGGGCAGGGGTGAGGCAGGGATGGGCAAGGACAGGGCAGGGATGGGCAGGAGCAGGCAGTGAGGGACTGGGGTGTGCTGCGATGGGCAGAAGGGAGCAGAAAGAGGCGGGGATGGGCAGGGGCGGGCAGGGCCAGGCGGCTCAGGAGGGAGCAGACCCGGGTGGCCAGCCCTGGGGACAGTCCCCCCTGTCCCCTGCGGTGGCAGGATGTGGATGCCGCTGCCTTGGCTCGCCTGGACCTGGAGCGGCGGGTGGGGACCCTGCAGGACGAGATCGCCTTTCTCCGCAAGGTCCACGAGGAGGTAACTCGTGGGGGGTGCTCGGGGGGGTGCTGGGGCTCGGGGGGCCGGGCTGACCCCCACTGTCCCCCCAGGAGCTGCGGGAACTGCAGGAGCAGCTGGCCCGGCAGCGGGTGCGCGTCGAGGTGGACGCGAGCAAGCCGGACCTGACGGCTGCCCTGCGCGACATCCGCAGCCAGTACGAGGCCATGGCCGCCAGCAACGTCCAGGAGACCGAGGAGTGGTACAAGTCTAAGGTGCGGTGGGAGCCGGCCACCCGTCGGCTGGGTGGCCTGGCTGTCCCCTCCCAGGATGTCACCTTCTCAGGGCGGGGGCTGACCCCCCTGGGGTCGGGTGGCTCTGCTTGGTGGTAGCTGTCCCCTCCCGGGATGTCACCTTCTCGGGGCTGGGGTTGGCCCCGCTGGGGTTGGGTGGCTTTGCTCGGTGACGGTTCAGGGGGCTCAGCATCCCCGCTGTCCCCGCTCATGTCCTGTGTCTTGGTTTGGTCCCCGTGGGGAGCAGGGATGTGACCCCAGTGGTGGAGGCACGTAGGCACGGGCCCTAAGGACTTGTGTTCACAGTGACACGGCCCACGTGCACCATCCCACGGGAGAAGGGACGTGTCCCCTGTGACATCCCACAGCACCATCCCTCCCACCCGCAAAGCAAGGACATGTCCTCAGCAACACCTGCCATCAGGGATGTGTCCCATGTCCACTGTCCCACCACCCCAAGAGAGCAGGGACGTGCCTCCACGACACGTGCCATCAGCCACATGCCCCACATGCACTGTCCCCTTCAGCCACGACAGCCGGGACGTGTCCCCAGCACCACGTGCCGTTGGGGGCACATCCCGTGTGCGCTGTCCCTTCCTCCTGTGGGAGCTGGATGTGTCCCCACGACACGTGCTGCTGGTGCCACAGCCCTCCCACGGGAGCTGGGATGTGGCCCCAGGACATGTGCCTTTGGGGATGTCCCACGTGTGCCTTCCTGCTGTGGGAACAGGGATGTGTCCCCAGTGTCACATCAAGTGGCATCATTCCCCTCCTGCCACGGGAGGAGGGATGTGTCCCCAGGGACACATGATATTGGGGACACATCCCATGTGCACCATCCCACCACCCTGCAGGAGCAGGGACGTTTCTCCATGTCACGTGCTACTGGGACCACGTCCTTCCCATGGAGCAGAGCTGGGTTGTGTCCCCCCACCATGTGCCACCGGGACACATCCCTGCTGCGTGGTCCCATCCCATGGCACGTGTCCCCCCTGCCAGTTTGCAGACCTGACGGACGCGGCCGCCCGGCATGCAGAGGCCCTGCGCACGGCCAAGCAGGAGGCCAACGAGTACCGGCGCCAGCTCCAGGCCCTCACCTGCGACCTGGAGGCTCTGCGGGGTTCGGTAGGTGATGGCCGTGGGGTGCAAGGACACGGCCTCGGGGAGCTGCTACCACCACGGGGTTCCCTGTCACGGCAGCGGGGACCACCACCCAATGCTGGGGGAATGGTTGGTCCCCAAGGATGGGAGATGGATGGGCACCATGGAGAGCCCCTAGCTCCTGGGAGAAGGTGACCATGGAGGGTGTCACCTCCTCTCGTGGCCCCCCAGAATGAGTCCCTGGAGAGGCAGCTGCGGGAGCTGGAGGAACGCTACGCCCTGGAGACAGCCGGCTACCAGGACACGGTGGTGCGGCTGGAGGAGGACATCCGCAGCCTCAAGGAGGAGATGGCCCGGCACCTGCAGGAGTACCAGGATCTGCTCAACGTCAAGCTGGCCCTCGACATCGAGATCGCCACGTACCGCAAGCTGCTGGAGGGCGAGGAGAGCAGGTGATGGCAGAGAAGGGGCTCCATCCTGCCCTTCTCCCCCTCTCTGGCCGTGTCGCAAACCATCCCCAAGTCCTCGTGGTCCCTCTGGTGTGTCCGATCTGCTTGGGGACCACCCTCCAGCCCTCCTGCCCCAGCCCTGGGCAGGGCTGAGGGGTGTGTGGGGCTGCAGCAGGACCCTGATGCTCTTCCCAACACCCCCCATTGCTCCTGCAGGATCACCATCCCCGTGCAGAGCTTCTCCAACCTGCAGATCCGAGGTGAGGCCGTGGCCGTGCGTGGGGTGGGGGGGCTGGGACGGCACAAGCAGGGGTGACTTCCGGGGGCTCAGTGGGAGGAGGCACCGTCGTGGCCGTCCCTGCCCCATCCAGAGGGAGCGGGAGGTTTTCCTGCAAATCTCAAGGAACCAGGACTCCTGGGTTCTTCCAAGATGGGGGGAGGAGTGTGCCATGGCCACATCCCCAAAGCTGAGCGTGTCCCCAAGGCCAATGATGTCACTAAGACTGACCGACCACATCGCCACGTCCCCAGTGCCAGCCACATCCCCAGGGCCAATTGTGTCACCAGTGCCAAACGTGTCCCCAAGGACAACTCTGTCCCCAAGCCCAATTGCATCCCAAAACCACCCGTGTCCCATGGCCAACCACATGCCCAAGGCCAATCATGTCCACAGTGCCAGCTGTGTCCCCAAGGCTAATCACTTCCCAAAGCCAACCACATCCCCAAGGCCAACTGCATCCCCAAGGCCAACCACATCCCCAACCGCATCCCCAAGGCCAACCATGTCCCCAGCTGCATCCGTAAGGCCAAGAATGTCCCCAGCTACCTCCCCAAGGCCAACCATGTCCCTGAAGCCAACAGTGTCCCTGCAGCTGGTCATGTCCCCAAGGCCACTGTCTCCCATGGTTCAGGGTTTTCCAGCCCAACCTATTCCCTTTGGGCCCCTCCACTTGAGTGTGGCTGGAGGAGCCATACCCCGGGCTCTACGTCACCGCCATGTCCTGCCCATGTCCCCTAGAGACCAGCCTGGACACTAAATCTGTGTCAGAAGCCCATGTGAAGAGGAGCATCGTGGTCAAAACTGTGGAGACCAGAGATGGAGAGGTGGGAAGTCCTCATCTGTGTCACCCACGCGGCCTCCCCTCCACCCCTGCCTCCCCATGGGGTGCCCCAAGGGGTTCACTCGTTGTGCACCAGGGGCCACCATCCCTCAGCCCCAGGAGCAGCCTGGGCAGGGAGCCAGTGATCCCAGTGCCCTGAGAGCACAGCATGAGCTGGCTCTGGACCACGATGGAGCTGAGCCTGGCAGCTCATAGAGAAAACCGTCCCTGTCCCCGTCCCTGTCCCCATCCCAGTCCCTGTCCCCAAGCTTGTTCAGAACGCAGGCAGGCTCAGCCAGGGAGGAGAGCCCGAGCCCAGGGTGATGGCCCCTCTCCCTTTGTCTCCAGGTGATCAAGGAGTCCAAGCAGGAGCACAAGGAGGTGGTGTAGGGCGGGTGAGCTGCAGCAGCTGCACGCTTGTAGCCGTAGGTCCCGTCTGGTGCTGCGAGGGAGCCCCGTGGCCAGGCACGGGTTGCGGGAGGAGCTGGTGGTGCTTCGGCGGGGGGCATCTCCCTCCTGCCCACCCCTCGCCTCTCCCACATCGCCCTGTGCTCCAGGGACCGCTGTCCCTGTTCGGGGCTGGCTGCTGGCAAAGCACCCGTCCGGCGGGCAATACCCGGGGGAGGCGAGCGGTACGGGGCGGAGCTGAGTTACCCCGCCAGGATGCTGTTGCGTTCCCACGCACCGAGGGACCGGTGGTTTTGGGGCCGTGCCCGCGCTCGCCCTGGGTCTCCAGCTTGCCAATGCCCAGGGAGAGAGCCCGTCCTGTTTCAATCTCCATGCACTGGTTGGACAAGACGACGGTGCCAAGAGCATCTCTCCCTGCATCCCACCTTGCTGCCCTCTCTCCTGTCCGGGAGGCCACCCTGAAGCTCCCCAGTGCACCCAGGCCCTGAGCATCTTTGGGGGGGCTGCAGGGAACAAGGTACCAGCTGGTGAGGGACATTTCCCCGTCACTGAGCGTCAGGTGGGCTTAGCCAAGAGGTATGGGCAAGAGGAAGGGGAGGATAGCGAGGCAGGGTGCTGTCGGGATGGTGTAAAAGGGTGATGAAATGGGGATAACGAGGGGTTCCTGGGGACCCTGGGGTGTCCAGGGTGGTTTGTGGGGCCAGAGCCATGGTGGGCGCAGCAGGTTGGGTGGCCTCACGGGCTCCTCCTGGCACAGTGCCATGGGGCTGTCCTGACCCCCACTGGGTGTCCACCACCAAGGTGTCCCCATCCCCGTGGTGGGGAAAAACAGTCCCAAGGGGCTCGTGGCGAGGGGTGACCCAGGGCCGTGCGCCTGGCCCCTCGCCTGGGGGGGATCCCACGCAAGTGAAAATGGAGAGGAGGGGAGTGCACAGGAGGAGGAGGAGGGTGTCGGGGCACCCACGGGTGCTCTCACAGCAGGAGGTGCCTCCCGTGACCCAGGAGTGATGGGGGAGGACAGACGGAGCCACTCTCGTCCTGCCTGTCCCACCCAGGCTCACACTAAGAGCTGGGGGGCCAGGGCCCGGGGGCTGCCCCGTCACTGTCCCTGCCACGCATGGAGCCCAAGCCCACCCCCCCCGCATGGACATTCAAGACGGGGTTGGAAGAAATCCCTTGTCCCTGGGCTCCACGTGGCCCTGTCCCCACATTCATCTTCCCGTGCTCCCCCTGGCCCAGCACATGCCACCGGCCCACCCAGGGCCATCGCCCAGCCTGGTGCTTGCCCGCAGCCCCGGTCCCCACCTTTGATTTAGCTACTGACCACGAGTGAAACCTGCCCTGATGCCACCTAACGTCGGAGCAACAACCCAGCAGTGCTTCTCGTACCCCGTAAGCCCTTTGGGATGAGCACACGGCATGCCACTCGGATGCCACCCCCCTCGTCCCCTCTGTCCCCCTCGTCCCCTGGCTCAGGTGCTGAGCACGCTTTGCAGCTACTGGCTCCAGAAAGGCCGTTCCTGGGGCAGGAGATGTTCTAAGAGAAGAGCTGGGTGCTGCACAGGTTTGGCATCTGGGGTGGGATGGCGGTGGCCCGGGGGGCTCGGTCCCCTGCGAGCAGCCTCGGGCTGGAGCTTTGCAGCCCACGTCGCTACTGAATTAATGCACTAACACCCGCGGCAGCTTGAGATGAGAAATAAAGCTAATGCAAGCGCTATGCTTCCACTGTCGTGCCTGCAATCCACCTCTCCGCAGCCAGTGCTGTGGGTTATTTGGGGTTAGCCGGGGCGGCGAGGCCCTTTGGGAGCCCAAACCAGGCTCAAAGTTGCCGGGGAACGCAAGCTCAGCTCTGCACCCCAAGGCATGGCCAACGCTTCATGGGTCAACACCCGTAAGGAACTGCAACACAGGGGAGGCGGGTGCAGTAGTGAGCCTCCTGGAGCCGGCAGCCAGGCAGCGGGGCGGGAGAGATCCCCTTCCCGGGAGGGAGGGAGGGGAAGCAGGGATCTGCTCGGGGGGTCTTCAGCCCCAAACCCAGCTCCTTCCCCGCACGAAGCCAGGAGGCATCGCCTGGGAAGCTCCTGGGATCTGCTGCAGCTGTCAGGCCTGATGGTGGATTTGAGATCCTGCACATCACCTACGTGGTTCAAGTGCCTGAGTATCGCTGGGACCCTCAGTGCTGCCCTCCTGGACAGTGGGATTTCTCTTAGGCAAGCTGAAATCCCCAAGCCACGTCCTTGAAAAAAGGAAAGGAGGTGAGCCCCGTGGGGAAGTCCTGCTGCAGGCTGAGGGGCAAGCAAGTGGCCACCTAAACCCTGTAGAGATGCCATCCTCTTTGGAGGACATGCATAATAATTTTGTCAGGCATAAATATTGACTCACAAGTCTGTGCTGAGTCAGGCAAGTTAAAAAAAACCCACCAAAACCCAGAGACATTTCTGAAGAAAATCACCAGATTAATTTGAAAATTCCTTTTTTTTTTTCTTCAAAAATGAAAAGTGTTTAAACCAGAATTTTTTAGAATGGGTTTGCTCCAGCTAAGGAGCCCAAAGGAACATTGAATGTTTTGAAACGCTGGCACTCAAAGTTCTCAGCAATGAAAAGAAGTAAAAAAAAAAAAAGGATAAGAAAAGCAAGAATTAATTGGCTTAAAATAGTTTGGTGGATCTTTTCAGCAGACTCTTAGAAAAACAGCTCTAATAAATCACTGATGTGGTTCGAGAACTCTGTAGAGCTTGGCCAGAAGATCTTGCAACAACTCCAAGTATTCTTTTGAAAAGGACTATATTGAGCTTAAAACCCCACCGCAAGCCAGCAGCAGAGCCAGTGGCAGTGTGAAATGCCTGCCTGTCCCTACTAAGCCGTACCGATCTGCACCATGGGGTTTTCCACATCGGTCCTCACTGTCACGCTCTTGACCCAGAAGGGAAGACGAGCAGGTGCTGGCAGCATTTTGATTTGTAATGGTCAGAACATTGGAAATTTCTAATGGGAAGATGGTCCAAGGTGTAAGAGTGGCCTGCCGGGGCCGTGGCAGAGATGCTATGTCCTGGCAGGGCACCTGAACACCCGCCGGCAGCAGCGGCACACATGGATGATGATGAAGACGATGCTGATGAGGACGTAGCTCATGCCGATGGCCTTGACGGCGTAGATTGTCTCGGGATCATTGAGCGTCCGCCTGCGTCGGTGCTGGTACAACACACTGAGACGGAAGCCGGCCACCATCTTGCCCTCCCGCCAGCAGAAGTAGGTGCCTCCATCGCTGACCCGGACCCGCTGGATGTGCAGGTGGTTTCCGTGGTCGATGAAGACCCGCATGCTCTTGTTGACACCTACAAGGTAGCGGGAGCGGTAGAGCCGGATGGCGTCCTTGTCCCAGGCCACGGCATGCTCGGGCCGGGCTCTTGGGCATGCGATGATCAGGTCACTTCCAATGGGCTGCTTGTGAAACTGTGTGGGGACACGGGGCAGCCAGGGCTTCTCGCCCAGCTTGGAAATGACATTGGAGATGGCCTGCACGCCTTCCTCGGGGACCTCCTCCTTCGGGCAAGGGGACAGGCAGCTTCGGATGGCCACCTCAGGTCTCCGGAGGCGGCTGGGGCGCTGGAAATGCGTGGGGACAGCCCTTGAGCCGCAGGACGTGACATTGGGCACGGCAGCACGATAGCGAGGGTGCAGCTGGTCACTCCGCACATAGCAGAGCCCGATCCGCCGCTGCTCACCTCTCACCCCACAGCGGTCGCATCTGGTCCAGTCCCAGAAGGTGGTGAAGAGGCTGAAGAGCTTCCCCGTGTAGTCATCCTGGATGTGCTGGCCTCTGTCCACAAAAGCCACTGTGATGTGCTTGGTGGGCTGCACGTCCACATCATAGCCGTAAAAGAAGTCCCCTTTCTTCGTGCCGCACAGGTAGTGTCCCGAGTCCATCACTTGGGCTCGGAAGACGATGAGACTGAACATCCGGATACTGAAACGCTTCAGCACGTCGCTGCCCGCATGGATATGGCCTGAGTCGACAACCACGGTGCCGGCAAAGTCCGTCAGGACTGTGGTTTCATGGCTGCCCATGTTCTTCTGGAAATACCAGACGACAGAAGAGACCTCTTCGGGCTTGCAGTTGCAGGGGAGCTCGAAGGTCATGTCAGCCAAGTAAGCAGCATTGTCGAACATCAGGAAAGAGGGACAAGCCATCCTCTTGAACACATCTCCTTTCTCTTCAATTGCGAAAGCGTGGAGAACATCTACCAGGCAGAGGAGAACAGCGGCTCCCAGCAGCCTCATCACCATCTCACCAGGGGGTCTCTGCAGTCAGCAGAACCAACCCAGCCACCGCGTCCTCAGTGGGGACGGCAGGAACCCATGCGTGGGGTTAGCAGTGCCAGCATGGGGCAGAGATGGTGCACACACCAGGTCACTCACCAAAGATGGTGTTTGCAAACGACCCCCTGCCTGCAGTGCACGTGGCTGATAGCAGGGATCAAACAGCGGCTGAAATATCCCATCTCAGCCGAATATCTGCCAGAAGCACTCTGTCCTGCCCCGGGGCAGGCTGTCCCCTGGTACACAGACTCTAGAACCTCTCCCCTCTCCCAGCTGCTCTAGAGTGTTGTCCACGCCCTGGACAATGAGTGGGCAGGTCGTTTGTGCAGCACAGTCACAGAAGGAAGATGCAACGATAGGAAGCATGGTGGCAACAAGGGAACTGCCGATGTCTTCTTGAAAGACTCACATGCAGTAAATATTAAGGATTGCTCTGACCCCTCTGAGAGCAACGAACCCAGAGAAGACCCTCCTCCAACAGCAGCTGACCTCCGTAGTCCAGAACAAGACGTTTCAAACACGGTAGGTAGACCTCTACATCCTCCTTGTTGGCTTTCTAAGGATTTGTGTGCTGAAGCCCCTCCACACAGGTAATGTTTGAGACTCCTCCTCTCTGAGTGATTGAGCGAGGCTCTTCATTCACATCGCCCTTGCCTAAGCTGATGCTGGAACCAGCCCTGGAGGCCTTAAATGTATCTCTTTTATGGTGAAGGTGAGCTATGCCCTGGCTGGACCTTCAGCTCAGCTTTTGGCACTTCTCGAGCAGATACTCAGATCAGACCATGAGCTAACGACTGGGAAGCTGATCCCAGCTGGTCTAACAGCCCTTCCTTCCGTAAACCTTCATGCAACCTCTCCTGTACTTCATTTCTCTGGAGTCTTCTCACCAAACCACGGGGATTTTGCCTTTCCCCAGGTGATGGGGACGCAGCACCCTGCTCCCATCTTTGACATAGGATGTGAGTGCAAGCCCTGAGCCTCCAGACTGCTGAAAGCACTGTGCCTGTTCCCACCAGAGATGTAACTGTTGTGCCAGGGCTGCTCCTGCATCAACATCCTCCGTCCTGACCTTGGGAAACTCCAGGATCTTTGTTGTTTTGTTTAAGACTTCAGTTCTCGGCTTTCTGCTAGTCCTCCGGTTTGCAAGTGTTATGCAAAGGCAAGAGGAATGGCACCCACACCAGACTGCAGGGACACAGGTGTCCCCAAGACAGATGCCACAAAGCCCAGCATTCAAGTGCCAGACCTCAGAGGATAATCAATTAGGTGCCTAGGGTTTTCTACACAGAAGGTGGGAGGGGGATGGTTATGGTCTGCCAGGGTGACTCTACCTTTTGCTCCTCTAGCTGGGTTTTGCAACAAAACAGACCTGACAGTTGGTTTTGAACTGAATTCAAGGGAGTCTGAGCACTGTAACATACACTGGGCTCCTCAGCACACTTGGGACAAACTTGAGAATCCTCCCAGATCAGAACTGCAAGAGAGCTTGGTGGGTAGGTGCTGAGCTGTGCCATCTGAAGGCCTCTCTGGTCGGCAGCCAAAACAGAAGTGCGACTCAATTTAGATACAGTATTAGGCAGTCCTGGAGAGTCTTTTTGTTGGACTGATGCCTGTCTGTTCCTTCTAAATGTCAATTTATGTGGAATTTCAGCAAATCAGACAGTGTCTGAGATAGCAGGACCATGACGTGACAGGATCTCTGAGGTTTACCCCATGCCCTGCTCATTGGGGTAGAATAACAACAAGCCAGCTGGTTGGATCGTCCCAGATATACCACCTTGCACAGCATTTCCACCTCCATCAGCCCATTCTAACTTCAGTGGCTGCACGGTTAAACATGAAGTGTCATTGATTAGATTTCTTAAATCCCCTGAGTGACAACGGACAGAGATAAAAAAGGGAAGGGACTATTTGGGTTTTGGTTTCTCCTTTGAAAATACCAGCCTAGTTTTCCTTTGTTCTCCTCATCTAAGAGATTCTCACAGAGCCATTCTGTGAGGATACCCTGCCCCAGAGATCACAACACAGCCCTCTCAGTAACTAACCTTTATTTGTGCAGAACTATTGCTCTGGGTGGCTCCCAGGTACAGAGAAATGTATGGCAACACTCCGGAAGTATCTTATTTAGCCGTCTCGCACAGTGATGCTGAAGTCAAGCTTTGAGCCTCTTTTGGACTCTGTTTCTGCATGACCCTGGTGCTTCTGCTCCTTCAGTTGACCTGGTAACATTTCATCAGCTCCATCACTATCCTTTCCTCCTTGGCTTCCTTTTGCAGGCTGGTGCCCATACCGTGGGCTTCCCTCTCTGCTTCGCAGCCGGCTGGGCCGCGGGGATGGCCAGCAGTCCAATAATCCCTGCTCATGCTCCGCAGCTTCCTAAACAAATCCCTGCTGCTCTCCTTCTCCAACTCACTCAGAAGATCCACGTTTAACCCGAAGCGCTTGGTGCCCGCAAGGCTCTGTAAGATCTGAAGGATGGCATCTCTGTCTTCATGACAGACGTTCTCCGCCAGCACCGTAAGAAATTCACCCAGGAGGCCAAAGCCCAAGTCAGCCTGAAAGATTCTGCCCAAGGCATTCCCTCCGAGTTCAAGCAAAAGCTGGTATTTTTCTTTTCCGCTTTTTAAGCATCTGCGCCAATCTCTGTAAAATTCGGCAGAGGTTCTGGGCAGTTGATCCAGTTCCTAAAGGAGAAAATAGTTACCAGTTCCTTTTGTTTTGTTCCCACTTGAAGATTTTTATCCACCCAGTTCCCAATCAACCTGTGGATGGCTGAGATGTTTTTAATACAGGCTTTGATAGCACAAAGGGCTGCATAAAGCTTGTGAAGTGGCAAAACATAGAGAAAGACAAAGAAATATCAGGTTCCTCAAGCCCCATAGAAACCAGAGAACTTCAGGGGAAAATAATGGAAGAATGGATGAGACATGAAGCCCAGCATGGATGAACACAGACCAGTAGTGGAGTAACCCCAACCCTAACCAGAACCAGACACACTGTCCAGTCTGGATCCACCGTCACCGCTCGGGAAGGGATCTCCTGGCGACTGGGGTAGCTCAGTGAAAACTTCTGCTCCATCTCGAGAACCATGAGGCAAATCAAAAGGGTGAGGAGATAAAAGATATGAGATGTAAAACCCAGCGAATATGCAGACAGCCCTAAGACACCGTCTTGTAACATACTGCATTCGTACAGTCTGTGGCAGAGAGCTTGCACTAAAAGAGAGAGCCAAGCTCAATGTGGCATCTCCAGATAAAAGGAAATCCTGTTTCATACAATATGTAATTGAACTGCTGAACTCATCACCGCTGACTTAACAGATGCACAGACTGAAGGAGGATTAAAATGTTTAGGCTTTTATACAGATAGCAAGAACAAGGCACAGCAACATCAGGCTGTGTCTAAACACAAAATGGAGAAGCCCTGGAGATCAGAGGCCAGGCGCTAAGGGGATTAGGAACAGAATTTGCTCTGGGGAGATCATTGCTCAGTCCAGGCAAATACAAAGCTGCCTGGAAGAGTTGCAAAAGGATCTCATAATAAACAGGCAAATGAAATTCAGTGTCAAAAAATCCATGAGAAATATCTATGGGAAACATCCCTGGCTACACGTCCAGTGACCAGGACTCTCCAGCATGGGCAGAGTCCACCGGAGGGGGCAGGACAGATGTCACTCAAATCACAAATGACCTGGATAGAAAATGTTTAGTCACTCCTTCCCACAACTGAAGAACTAAGGAGCATCCAGTGAATTCATCAGGCAGCAGGTTTAAAACAAAATAGCACTTTTCCATATCATGCATAATTAAACCGTGGGGTGAAAAAGAACTGGCTATGTTTGCAGAAGATCTGCGGTCTGTGGCTATTAAACGTGATGATCCAGATGCACAGCCCTGGCTCTCGGTCTCTAAACTGCAGCCAGCTGGAAGAGTGCGGTCAAGGGAGGGCACTCTTCCCCAAGAATCTGTTACTGGCCACCATCAGAGGCAGGGCACTGGGAGCTCTGGTCCGCCGCTGTGCAGCTGGTCTGACGTTCCCACAGGGTTGAAGCAGACTCTTCTTGAAGCAGCTGGTGCAAGCTCTTATCAGAAACAAAGTAGGGGGCCAGACTGAACACCGGGGTTATCTAAACACTGATGGTCCTGGGGACTTTGAGGGCTTGCTCACATGTAGAGATATTTCTGAATAACTTGCATTTTAAAATAATACCCAAATTATTCTGGAGGAATTTTTAGATATGGACAAAGTCCCGGAAAGCGTCTCCCTCACCTGGGGTATTTCCACGTCACTGGTTTGCGGGGCCTTGGTGTGGGCTGCACAGGGATTCCACAGCACGTTCCTCCTCTTACCCATCTTGTCCTTTTTCTCTAGGGGCTTCAGGTGTGATGCCAGCACAATGTTCCTGCAGGCAACAAGAAGGGGATGGGATACTTAGCAAGGTCAAATACTTGGAGGCTTTGAGCTTCTTCTCTGAGGCAATTGCTGAATTTGGGCCGTATGTATCATCCAGAGGGACCTGGACAGGCTGGAAGAGCGGGGCCATGTGAACCTCATGAGGTTCAACAAAGCCAAGTGCAGGGTCCTGCACCTGGGTTGGGGCAATCCCCAATATCAATACAGACTGGGGAATGACGGGATCGAGAGCGGCCCTGCAGAGAAGGACTTGGGGATACCAGCAGATTAAAAGCTGGACAAGAGCCGGAAATGTGCACTCGCAGCCCAGAAAGCCAACCGTATCCTGGGCTGCATCAAAAGAAGTGTGGCCAGCAGTCGAGGGAGGGGATGCTCCCCCTCTGCTCTGCTCTGGCGAGACCCCCCTGGAGCACTGCGTCCAGCTCTGGGGTCCTCAGCACAAGACAGACAGGGACCTGTTGGAGCGGGTCCAGAGGAGGCCACGGAAATGGTCTGAGGGCTGGAACAGCTCTGCTGTGGAGAGAGGCTGAGAGAGTTGGGGTTGTTCAGCCTGCAGAGGAGAAGGCTGCGGGGAGACCTTACTGTGGCCTTCCAGTACTTAAAGGGGGCCTGTAAGAAAGACGGAGAGAGACTTTTTACCAGGGCCTGTAGTGACAGGACAAGGGGCAATGGTTTTAAACTGACAGAGGGCAGGTTTAGATTGGACATAAGGAAGAAATATTTTACGATGAGGGTGGTGAGGCACTGGCACAGGTTGCCCAGAGAAGTTGTGGCTGCCCCGTCGCTGGAAGTGTCCAAGGTCAGATTGGACGGGGCTCTGAGCAACCTGATCCAGTGAGAGATGTCCCTGCCCATGGCAGGGGGCTGGACTGGACGATCTTTCAAGGTCCCTTCCAACCCAAACCATTCTGCGGTTCTATCAAACAAGATCAGGATTAAAATGAGATCATGAAGCATCAGAGAGGGGTCAGAGGAAAAGAGGTGATATTGCACGAGGCACTTGGCAGGCACATCCTCCTCACACACTCAGTGTTAATCCAGTCGTCAGGACCAATGAGGCAGGAGTTTCCCTGTAGGCTGGACCGCTACCGAGCACCGTGGTTCGTCCGCAGCACGGGGAATGGCTCACTCTCCAGGAGCTGGGCATTTCCACCCAACAGTTCCTCCAAAGCCAAGGCCTGAGGAACCTGCACAACTGTTTCCTCCTGCCTTTTTCTTATGATACACTGAAGTTTCTATGGCTTTGGGATTTCCAGAGGAAAGACCCTAAATTCTTATAGGGCGTAGGGACTGTTTCATAGCTTGCAGCATACTGGGCAGATACGTTTTTGTGGATTCATTTGAATTCAGCATCTGATTACACTGACATCTGCGACTAACTACAGCAGCCCAGACTCGGTGGCTCACGTGGTTCCTCTCACCCTGTGGGACGAATCCCTGCAGCCAGTCCTCCAATAACGGGCAGGAGGTCTTTGAAGGGCTCCAGGTCTCTGCTCCCATGCTAGTGTGGGCTACACGAGTGAAGACACTGCACCCACAGAGAGAAGCTGCTCCGTTCCCTCCCTCAGATTACTTCACCATTACCAATACACTGATAAAATAGCTTAAAAACACTCAGGAATCCTTTTATAGGGACTGGCAAGAAGGTTGGGGGAGAAAACGCCATTTTAAAGTGTTTTCCTGCCTTTCAGGGATCAGATGGCACTCCCAAACGCAGGCGGAGATGAAGCCGTGAACGGAATTTGATCTAGTCCTGTACAAGTCTACCAAGGGGTGGTCAAAGTCCTGGATCCACCTACAGATCCGTCGGTGGATGTCAAGGGACAGGGACTTCCCCAGATGGATCTATAGGTGGACGCGGGACTTTGGTGGGCGCTGCGAGTGCCCTGCGCTGCCTCTGCGGAGCATCCCTGCCACCCCCGGGCCACAAACCTGCTCCCAAACCACCTTGGACAAAGCGGTGATGGGGTTGGGAGCATGAACGTGCTGGGTGGGGTGCGTGGGGGCACGTGTCACCCTCTTCTTCTGCACCACCACCACGGCATGGGGTGTGCGGGGAGGGAAGGGAGGGCAGGGCAGGCTGGCAGGGCTTGGAGAGTGGGCGCTGTGCCTGGGAACAGGGCGAGAGGACAGCGTGCTGGAAGGAGGGGACAGCGAGCCATCCCACCGCTGGTCTACAGCTTGGCCACCATAGGGACCTGCCCTGGAGCCAGCTGTTCCCAGCTGGAACATCTGACATCTTACCCCACGCACGTCAACCTTTTTCGGGGGGCAAATCTTAACCAAGGCTGAGTTTCTGTCCCACCGGGGCTCTGTGCCACAGGGCCGTGGCCTTTTCGGGAACCCAAAGCGGGGTTTGCTGCCCTGTCAAGCCGCGCTCATGGTCACCTGGAGCAGAAAGCACAGACGATCAGTGCGACCCCCTCTCAGAGCGAGGTTTGAGCTCAAAACCTGCTGGGTGAGCTTGTCTCCTAAGAGCTCCCAAAACTGAAGTTCCACAAGAGCTCCAAAAGAGCTCCAAAACCACCTGGGCGGTTGCGTCGGCCCCGTGGCAGGAGCACCCGGCACCGAGCAAAGCTCTGGTGACGGTGTTGACAGAGCCCTTTGGGGTAGGGAAGCACCCAAACCCACCCCCTGCCCCGGGCGTCCCCCGTCGGACCTGAATTCCTCGTAGGAGGGGACGCGCTGGCGCAGCGCCCGCAGCTTGGCGTCGTTCTCCCTCTCCCGCCTCTCATCGGCCGCCACCGCCGCCCGCAGCTCCCGCTCCAGCGCCGCGGGGTCGAGGGTTCCGTCTGCCTCCATCCCGCCCTGCCACCGACCGGGAGCTCGGGCAGGCGGGGCGCGGGGACCCCCGGCAGGCGGCCGGCAGGGACCTGAGGCCTGTGGGGACGGGGGGCACGGGGCCGCCCCTGGGTGCACGGGGACCCCGCTCCTGTCGTGACAGTCCTGCCGGGGCCGGCCTTGGGCACCCCACTCCTGTCACAACAGTGCTACCAGGGCTGGCCCTGGGGACCCCACTCCTATCGTGACAACCCCACTCCTATTGTGATAGTCCTACTGGGGCTGGCCTCGGGGACCCCACTCCTATTGTGATAGTCCCACCGGGCCACACACACCACCAGCCCCAGGGACCCTCACTCCTGTCGTGACAGCCCTGCCAGGCTGTGCAGATGGATGGTAACTGGGAACCCCGCTACTATCGCGACAGCCCCGCCGGGCTACTCACGCCACCGGCCCCTGAGGCCCCTCACTCAGCCGTGACAGCCCCGCAGGGTCACGTACACCGCCGGCCCCGGGGACCCTCACTCTATCGCGACAGCCGCGCCAGGCCACGTTCACTGCCGGCCCGGGGGACCCTCCCTCTATCGCGACAGCCCCGCCGCCCCCAGACGAGCTCCCGCCGCCGCCGCGCGCGGACGCCCCTCCCGTCGCCATAGCGACAGGGCAGCGCGGCGCGAGGCCCCGGCGGGGCTGCCCGGGCCGCGCCTGACAGAACCGGCCCCGCCACCCTCCCCCCCCCGCGGCCCGGCCCGACCCGCGGCCACCGGGACCCCGCCGGGACCGTCCCCGACCTCGCCCGCCCCGCCCGCCCCTTCCCTCGCGGGAGCGGCGCTGACGGCTGGCGCGGGAGCGGCTCTGTCGCGACAGGCAGAGCGGGCAGCCCGGGGGCCTTCCGCGGCGGTGTCGGCGGCGCCGGCGGCGAGGGCAGCGCGGCGGGTGAGAGCGGGACTGGGGCCGGGGCCGGGGCCGGGGTCGGGGTAGGCCCGGGGGATCCGGGGAGGGGGCGGGGGCGGTGGCGGTGAAGGTGACGGCAAAGGCGAAGGCAAAGACGAAGGCGAAGGCGTGGGGAGGGACCCGGGGAGGGGGCGGTGAAGGCGGAGGGCGCTCGGCGGGCAGGCCGGGCCCTCGTGGCGGTGCGGGGCTCCGGTGAGGAGCGGGCGGGCCTGAGGGGTCGCGCACGGTGCAGGCCGGGGCCGGGGCCGGGCAGGGAGCCCCGGTGCGGCGCAGGGCCGGGTGCTGTGGGCGGCTCGGGCAGGGAGCCGTGGGTGCGCGGGGCAGAGTCCGCACCCTCCCCCGACCCCTTCCCCGCAGCCAGCATGGACACCGACCTGTACGACGAGTTTGGGAACTACATCGGGCCGGAGCTGGACTCGGACGATGACGACGACGAGTTGGGCAGAGAGTCCAAGGATCTGGACGAGGTGAGCGGTGGGGATGGGGGGAGGGGCAGCGTCTCATGGGAGCCTGGTGCGGGCCTCATCCTGCCCCCTCCCCCACGGGAGCAGGGGCCGAGCGCCACAGCCTTCGCAAGCTGCCAGTGACCCCTTTACCGTTCCGGGCTCCAGTTCTGCAGTGGGGCTTTGTTCAGCGGTGGGATCTGACTCCTGAGGATCAGAGAGCATTTGGGCTTTAAAGGACTCAGCAAAAGCTGCCCTCCTGTTCCTGTCATAAAGGGAAAGACAAAGTTTCTGCTTGAATCACGGTTAGAACTGGGCGCTTCTGTAGCTGAAGCCATATTTGGCTTTTTTATTTGTGTTCGATCAAATGGAGGATCCGTATCCATCCAGTGAGGTCTTCAGGCTTTTAGTAACAGGCGCTGATGCTACAGCACTGTTGTAAGGAGCTCAGCTCCCAGATGGTGAAGGCAGAGTAAGACTCCACAGACACCGGAGGAGAGCGACGAGGGCAGGGGCACAGCAGAGGCTGCTGTCCCACGATGGGGGAAGTATCGGAGGACCGAGGGAGCCCCTTCTGTTCGTGCAGTTTGTCTGAAAATGATGTCTGTGTGTGGTCGGGGTGTGTTGTGTATGCGAGCGAGGGGCGGGCGTCGCTGCAAGTGCTCTTGCTGTTCATTTTCAAGCCGTCCCTCTGTCCCACAGTGGGCAGAGGTGTGTTGCTTACAGGAGACACCTCTGCAAGCTGCTCTGCCACCTGATGTGAGGTGCCAGGGCCGTGTTGGTGGTTCCCTGGCTGGGTTTGTAGCTCTCTTCCGATGCATGACGCTGAGCGTGTACCTTCTGAGGTGAATGGTGTTTGTAAAGCACTTTGGTGCTGGCAGCAGCTAAATGTGAGCATTGGTTGCAGCTCGAGGATGATGATGATGATGACGATATGGGAGACCATGACGAGGACCACCCTGGGATGGAGGTGGTGCTGCACGAGGATAAGAAATACTATCCCACCGCCGAGGAGGTCTACGGGCCTGAAGTAGAGACAATAGTACAAGAGGAAGACACGCAGCCTCTCACTGGTAAGTGGTGAGGAAGCAGCGAGCTGGGTATGGAGGGAGGAGAAGACTCTTAATGGATCCTTGGAAAAGTGAAAATAATATTCCCTGCCATTCTCCCCGTCAGTTTTTATGCCCCTTTCAAATTCCCACTCAGCCCCAGGAACACGTAGACTCTTGTTTGTCTAGCGGTGTGCAGATTTTGGCACTTGGGATTAGTAAAAATGTCAAACAAACTATCTTTTGAAGAACAGATATGAGTAGATACTGGAAAGATACCTAAGGAGAAATGAAAATGCATTAAAGTCATCTCATTTGATCTTTCTATAATAGAATAGAATAGTTCAGTTGGAAGGGACCTACAACGATCATCTAGTACAACTGCTTTTATAAAAAGATAAGAGAATCTGTCGGCTTGGAAATTGTTTTGTCTGTAAAAGTCCCTGTTCCCTGCGACCGTTTCTGAGCCTGCTGGGTTCAGGGTCTCTGGTAACGGTGTTCTATTGTTCTTTCTCTTGTTTTCAGAGCCTATTATTAAACCTGTGAAAACCAAAAAATTCTCGCTGATGGAACAGACGTTACCGGTCACCGTCTATGAGATGGAGTAAGTAATATGTAACGGTTGGGCTCAAGCCATCTGTGCTGTGATTTCCTCACTCTTTGTTGTTTACAGGCAAAGGTGGGGAGGCAGAGTGGTGTGTACTGTGTGGAGGAGGCAGATTTCGGGGGGCATTAGCTTTGTTTCTTACTGACACCAGCAACAGAACTGAGTGCAGCCATTTCCCAGATTTTGAACCAAAAAGAAGAGGAAGAAAGTACAAGAGTAACCATTTTACAGAGATTTTTCCCTCCCCATGATGCAGCATAGTGTATAGTTTTCTGACACGAGAATGTAAATCTTACCTTGACAGCTGATACAAAGCTCGATAATCGGAAACCCTTGTGGTGCAGATTTGCTGAAAGCAAGTTTTCTTGACTGGCTTAAGAAATATTTATACAGTCAACGTGTGGCACGCCTCATACTGGGACATTTTGGGTTGATCCCAGTGCTGTCTGTTTTGGCCCAGTAGTTGATCCCTACTGCTGTCTCAAATTAATTCCCGTCTATCCCGGAGGAGTTTCTGGGGGGGAATTTTTATGCCACTGGTTGTATGCAAAGGTGCGTTGTAGGTCAGCATAACGCTGCAGCTAAGCTGCACTTCTGCTGCACTTGATGGCGTCTGCTGGTTGTGCCCCACAAAGCAGCCCCTGGAGCACCAGGGTTGAGAGAAAACCCTGGAAAAAATTCCTAACAAATTTAAAAACCAAGATATAATATCTCATGCAACTTTGGAAAGAAATAGAACCAGTTGTTTACTTTCTCTATTAAAAATATATAATCTTAGCATCAACGTCTACATTTTGTCGATGGGTGGAGGGGCTCTGTATCCTCGCGCGTATAGTGCTTCTGTGTGTTGTCTTCTATTTGAGGATGAACAGATTGAGCTGCGTGAGTGTCTCGTTAGGCTCATCTTTCCATGCGCCACTTCATGGCTAGTCAGAGCTTTTTCCAATTTTTTAATAGTCGTCTTCAAGTGTAGATCCCAGAACCAGGTGCAGGCTGAGTAGCAGTTCCCTGTGTGCCAAACAGACCCCAGCGTGAGCAGTCTCTCTGTGTATCGTCAAGGATGCGGTTATTTTCCAGCAGTAAAATTTCACTGGAGTTCGTATTCAGTCAGTTGGTTACTTGTATGCCCAGGACCTTTTTGGAACGACTGCTGCTGGGGCTGTCCCCTGGTACTGTCAGTTTGGCCATGTTCATTGATCAGAGAGATTTTTGATATAGCCAGATATAAATCAAAGAGCCAGCTGGGTCGTATTTTTCTAAGCAGTCCATTTTGCTCTTATTCAATGACCTGTACTCTTCATTATCTACCGATTTCCTGATCCCTGTGTCCTCTGCTCGTTCCATCTGTAATGAATTCCTCTTCATCCTGCTCGTTGATATAAATGGTTAGGATGGGGCCAGGAGAAATTCCCTGTGGGACTTAACCAGAAACCTGCAAGCTTGGTATTGATTTCCCATTTAGCCTTATTTTAAGACCAATAAGTAAGCTTTTAATCAGTATTATTATTGATTTTTGTATTTTTTAAGCTCTTAATCAAAATGTTGTACGTTAAGAAGTCTACCGCATCAGTGAAAATTAAATCTTTAAAAAGGAGATTAGTTGACAGCACTTATTTTCTGCAGACCCATAGCAATGGATACTTGTTTTATAGCCTCCCATTATGTTTTAGAGGAGTTGGTAATTTAGGATCTCAATTACATTTTGGCTGGGATCCGTGCAGAAGCGACCGGCCCATCATTACCCAGCTCAGTTGCTGATTCTAAAAAGATTTAAATTTCATTACTGTTTCCCTGAGTTCCTGGGAACATCACTGTTTTAAGACTTGAAAATCATGATTAATGGTCTGCGGAGCCCCGTGGCTGCCTTTTAAAACTGCGTGGGGTGCTTGTTATCCAGCTCTGTGGTTTACTTGACTGCCTGCCACTATTTGAGTGGAAGTATTTAATCATCTGAGTACGTGGATGTGACTTTTGCTCTAATACTGACTAGAAGAGAAGAAAAATATTCAATAATATTCCATCACTGGCAGTTTTACCAGCTCCGTATCCTCCCACCCACTGCCATCTGTCTAGGACTCCAACTCTCTTGTCCTCCCCATCTGGAAAGTGGGATTCTTCCTCCGCAGGGCATTGGCAGAATGAAAGTTTGGAGAGGATTCAAGGGGCACCTTGGGTAGAAAGTGTAGCTGAAATGGCACCTACTTTTATTAGACACAGCAGAAGCCTCCAACAGTCTTTTGTATTTTGTTCCTCCAGTTTCCTGGCAGATCTGATGGACAACTCGGAGCTAATTCGAAATGTGACTCTGTGTGGGCACCTTCACCATGGCAAGGTAGCGTGACAATCCAGCGTATATCGGGTAGTAGTAGTGATCTGTTTGGTGCTTACTTTTACCATTGCTCTTGATTCCTCGATCTCCGCAGCAGCAGTCTCTTTCTGCTCCTCTTGCTAATGCAGTTATTTGTAGGTTTTCTTTCAGCCACGTGGAAATAATAACACGCCCAACTTTCTCTGTACTGCTGCTGGAGGGATGGGATTGTACTTGTATTTATCTGTCTGAACCCAGTCACTTCCTTTCTCTTGTGGTCTGATATTTTTCAGACGTGTTTTGTTGACTGCCTGATAGAACAGACACACCCAGAAATCCGGAAGCGCTATGACCAGGACGTAAGTGAGCTTTTGGTATATTCCTGCCCTGGGGAACATGGGTTGGCTATTGCACTCAGAGGGAGCATGACTGTACGTGGGGAAAATGTGGTTTAGTGATTAGGAAGTAGGACTGGAAAGCCAGAGCTCAGTCCCAATTCTGTCTCTGTCACTTGCTTGCCACCTTAACCATGTGTAAAAAGTTGTTGTGTCCTGCTTCAAACTTAATATTTAATACCAAAATGTGATATTCTGACTTTTGTTTTGTCTTTGCAGCTTTGCTACACTGATATATTGTTCACAGAGCAAGAGGTACGTGAGTCTTGTAGAATAGGCAGTGATTTTTATCCAGTTGTCTCATGCTTTACTCAGTTACTTACTGTAGGCAGTTTCCTCTTCCATTTTAACAGTTTTTTGTGGCTTCCACATTTTTATTATTTTCTTTATCAATAAAATGATCTGCTCCTCTTGTTTCCCTCAGTAAGATCCCTGGTCCAACTTTCTTCCATTTCCTGCAACCCTCATGTCCATGTATGACTTTATTTATCTGAGACAATAACCTGTGTAATGATGAAAATCTATACCAGAGTTATCCCAGCATATGAGTAACTCCTATTTTCTCTGAGGGAAAGAGGTGGAAGGGGTTCGCAGCAATGATGGATGGGGAGAAAAACTATGATTTCAAAATAAACATACTTCTCCTCTGTTTCCTTTGACGGGAACTCTTAGCTGGGTGCTCTGACTCCATGTGGTTGGGTGTGAATGGGAATCTTATTTTGTCCTACTTGTTAAATATTGTCATGACCAGAACAATCCTATGAAGCATTTCATTCTCTTCATCGTAATGCTCTACTTTATACTCTGGATGATCAAATCTGATGCTTTGAGGTATAACTTGATAGCAGCAGAAGGGTAAAAGCACAGAAAAACATGCATCTTCTGTCTCTGGTGTTGCATATTATACTTCCTCAGCTGAAATGAGGCATGGATTGTGCAGTGGTAGCTCACCAGTCTGAACCAGTATGGATGGAGGAGCTGGGCTGGATACTGCAGCAACCCGAGGTTGTTACTCCCTCCCTGGAAGTAACAGGATGTCCTGGATGGATGTTTACTTCTTTCCATCTTTCTGATTTTCCTTTGGTCATCTTTTACATCTTTACATGGTGATGTATGTTTTTTCCTTTTAACTGATAATCCTGGTTTCCTGTTTTTCAGAGGGGAGTAGGGATCAAGAGCACACCAGTGACTATTGTTCTGCCGGACACCAAAGGAAAGTCTTTTCTCTTCAACATCATCGACACTCCAGGTGATTGTGTAATCCTGAAAATCCTGTTTTGGGATGCACTTAGCTGAAGGCAGCTTGATGTGTGGAGCAGATACGTGACCATGTGAACCAAGGTTTCTCTCATTAATAAACCCCTTTGGTCCTCTGGATAGTGCTATTGACAGGAGTAGAGCAGTGAAAACATGTACAGTGATGGTTAATGAGGGCCTTCAAAGAGCTTTTGTGTTGGATTGCGGTGGGATTGTGTAGCATTGGCTCTTGGAAAAAAAAAGAAAGAATCTATACCCTGCAACCTCACTGATTCATCTGGAAATGTCACTTAGGTGCAATGAAACCCTGGGAATTTTTTCTTCACAGATGGAAATCCATGTTTTGTTTTGTATTTTTTGTAGATGATTCCAGCCTAGTCCTGAGCCTTTAGCTAAGTTCATTCTTCTGAAATCACTTCCAGCAGTAACGACTGTGCAGCTGGCTTTTAGTCAGGCTTGTGTTTCTGATTAGCAGGCCTAATTGAGGGCTAATGGGGCTGAAAATGTGTTTCACTCAAGTATATGAGAAGCACATGTAGAACTGGATTTTCCAGGTATCCTGCACAGTGGGCACCGTGCTTTTCTCAAATGCTGTTGCCCCACAGTGAGGCTCAGCAAGTTCCCTCGAGCATCTGATAAGCTCCTGTGGGGGGAACATAATGACGGATCAATTTGTTGTAAGAAACCACGGCCAAACTTTAGGAAAGAGGGTCTTGGGACTCATCTGTTGAGTTACAGCTCAAGATGAGGGAGGTTAGAGCGCAGGAGGAGACTGGAGGGAGAGGCATCTGTTGTTCTTTGGTGAGAAGTAATCTTCCTCCTTTTCCTGAAGTACTTGCACAGAGCTGTTAGAAAAACAGTAACAAATGTGAGGAAAAGTGCCTGTTAAATGAGTTGTTGTGTTTATTCTCAAAAAATAGCATTAAAGCTGAAGCGAATCCCCAACGGAGCTCTGGCAGCTGCTCCTGGGTCGCTGTCTGAGGAGGAAGCCGTCTGTGTTCTGCCTCGCTGGATACCAGTGACCAGAGCAAGCTGCAGAGCAGAGGGACGGCTTTCTACACTCTGCACTGCTGGTGTCAGGGCTTACTCTGGTTCTCCCTACCGTTTTGTGTTTTTGAAGGTCATGTCAATTTTTCTGACGAGGTGACAGCTGGCCTTCGTATTTCGGACGGCGTTGTACTTTTCATTGATGCGGCTGAGGGGGTGAGTGCCAGGTTGTCCTAGGGGTTAACTTCAAAACCTCTTCCTCTGGAGTCTTTGATCCTGCCTTAGCATGAAGGCCTGGGATGGATTCAGCTTTCCGGGGTGAAGGGTTTTTGGAGGACAATTTGGGAAGCGAGAGTGTTTTCCGGCCAAAACGGGGAGTCAGGCTGCTGGCTTCTGTGTCCAGGGCTGACGTGATGCGTGTGACCTGTAGGCTGATTATCTAACTTGTTTGCATCTCCATCCCCGTGATACCTAAAATGGAGCAAGTTATTTATATCGGAGATGTCCAAGGGGTAGGATTCAAGGAATTTGGTCGGGTTAGCACCTACTTTTAAATTTCAGGAATATTAGCTGATCACTGGTGGCTGAGCTTAGGCTTTTCTACAGAGTTGCAGCCCTGCGTGTAAGGGTCGCTGCTTTGTCTGTCACGCCCTAGATAGCATTTAGTGGAGGGCTTTCGCTATGGGTGTTTGTGCTCATTATTCCCTGCAGGTGATGCTGAACACAGAGAGGCTGATCAAGCACGCAGTGCAGGAAAGGCTCGCAGTGACCGTGTGCATCAACAAGATAGACCGACTGATCCTGGAGCTGAAATTGCCACCTACAGACGCTTATTACAAACTCCGACATATTGTAGACGAAGTTAATGGTCTGATCAGGTATGGGTGTTTGGGATGCTGCATTGTTAGTGCTTGCTGTCCCTGTTCCATTGCAGGTGCTTTTCTTTGGGAGGCCTATGTGTGCCTAAAAACTCATGAGTTTGTCTCTTGATATGTTGCATCACAGAAAATGGGGCAGGAAGAACCATTGGAAATTCATCTCAGACAATATATTAAATTATACAGGAAGTGCGAATCCTGCCTGAATTCTGACAAGCTTCATGGGATCAGCTCTTTTTCCCCCATTAAAAAGTAGGGAAATTGGACATATGACCAGAGCAGGAAATTTCTGTGCTCCCAAATGTCTCAAATACACTGAAATTGTCCAGGCTGTATCCCCAATTGTAGGCTGAGATGTTTCAAAGCTCCTCAACATTTGTTACAAAACCAATAGGAACTTGCTGTCCCAACCCCTAAACAGAGACTATGGTATTGCTATGGTCAAATCTCCTTCCAAGACCCGGCCCAGAGAAGGGAGGGACATCTTCTCTAGCTTTCACAGTAGCAATGCATCGTTTCTGTGGGTTCTTCTGCATCCCGGTGATGTCCTTAACAACATTTTTCCCTTCAATTTGTGTGTGTCTGCACTGTAGCCTATATAACCCCAAACTGAATTTGCACAGGAGCTCACTTGCATGTCTCTCTGTTCAGTTGCTACTGGCATCAGGCAGCTCAGAGCAGGATAATTTATCCTGGCTAGCATGCTTGTGAACTCATTAAAACTGTTTCAATTCAATTCTATCCCTACGTTATTTGCCTTGTATTATCTTTTCCCTTGCTTGGTTGACCAACTTTGCTGCCTTTTTTTAGGGGAAGAAAAACCCTACCTGACAAAAAATACAAAGCGCTTGTGCTGGTAACATTTTAGTTCTAGGTCTTTAAATATTTCTTTGTACACTAATGCTTTGAAATTTATAGTAATAAAATCATACTGACCCTGAAATTCCGATGGCAAGCATGCTGCAGCCTGTTTTAAGGTGCTGTTTGTCAGTGTAAAATCCTTGCCTATCACATACTGCTGTTTGGTGTGGGAGGTGGATTTAAGTGTCTTCCTTGGTTCATAACATTGATTTCCCCCCCCCTCTCTCTCTGAAAACCATCTCCTCTCAGCATGTATTCCACCGATGAGAACCTCGTTCTGTCGCCCCTTCTGGGGAACGTGTGTTTCTCCAGTTCACAGTACAGCATCTGCTTCACGCTGGGATCTTTTGCGAAGATTTATGCAGACACATATGGTGAGGATTATTCAGAAACCTTGTACACTTTAACATCTCATTTCCTTACCTATTTTGTTGAGGCTTTCTAAGCCCAAAAGCTGTGGCTTTCACTGCACATATATGGCCAGTATATGTCCTCTTGAAATTCTAGGAGTTGAGAGTTACTGCAGATCTGACCCCTGGGTGGTAAAAAGCAAAAATACAGTTCTAACTTGTTTTTAGCTAGATGGTTTCTCCTGATAAATGTTTCTTGAGTCAGAAGCCAATATTTTATACATACCCTTAAGTAGAAAAAAATAAGTCCTGCTATGGCAGTTGAAGGCAAGTGTATATGTTGTGGTTTGCCTCCTTATCAGAACAGCTCAGAAGTGAAGCAGTTAAGTTCTGCCTGCCTTTTCACAAAAGCCTCCAGAGTCTGAGACTCAGCTGCAGCCGGGCACAAGCTTGGTCCACAAGGTTTTGCACTCTTGCCCTCTTTCTTTTTTAAGAAACTGTCTTTTTCTGGCTTTGATTTAATTTTCTGTTCCCCAGCTGCCCACTCAAGGCAGTCTGCCACTTGTAAAAGTGGGCCTTTTGCTTGCATTAGCCAGCTGTACAGCCAAGATATTTGAAGTCTCACACTGGGGAATTTGGGGTGATCTGTAGGAGCCGTGAGCAGGGGAAGAAGGATGTTGTAAAGCAGCTGGCCTAGCTCTTGCAAAGAAGTTAGCCTGAGGGAGGATGAAGTTGTAGAGGTCAGGGACTGATGTGTCAGGACTATCGTGTGTCCTCGTGAGTTTGGAGAAATAAATGAGCTCCCTGGGCATCACAGCATTAACTCAATGCCTGCTAGGATGATACCCCTTCTTTGGGGGACTGATAAAGATGCAGGCACAGTCGGGAGGAGATGCCATCCGTGTAGGCCAGACATGAGCTGAACGGGTACTTGAAGTCAGTAATATTCGATTGTGGCCACCAGAGATTTTATGTGCAGCCACCACGCTTCAAATAACATGAGTTATAGTAGTTTAACTGTCAAAACCACAGCCACCATGAAATTTCTTATGCTTGCACATCTGCCCACAGCAAAAGCTTGTTTGGAAACTGCTGTAAATTATCACTGCTGTCTTATTATTTGTAAATCTACCATGACAGCCAAGCACTACACTATTCCTTCAGCACTTGGGTATTTGGCTATGCGATTAGTGCATCATCTGAAAAAGAGAAAAGAACCTGGAGATGTTCAGCAAGGCAGAAAATGCTTGTGATAAGCCTGCGGGGCAGATGGGGTGTAAGCCATCCCAGCACCTTGGCACTACAGCGTCAGGTTGCAGCGCTAACATTTGGAAAATGAAGCAGATGTAGCTGGGTTCCTGCAGCGCGGCGTCTGGCGGGCCAGGTCTTGTCAGCTCTAACCTTGTGTGTAATTGAGAGTTGAAATGTTCCTGAGAAGCAAGTGTGCGGACCCACGGTGTACCTGGGCTGCTGCTGTTGTCCTCGGTGGACTGTTTTCTGCCTGCCTCTCTGCCTGGTCTCCCCAGGTGAGGGCTTAATCATTTATTCAGAACACCAAGCGTTCACTCAGCAGCATCAGTCCATTAAATCGAATCCTCAGGGTTGTTTTAAAAGCCAAAAAACAAAGACTTCTAAGATGAGAGAAATACAGTGACATCTGAGAGACTTTTGTCATTTGGTTTTTCCCTTTAGGAGATATCAATTATCAGGAGTTTGCAAAGCGGCTTTGGGGTGACATCTACTTCAACCCGAAGACGTAAGAAGCCTGTTTAAATGTCCATTAGTTTATTGATGGGATTTTCCCTCCTTTCCCTGTAAAACGTGGGCTAGATGACTATCCAAGGTCCCTTCCAACCTGAGTTGTCCTATGATCCTGTGATGGAGTAGTATCTGGGAAGGGTTGAGTCAGGCCTCCTGCTTGGTGTGAATCCATGTGGTCCTCCTGAATCCCGTAAGTGGGAGCAGAGAGCCTTTTTCAGCCTTTGTTTGGAGTAAGCATGACTCCTGTGTCCATGACTGCTTCCCAGGGAGACTGGGAGGGAGAAGATAACCTGGGAAGGGCAGAGGCTGTGTTTGCGGTAGGGGTGCTTGCAGGGTGCTTGCTCCTCATGTCTCTCCTTTTATCCCTCAACAGCCGCAAATTCACTAAAAAGGCCCCAACAAGCAGTTCCCAGCGCAGTTTTGTGGAGTTCATTCTGGAGCCCCTGTACAAGATCTTGGCTCAGGTATGTGGTGGTTCATTTTCCTTCCCGCAGTTCCAGACAGGAGCAGCCAAGGGCTGAACACTGGGGGGTGGTGTGTCTGGTGCCTGTGGGGACTCGCCTGTCCTGTTATGCAGCAGGATCTTCACAGATTTCTGGGTTTGGGGGTGCAGAGCAGCGGTGAGCAGCTCCTTAACAGTTATTCCTTGCAAATATAGCCCTATATTTGCACAGTTAATAGAGCGGCCTTTGCTCTTTCTAGTCTGCTCTGGATAAATATCAGCCAAGTGATAATTTGAACCAGCCAGCCAGTTCTTGTGTGAGCTCTAAACCAGAGCAGGTCAAGAGCCCTGAGGGTGACGGCTGGTGTGTGAAGCTGCACCTGGGAGTTACTATCTTGGATCTCTGCAGCAAAGCTGAGAGTGATGCTTTTTGTCTTGCAGGTGGTGGGGGACGTGGACACGACCCTGCCCAGGACTCTGGATGAACTAGGCATCCACCTGACCAAAGAGGAATTGAAATTGAACATTCGGCCCCTCCTGCGGCTTGTCTGCAAGAAGTTCTTTGGGGAATTCACAGGTAAATGCTGTTTGTCTTCCCACTACCCTAGTCTCACATCAGCAGAGTTTACTACTGTATTACAGCCATGGAGTGCTCACTTGCACAGGTCTCTTCTCAGCTTTCCAAATATAAAATATTAAGCCATTTGCCCAAAGGACAGCTTGAGACACTGCTCACATCTTCCCCATTGCTGTGGGTGCACTGCAGTCAGAATGGCTTTGCCTCGTGTTTATTGGAGTCCATTTATTTCCTCTACGCTGCTGAATCGTGTTCTCATGAAGTATTATTTTTCCAGGCTTTGTGGACATGTGTGTGCAGCATATCCCCTCCCCAAAGGTGGGAGCCAAGACGAAAATCGAGCATACCTACACGGGTGGCGTCGACTCTGATCTAGGGGAGGCCATGAGTGAATGCGACCCTGACGTAAGGAAACTCTTCTGCTTGCTCTGAGTGTCCAAAAGCGTGGCAAATATGCCCTCCTTTCGCTGCCTTGGCGGGGCAGCTGCCTCCTAGACAGCCATCTGCACAGATTTGACTTCCAGCATTTTGAAACCTCTCATCCGATACTGAAACAAATTTCTTCACTCTGAGAAACTTTAGCTGCCTGCCAGGGCAGCCCTTGAGAGAGAGAATTGTTTGACAGCGTTCAGAGAAGAACAGGACCAGGTCAGGACTTCAGAGCACGTGGGAACTGCAGGGTGATTTTGTGCCCTTTTGCTGGCTTTTTGTCCCTTTTCCTTGAAGTTTTATTCTCTCTCCAAACTCTGAGAAAACTGATCTGAACTATACTGATAAAAATAACCCTACATTAGTTAGTCAGCACCTTTCCTATCAAAGCCTTGCAAAAACCTTCCTCCACAAACAGCTTGTACTGAGCTGTCATTCAGAGTTGTCTAGAGCCACCAACGCCAGCCAGCAGCTAGTGAGGAATTTGCCTGTGACTTTTGCTCTAATGTCTGGAAAGAAAATGAATCGCTTGTTTTAATGAATTGTGATTACCCACATAAAACTATACAGCGGTGACTGTCACCAGATCACCAGTTGTGGAGTGACCTTATGGGACTGAGAGCTGTGACCTGTGGAGGCTTGGGTGCTCTGCCCTGAGCTGGTTTGCAGGCCAGTAGATGACATTTCTTCTTATGGCCTTGTCCCAACCACTATTTACTGCTCCACAAGAGGAGGCAGGATTGCTCCAGAAAAGTCCACCAAAGTTGTTCCAGGGGTTTCCATACAGGGCAAGGAGATGTAAGGCTTCCAGTGGAAGGAAATTGTGGACTTGGCAAGTCAAAAGAAGTATTTCTAAGTTCCAGCCCATTAATCCCTTTGTATCCATGAGTCCGACCAGGTCTGTGTCTGTTTCTTGACTGTATTTTGAAAGAGGCTTATTTCTCTCTCTCCTGGAAAGGGTCCGCTGATGTGTCACACAACGAAAATGTACAGCACAGACGACGGCGTTCAGTTCCACGCCTTTGGCAGAGTGCTCAGTGGTACCATCCATGCTGGGCAGCCTGTGAAGGTCCTTGGAGAAAACTATACCCTGGAAGATGAGGAGGATTCCCAGATCTGCACCGTCGGACGCCTCTGGATTTCGGTTGCGAGGTACTGAAAGCTCTGGCAATAAGTTCATTTGGGAGAGGAGTTACCTGGAGTCGTTGCTGCCAGGGACAGGGAGGAGGAGCCGCTGCAAGGGGCCTGAGGCTGGCAGCAGCGAGCGCTGCAGTGATGCTCCCCTGCCTTTTAGGTACCACATTGAGGTAAACCGGGTTCCTGCTGGCAACTGGGTGCTGATAGAAGGAGTGGACCAGCCCATAGTGAAGACTGCAACCGTCACAGAGCCTCGGGGCAATGAGGAGGTACTGTGCATAGCTGGTATCGCTCAGCCTTACAGAGAGTCAAGGTGATGGAGCGCATCCCAAAAGCTCCAGTGGTGAGGTTAAAGCTTGCTTGCCGAGGTGCCAAGGCACAAGAGCCACTAAGGGAAACAGAACAGCTTCAAACACCGTGTTCAACTCCATAATGATGCAGAGGTTCAGTTCTTTGTCCTTCTCTGTTTTCAGGCTCAGATCTTCCGTCCTTTGAAGTTCAACACCACATCTGTCATCAAAATAGCTGTAGAGCCGGTCAACCCCTCAGAGCTCCCCAAAATGTTAGATGGTCTCCGCAAAGTCAACAAGAGTTACCCCTCACTTACTACTAAGGTATTTCTGGTGTATGTATGGCTGTTTTCAGCTCATGCTGTGGGCTACCTTGTAGGCTGATCTTAAAAACAAATAATTTTTTGCTGTAGGTTGTTTTGTTTGTTGTGGGTTTTTTCATGCTGTGGCAGTTGATCTCATAAATCATGTGGAAATAGCAGAAAACTGTAAATCCAGCAGAAAAACACACACCTTGCTGTGCCAGGGAAGCAGCTTTCTGCAGAGCATATCAGCACTTTCTGCTAGAAAAGGCTGTGGGAGCTTTCCTTGGGGTGCTGTGATCCTAACCAATTTATTTAAAGCTAATACTTCCTCAGGCTCGTGTAGGAGCCTGGAAGGCAAGGGCCTGTGAGCAGTAACGCTGTCAGTTGAACCCCTCTCTTATTTTTCAGGTGGAAGAGTCTGGGGAGCACGTGATCCTGGGGACGGGGGAGCTCTATCTGGATTGTGTGATGCATGATCTACGGAAGATGTATTCAGAGATTGATATCAAGGTGGGGAAATGAGAGGGATTTTCCCAGCTGGGGAGGGGGTTTTGTCTCCCTGTCTCAGAAGAAGGGGAAAATAAACTTGGCCAAATGTACAGCATGGATTTTGTCAGGTCCTTTTAAAAGGAAAAAAAGGGCTGTTAGGGTGCAAAAGTAACACTTAGAGCCTGACTGTGTCACACCATGTGACTGAGAGCCTGAAAACTGGCTTGGAGGGAGGCGCGTGACCATGTTCCAGCCTTTCCCTGTATTTCTGCTGTTGCCTGGCCAGCATCAAATAAATAAATTGAGCAGAATTTTGCATACCTGGCATTAGGTTTAAATGTTCCGGTCTTGTTCGAACGAAGGAATTGGCAAAGCTGCCTGTGCAGGCCTCAGTGGTTCATACGCAAGGCTGATTAAAACACTGGCAGATGAACCAGTTTTCTCTTGTAGGTGTTCAAAGGTTTCAAACAGTCTCTTTAAAAGCAAAAAAGTACATGAGAACCTTACAAAGCTGTTGTCGTTATTCCAGGTTGCCGATCCAGTTGTGACATTCTGCGAGACGGTGGTGGAAACATCCTCCCTAAAGTGCTTTGCTGAGACACCCAACAAGAAGTAAGAGCCCGTGGGCGAGCTGGGCATTGGAGGCAGGCAGATGGAGGGGTTCGCTGGGCACTAGACTTCATCCCCTCCAAGGGCTCTGTTCTCGGTGGCCATTGTCCAGACAAGTGGCACATGGCTGAGTTGGTAGCCTGCTGTTGCAGCAGCTCTGCTGAACCCCTCAGTAACACACTTGAGTCCCAGGGATGTTTCTGTGCTTTGTAGGAACTCTCAGAATGGAGGGAATAAAGACAGATCCACATCCTCCTTTTTTTTTTTTTTTTAGCTAAATTTCACACCTCCTCAGCAGTTTTGTGGTGTTTCCAAGACTAGGAGATGTATTGGGATCCTAGAGCAGGTGCCAAAGAGCCCAGTGCTGCCTTCAGTAACTCCCCAAACATTTCATGAGCAAAAGCTTTGTCTTCTCTTATTAATTCTTGATCTTGAAACGGATTTTTTCCTTCCTGCTGATGCACTGGTTTGGTCTCATCTTCTTCCTCCAGCCTGGTCTCGTCTTCTTCCTCCAGCAATGCATTGTGAGATACATGTTTGAAAGACAGGGGCCTGGGAGGAAACATAGGCTGAAGAACCAGGATGAAATCTAGGCGCACCGGACATTTTAATGCCTGAATTTTCAGGGAAATCATGATCTGTCATATGCTGAAGATGGCTTTCATGTGTTCCCCTGTGGTTTCTGGTTCTTCTTACCATTTTTTATTCTGATACACTCTCTCCATGGTTGGCAACCTTATTTTTGGGAACAGAAAGGTTCCAGTCTTAGGTCAGTCTTTGAACAGTTGGGCATGTGGAGTGACCTGCTCTGGGAGCAGTTCACTTGCGTTGGTGGGATTCTCCAAGGCAACATCCTGTGTGCCGGACACAGTGAGTGCTGGCTCTGATAGGGGCATCTTGCCTGGCCCATGGGCTTCCTTCTGCAGCCCGGACAAGCGCTGGACATCTGGCAGGAGGATGGAGCCATGCTGTCCCTTAGCAGTCTGCTTCTGGAGATGAGCAGACTTCGGAGAGCAGTTGTTAAGCGCCTGGGCTGTCTTTACAAGCAAGACAGTAATAGTGAAGGACACAGATGGCTTCATCTCCCTAGCTGTATTCGAGGCAGTGCATAGTCCCTGAGGTCCTGCCAGTTACTCCCATTTCCATCATTCTGCAGACTAATTGCAACCGTCTCTCTTCTCAGGAACAAGATCACGATGATTGCTGAGCCTCTGGAGAAGGGACTCGCAGAGGACATTGAAAATGAAGTGGTCCAGATAACATGGAACAGGTATGACCGATCTGGAGAGGGCAGGAATCTATCTAGAATCAAATAATTGCGGAAAAAAGAGAGTGCTGGGGTCTGCAAGGTGCACAGTATAAGCCAACAGCCTCTAGGCAGGGGTCCTGCATTCAGTCTTGCTACCAGCTAGTCCGTGAGCATCCCTGCCCCAGCAAACAAGTTGCTCCAGGTAAAAAGTTGAGACCCTTTTATGCCTGAAGGGAATAGGGTTGTAAATATGCTGCAAGTGCAGGTCGGATACTTGTTTCCTAAAGTTTCTTCCTTTTTTCTATCAGAAAGAAGCTGGGTGAATTCTTCCAGACCAAATATGACTGGGATTTGCTGGCTGCCCGTTCCATCTGGGCCTTTGGGCCAGATGCCACTGGCCCAAACATCCTAGTAGACGATACGCTGCCCTCAGAGGTGAGAAACACAGGCGGGGGGGTTATGTTTTAGTGAGACATTTGTCCTGTGGTGCCAAGAGGTGACCGCTCCTTGCAGAACCTGCAGCAAGGTCCTAATGCTGTTGGAGTGCTTGTTGGTTTGCCATATCTCAGATCTGCTGTACTTTCTCCACCATACTCCTACACGGGCTAGCAAATCGCCTGTTATTTTTCAGGCGTTGCTATTTGGGCAATGTCCTCAAAACTGGTAACTAATTGGCCTGCCTTTCAGCATTACCAAAATACGGACTCTTTAATTTATAGCTCTAGATGCCAAACTCTGAAGATGATGCTCCTGAGCTGTGAGACGGAGGGATGGACTTTGTGGGTACCAGGGGGACATTGCTGCTCTTCTAGGAACTGGCTTACAAACACTGGGGTCTGTCTGTTACTGTCTCATGATGCAGATTTGGTCTCTGAAGCAGTCTGTCTGTCTGTAGGTGGACAAGTCGCTGCTGGGTTCTGTGAAGGACAGCATTGTGCAGGGATTTCAGTGGGGGACCAGGGAAGGGCCTCTCTGTGATGAATGTAAGTAGGACCTCTGGAGAAGTGGAGCTAATAAGATCGATTAAATTCTTCCATCTCTAAGCACTCAAGTGATTTTGCTGGTGCAGTCCCTCAGTGGCCAGTTCCCTTCGCACGCCACAGCTGGAGACAGCTCTGGGGATGGGTGACAAGGGAGGTAACAGAACCTCCCGCTCTTTCCTGTCTGCAGGTTCCACCCAGGCACCGGCACTTGCCGCCTGCCTACAAACTAGGCCCTGTTAGCTGGCAGGCTGGCTCCCCCAGACTTTGGCTCTGCTCCTCCTACAGTTCAGGTGCAGACCACTGAGCGCCCTGCAAGATAAGTTGCTGAACTGCCCGTCTTGGATATGCAAGGATTAGGATATGGTCATACCTTCCCTGCTGGAATTAAATTTAGGAGAACTTCTGGTGGCTCTAGGTCTTTGTCTGGATGTTTGCTATGTGCTCAGGGCCCCTGGGGATGCATGGTTGGTGCTGGTACAGCAGAGAACATCCCCCTCGAGTCACTTGCTATCATTTCTGCCCTTCCTCAGTGATCCGCAACGTGAAGTTTAAGATCCTGGATGCAGTGATTGCTCAGGAGCCCTTGCACCGGGGTGGAGGACAGATCATCCCAACGGCCCGGAGAGTGGTGTATTCTGCTTTCCTGATGGTGAGGACTACGCTGTGCATGACAAAGACTGAACCTCGTGCTGTGCTGGCTCCTGTGGGCTCCAAGGAGCGCGGGTTGCACATGTGCTGCAGTATCTGCCCCAAGGATGTTGGTTTAAACTGACACATTCATCCATTAATGTTTCCAGCGCCCCTGTGGGCTGGCAGGCGGGTTTTACAAGCAATCACGTTCCAGTCTGGCAGGAAACGTGTGCATCTGCTCTGTCTCCCTTTTTTGCTACTGTTTGGCTTGCTGGGAAGGGTGGGCATGGGGGAGAGGGAAGCATATGACTCATGGCCAGAAGGAGAAAAGCTCCTTTCAGTGTTTGTTTCATGTTGGTTTGGGCAGCCATGGCGCAGCAGAAACCCTTTCATTCCCAGTCGGGCACTGCGTTTGACCAGAGTATGCCAGTCCCTGACTCTTACTTGTACCAAATTGTGTTGGCACTGCTGGAGGCTCAGTGGCTTGTGTCTCTTTCTCCCCACAGGCCACCCCTCGCCTCATGGAGCCCTACTACTTCGTGGAGGTGCAGGCTCCTGCCGACTGCGTATCTGCGGTGTACACAGTCCTGGCCAGGCGGAGGTGAGCTGCTCTGACCAGCTGCTGTCACCCTAGTATGGCAAAGCAGCAACTGCTTGCTTGGGGTGTGGGTTGCTAGAGATGTTCACAGTCCTAACACTGCTTGTAAAGTGAGGAGAGAGGGTGAAATCTGTACGAAGGGACAGCTGAAAGCTTCCTTGACTGATCCCAGCCCCTGTGCTGTGTGGGGAGGTGATGTCCAGGATCACACACAGCCTTTGGTTTGTATCTGGTTCTTCCTGAGTGTCAGAGAGAATATATAAAGGAAGATGAGACCCCACCGGGAGCACTGTGTTCAGCTCTGGGGCCCCCAGCATAAGAAAGACATGGACGTGCTCGAGTGGGTCTGGAGGAGAGCCACAAAGATGATCAGGAGGCCAGAGCACCTCCCCTATGAGGACAGGCTGAGAGAGTTGGGGTTGTTCAGCCTAGAGAAGAGAAGGTTCCGGGGAGACCTTATAGCGGCCTTCCAGTACTTAAAGGGGGCCTATAGGAAAGATGGGGAGGGACTCTGTATCAGGGAGTGTAGTAATAGGACGAGGGGCAATGGTTTTAAACTGACAGAGGGCAGGTTTAGATTGGACATTAGGAAGAAATGCTTTACTGTGAGGGTGGTGAGGCACTGGCACAGGTTGCCCAGAGAAGTTGTGGATGCCCCCTCCCTGGAAGTGTTCAAGGCCAGGCTGGATGGGGCTTTGAGCAACCTGGTCTGGTAGAAGGTGTCCCTGCCCATGGCAGGGGGGTTGGAACTAGGTGGTCTTTAAGGTCCCTTCTGACCCAAACCATTCTATGATTCTATGATATAGAGGAAGACTAATCTTTTGACGTGTTGACAGAGGCCACGTGACGCAAGATGCTCCAATCCCGGGCTCCCCTCTCTACACCATCAAAGCCTTCATCCCAGCCATTGATTCATTTGGGTTTGAGACAGACTTGAGGACCCACACGCAGGGACAAGCCTTCTCGCTCTCTGTCTTCCACCACTGGCAGGTGAGTCCATGCCCTGGCGAGGTGGGGAAGAGGGACATGGTAGAATCAGGCAGAATCAGGTGCTCTCAGTAGAGCTCGGTGCCATGGCTCACACAGGGCAGGACAACTTCTCTGGAGAACATCCTCAAAGGATCTTGAGTTCAGGAGGCTTCGTACGCTAGCTGTTAAGTGCCTGCCAGAAGCCAATGGCTTTGTTCCAAGTCACATCACCCTTTGCCCTAGCGAGGGAGCGCTGAATGCTGCTGCTTGCTGAGCGTAAGGGTCCTTTAGTGCTTGGAGAGAGGACGTCCTCGTCTGGGAGGAGGGAAGGTCTTTGGGTGTGCTTGGTGCTCTGCAGCTTGGGGAGCAGAGGGCTTGAAGCAGGGCTTGGACTCGGTCATCTGCTGTAAGACATGGGTTGCCACACTTTGGCTTTGCCTCTTAGAGAAGGCATTTTAAACCTATGGGAAACAAGGTTTGGGGCAAAATACTGTCCTCTGGCCACTTCCCTGTCTGGGGCAAATGGAGTCTTGTGGGAGCTATCACTGTGAGCCTGTGAGGTGCACAGCTACTTGTGGTACAGCCAGGTGGGAGCAGCAGCAGCGACTGAGCTCCAAGCTCTGGCTTAAAGGTCAAGATGTAAAAGGCCAAGGCTTGGCTCTGAAAAGAATAAGTGTGCCTGATTTCTAGAGAGGGTTGTGCTGACTGGGACCCATGTGGGTTGTTGTGGTTAGCAGGTTTTTAGAGGTCTTGGAGTACACCAGCAAGTGGGGAAGGTGGGACGTGTTCTTGGCTTTGGTTAGCAACACTGTATTAGTGACTCCTTGCGGGAATGATCACAGTAGTGACGTGACAGTTTTTCTGTGCCAGGAGAACAGATGGGGTGTTGGGGCTGTCACACCGAGGCTGGGGCTGTCCACAGGGCCCAGGAGTGTTTCCCGCCGCAGTTCAGGCTCTCCAGGAGGTTGAACCAGCCCCCAGCATCGCTCTCACTTCCTGGCCCTGTGTTTCAGATTGTACCTGGTGACCCCTTGGACAAGAGCATCGTCATCCGACCCCTGGAGCCCCAGCCAGCCCCGCATCTGGCCAGAGAGTTCATGATCAAGACCAGGCGTAGGAAGGTACGTCTGGGAGTAGTCCCTGTAGCGTCCCTCTGTCCATCTGTACCAGCAGCTGAGCTGTTGCAGTGTTGTCCCTTGGGCATGCCACGTCCCCTCTGTGTTCCCAGAGTGGACTGATGTCCTCCTTTGTGCCTCGGGACTTCCCTCGCTCTTGATCCCTCATGCTGCCTGTTGGTGCCTGTGATGGCCCTGTGAGTGACTCATCTGGCAGCGACTCCAGCCAAAAGCGGGGTTCTGCAGCATCTGCTGAGCCCCGCTCCCTCCCTGGCACCCATCTGACCCCTTGGTGGCCTGATTTAGTCCATTTGTCCTCCAGAAAAAGCAACAACTGGTTTCTGTGCTGGTTTAGTGAGCTGGACTGAGGGGTTGGAGGGGCACCTGGGACCGCAGAGGGAGTGGAGGGAATCAAGCTCCCTTTTGGGAGGGCAGTGAGCTGGTAGAGACGCTCGGCAGCAGCAACCACACATTTGCAGCTTCCTGAGAGACTGTTAGATGTCTTCCAGCTGCTGAGCAGTGCCTGATCCCTTGCAAATTCTGCCTCCTCTGGAGCCTGAAAATTTATCTTACTGCGGGACAGCAGGGCTTTTTTGTGGGATCTCTGCAACGATGGCTGTATGAGTGCTGGCTGCCAGAGGAATAACCTCTGGTTTTGCGGTTACTCTGCAGGGCTTGAGTGAGGACGTGAGCATCAGCAAGTTCTTTGACGACCCCATGTTGCTGGAGCTGGCCAAGCAAGACGTCGTTCTCAATTACCCCATGTGAACGTGCTGCTGTGGCTTGAGGGCTGACCTGAGTCCTGGCCGGCGTCTGTCTGTCCTTCCCCATCCCCGCTTGCCCAGCCCTGGCTCCTGGACACTCGGGGCATGCAGGGAACTGCTCCTCAGGTCGCTCTTTCATGGCTGTAGAAGTCTCCCTGGGCATTCATGGACTGTGCGCTCAGGGCCTGCCTCGTATAGGGAGTAGCCCTGAGCGCTGATGCTTTTTTTATTAGTCTTCAGCCGTTACAGCCTCCAGCGAGGAGATTTTCCCTTCGGATAGGCTCTCTCCAGGCACACGGGTTATCCCTGCCCGCAGCAGAGCAGCGTGAATATAATGTCAAGATTACTAAGGACTGAGTGTAAACGTGCGTTGAGCGTTGGAGCTTTCTGCTAACCCTCTCCTGGCTGCCGGGGGGTGTTTTGCCTTGGGCAAAGCACGTGGTTGGGCAGCTGAGGAAGGTGGGGATGCTGGGGGGGGTGCTTCTACCAGCCTCCCCAGGAGAAGAGGCAAGTGTGGCTTTTACCTTTTTTGTACACCTTTTCTGAACCCTTGTAAACGTTTAATACAAACTTCCACACAGGGCTCAGTCTGATTGCGCCGAGAGAAGGCAGCACTGGGAGGGGATCTGCCTTCACCGGTGCTCAGAGCACGCGCTGCCACGATTCCCTCTGTCCTCAGGAGCCCCCCAGGGTTCCGTGTCCCCCCGCCATCCTGGTCCTGCCTGCAGTAGCTAACTGACCAGCAGCCCAGGGCAATCCCGTGCCGCACTAAGATTTTCTTCCTTTCTCACCAGGTCTTGGGCTCCTGCTGTGTTTTCAGCTGCTCATGCTCCGAAAGGTTTTTAGCGCTCCCTCTCTTCTCCCCTGTCCCAGCTCCTCGCCCTGTGTCCGGACTTGGCCCCGGCTCCGCTCCTGAGCACGTGCTGTGAAAGTAGGGCCGGTTTACATCTCGTGGAGGCATTTACACCCTCTCTCTCCCTGGCCCCGCTCTGCTGGTGCGGCTGCCCCCCCAGATTGAGCCTCGCCTGGGATCACCCTGATCCAGCCGTGCTGAATTCGGCCACCACAGCCTGGTCCAGCCCCAGAGACTCGCCTCTGGGAACCTGCCCCAGAGCATCCCGCATTTGGAGGGGCTTGAGATGGCTTGGGGGGGGCACACAGCACCCCAGGAGCAGAAGGTAAAGCCAAGGACACCCCCCCAAACCTCTGGTGGAAACTGGGAGGCACTGGGCTGACGTAGGCACAGGGGATAGGAAGCAGCTGCGGGAAAGAGCGTCCAGCCATCCCGCAGCGCACCGGGTCTCTGTGGAAACTGGATAGCGCGGGGGGAAAAATCAGGGCCACCACTCGCCAGCGGGGCTTGGAAACCGGGGAAGGGGAAGGATTTCCTGCTGCTGCCGGTGAACAAGGGCATCGCCCGCGTGCGCTGCCCCATCCCGTCTGCCCGGCAGGAGGGCACGCAGGGCCCGGGGCTCCAGCCGTATCTCTGGGCTCAGCCTTTCCTGCCGGGCAGTGCGGGGGGGTTCCCCATCGCCTCCTGCATCTGCCCCGGCACCGGCACCGCAGCCTCACCAGCGGTGCACTCCCCTTCTGCCCTGGGGCGAAGCAGGGTTCAAGCGCTGCCTGGTGCAGCCAGGACCAGCCTTGCTCCCTGGCTGAGCTGCCTGCGGCCTCACCGTGGCTGCTTTTCACCTCCCAGTACAGCCCAGCACCAAACTGGGCCCCTGGGGACCAGGCCAGGCATCTCCTGGAGCTGCGCATGCCCCCAGTTGCTCACGCTGGGGCTGCAGCAGGATCAGTGCCCGTGGGGCCGACGGCACGCTCGGTGCTGCACAGCACGTCCCCGGGGTTGGGGGATGCGACCCTGGCTCCGGAGCCAAGCCCTCGGCCGCTCTGTCCCATTGCGGCGAGGGGTTTTGTCCCAGGAAGGGGACATCTGTCATTGTCCCAGGGTGGCTCTGATCCCAACCCTGGGCTCTCCAGGGCCAGACAGTGGGGCTGGAGAGTCCCTTGGGGGCACCCGTACACCCACGGGCAGTGGCGCTGGTCGCCCTTGTCCTCCGGAGAGCAGAACCACGGGGCTCTCCAGACGGGTCCCTACGGCTCTGAGCGTTACCCCGGCTGTTTCACCCCAGGAGGGGTGGCAGGATACGGCCCGGGCAGGCGTGGGAAGAAGCCGGTTCTCACGCAGGCGGTTCCCAGCAGCTGGAAAACGCTGACCCGCGGCAGGGCCCGAGCGGCTGCGCGAGCTCTCGCAGCCGAAAACCCGGCCCCGCGTGTGCGGGCTGGGAATTTTCTGCGGAAACGGCTCTTCCCTGGGAACGGGGGCTGCGCGTGGCCGGACCCTGACCCCTGGCCCCTTCCGAGTGGCTGGAATTTCCCCCCCGCCAGTCAGGGAGCTTTGCTGGGTGCAGGGTGCCCCAGGGGCTGCACCCACCCGGGGCGGCGGTGAAGGTAAACTGAGGCACGCTGGCACGGGGAACTGCTCACTAGGGCAGCGGGTGCTGGGGGGCTTCATCCTTGGCACGAGTTCATCGGGGCTTAGCACCAGGACCCGCCAAGGGGGCAAATACCCCGGTCCGCAGCGGGGTCGTCAGCAATGAGGGACGCTGTGCCAACCCCTCAGTCATCCCCGTTTATGCCCCGTCCCCACTGACTCCACAGGTCGCCGGGGGGACGCGCTGCCTTGAGCAACGAGCTCCCAGAGTCCCTGTCCCCATCCTGCTCCTGGTGACCCTGGCTGCAGCCCTGCTCCTGATGTCGGTATCCCTGTCCTGCTCCCAATGTCCCCATCCCCACCCTGCTCCTCGTGTCCCTGTCCCCGTTCTGCTCCCCGTGTCCCCATCCCCACTCTGCTCCCAGTGCCCCCATCCTGCCCCTGGTGTCCCTGTCTGCAGCCCTGCTCCCAGTGCCCCTCTCCCTGTCCTGCTCCTGGTGTCCCCATCCCCATCCTGCTCCGTGTCTCTGTCCCCGTCCCGTTCCGGAGGGGACCCAGCTCCCTTGGTCTCCGAGGCCGTTGCTCGGTGTCACCAGCCGTGTCCCTCTGTCCCCAGCCCAGGTGCCGGCCGGCCATGGCCGCACCCCGCCCCACTCCCGCCCCCCCCACAGGAGCAGCCCGGGCCACGTCCCAGCCCCACGCAGAGCTGCGTCCCTCCCCCTCCCCCATTTCCAGGCCTCCCACGCGCGAGGCCTCCGTGTACCAAGGCCTCCCCCCCCCCCCGCCGTGAACGCGCCGCCCGCGGGGCGCGCGCCGGGCGGCACGTGGCGGCGGGGCCGCGTGGGTGGGTGGGCTCGGGGGGGGGAGGGGGCTGTGCGCATGCGCCCCGCGCCCCCCGCCCGGGCTCGCCGGGCCCGCCGCGGCGGCGCGCGTGGGCGGCCGAGGGTCTCCGCCGCGACCATGGGCCGGAGCCGCGCGGGGCGGCGGCGTGAGTGGGGAGGGGGCGAGGGCCGTGGGGCTGAGGGGAGCGCGGGAGCGACTGAGCGGCCGTTGGGCTGAGGGGCGGCGGGCGCTCTGAGGGGAGCCGCGGGCTCTGAGGGGACCGAGCCACGGGGGGCTGAGAGGAGGCGGGATCCTGAGGGGACCGAGCCGCGGGCTCTGAGGGGAGGCGGGAGCCTGCGGGGATCCGGGCGCTCTGAAGGGAGCGAGGGGCCGAGAGCAGCCGCCGCGCCCCCCCGCCGCCGGCCGCCGTTGCGAGGTGCCGGTCGCGCCTCCGGAGCCCGGCGTCCCCCGTGGGCCGGGCGGGCCCGCGCGTCCCCGCCGCTTGCCCGCGGCTGGCGCCGTCGGCTTTGTCCCTCCGAGCTTCGCGGCGGCTCTGGAGGGCAGGGACGCGCCTTGGGTCCCGCTGCGGGGAGGTGGCTTTCAGGGACGGGCATTTCTGATGTGCTTTCCCCAAGTGAAGAAATGCAAACCCTGGTCCCAGCTTTCTGGCATTAGAGAGAAGGGTGCTGGTAGTACACAGCCTTCGAGGTGTTCTTACCACCTTCAGTGGTAAATTTTGCTTTTTCCTCTGATGCTGATCTTAGTTGCAAGTAACAGGTATTTGTTTTTTACTTTAAGAGACACCAACTGTCTGTCACCTCACTAATGCACTCTTGTCGCAAAGCCAGCTCTGCCATCCCAACTCCTCAGCCTGGCAGGACGGTGCTCGGCAGATCCCTGAGCATTCAGTCCACGGCAGCAGATGCTGTCGTAGCACCAACACAAGCTAAGAAATCAGTAGCTCCTTGCTCTCCTTGGCCAGATAAACGTTTATAATGCTGTTGACAGCCTGAGTTAACCCTGTCTCGAGCTAACTGGGGCTACAGCCGTGCAGTTTGACGTTTCTCTGCGCTCGATCTGAATGCAGAGCACGAGGAGAAGAATCCACCCCCTGTATCGGATAATGAAAGTTTTGGCCTCTGTTGGGCCTAACTTTCACCCATCGTCATAAAATTTCACAAGAATGACATTTGTACAGTTATTTTTACTGGCTTTTTTTAGCCAGTTCTTTTTTCTACTGGTAGGAATTAGTTCTGACTCTTTCTGGTCATTGCGACCTTGCTTCCCAGGGAAGTGCTAATTTTGTTCCACCGTCAAATTGATTACAAATAGGAGACAGTGCACAGAGATTTAATTAGGGCATGGATGTACAGTATGGATTCTCGAGCAACAGTTGGTAATACTGGGCTCAGCTTTTTTTGTTGGGTGTTTAGTTAGTATTTAGAAATAAGAGGAAGAATAAAAACCTTGCATTTGACAGACAATTGATTATTCTTGTTATTATTTCCATGTCTTCTGCCCACTGTAAATCAAGGACAATTGGTAGAAGAAAAATCTCTCCCTCTCTGTTAGAAATCTGTTTCACGGTGACGTTCAGCAAACCAGTCCTGTTACCAAAACCCACCTTTCTTCAGGTCATTTAAAAGGGGAAAGCTGCTGTTTTCTGTCAAGACTTGTGAAAATGAAAGGTGCCCTTCTCTGTATTTTTGATTCTTTCCAAGTATATTCTAAAGGTATGCTCGTGCTTTCCTGGGGGAACAGGTAAGCTCTGTTGTACGAAGCGGGATATGTAAGAATTTTTAAAAGAAAATTAATATACAAGCACACAGGTAATTTGAGCCTTATTGTGCCGTTCCTTATTCTCCCCATACGACTGTAAACAGCTGAAAGTCCTGTATTTCCAGCAATCCTAAAATTAACTCCAGCTTTTCTGCAGTTCTAAAAAGGCAGGAGGGGATAGTGTTTGTTTTCCCCCTTGTGTCGCGCTGGTGACTGAAGCGGATCCGGAGGGCTTGGCGGTGGGTGGGGTGAACCGTTACATATTTTCTGTGTCTGACGAATGCGCAGGCTGCTCAGCGTCCATCCTCCTCCTCTCTCTGGTCAGCGGCAAAAGCTCCTAGCGAGTAGACGGCCCTGATGGTTAAAGCTGAGGTAGAGTAGTTTGACCGCAGGAATTTCCCCTGCGACCGTGCAGCCGGGACCCTTTATGGCCAGGAGCTTCTGACCATGTCTGCAGCTGAGGAGGAGGCGAGGTAAGGGAGTGAGGGGGCTTGGAGCAAAAGCTCAGGTGAGCTGGGGTTGATGGTGTGCTGAGAGCAGGTGGCTGCATGCTTTGGGTCGGTTGAACTGAGCGTGGGTGTCTGCCCTGGGGGTGTTTCTGTGGCTCTTTGTAAGAAAATGATCCCTTTGCAGTGTATTTCTTGAAAAACGGTAACTTGACTGACATTTCTGAATTGAAATGGCAAAGGATGGGGCGAAATGGAACAAGGAACATATGTCAGTACGGTTTGACACGTACGTTTGAAGGTTTGTGTTTCAGATCACATGAAACTTGTTTTACAAGACCGTCTGTTTTTTCAACTGTGTTGAAAACGCATTCAGCTGCTGTTCATTGTGGCTACTTGGGTTCGTCACCCAGCTTCTCTCATCCTCGCAGGGGCTTGTAAAACTGGCTTTATCAAGTTTCAGATCAGTTGAAATTGTGAAAAGTTATTAAAAAAATCTTAATGACTGGCTGTACCCTTATCAATGTGACTACCTTTAGTACTTTTAACACTAAAATTGTGAGTTTGTATTATCACTGAGGCAGTGGACTACTGAATTATTGCTAATAGACAACATTTTCATTTAAAAAACTAAGTGTTGTCTTAATTGAGGCAACAACATTAGTTTTTTTGGGTTTTTTAGAGCAATTCACAGGTCTGAGTGCATGATTATAAATGAGGAATTGTCATGAAAGATCTGTTTTCTAGATGGGTTCCATTGGTACCTGTTCTTAGCCCTTCACTAGTGATTATTTTTGCCTGTTACTTCAAAGCAAACATCCGAGTCATCACAGATAACTTGCAAGTGATGCAAATATCAGTAAATAACTGAAAAATCGGTGTCACAGACTGAGAGCACGGCGGCTTGCTTTGAACAAGTTAGAGAAGAGCCCTGAAAGAGCAGGAAAACGTGCTGACAGCGAGGACTTCCAGCGGTCCCATCGCCTCTTAACAGAGGGAAGGTTAAAAGGAAACTCGTTAACAGTTTATGAGTTCGTTTGCAAGGACAAAGGTGTAACAAGGCAGTAATCAGATGCTAGGCAAGTTTAGACTAACTTTAAGAGTTTAGCAAAGATTTTAGTACATACTGGAGAGTTTGAACTGTAGGCAGTTTTTCTAAAGAATTTTTTGTGGTTCAAAAGGTAATTGATTTGGGAATTGTGTTGCTCAGGTGAAACCTTATCTTAAAAGGTTTTTTCTGGCTTTGTATGGTTTTGTAGCTGACAAGGGCAAGATTCAAGAGCAAAATTCTTATAAGCTGTGAAATCTAATTGCTGATGGAGAGTTTGCAATGAATTTTAACACACAGATTTGTTGAGTTGGTAATTTACTGACTGCCAGCAACTTCTGTGAGTCCAAAAAAAACCTCCCAAACTCTCCTAAAACATCACTTTTTGCCAAGCAAAGGATGAGGTCCTGTGCACTTCTTGTAGTGCCTGCAGTTGTACCTGGGTGTAATTCATCCACTTAGGACCAACAAAGCAGCCTAGAAACACACTGTCAGGAGTAGTTTAATCCTGAAAGCGCCTACATTGGGTAGGTTATGGACTGGGTTACTGAAATTCCTGGGCCTTGGGTACTTCTTTTGGGGGAGCTGGAGCCAGCAGGTGCTCGCAGGGTGGCTGATGCTTGTTTTTTGACCAAGCCATGACGCTGGAGAGTAAGGACTTGTTATATTGTAGTGAGCTTTCAACCAAGAGCTGCTAACGCACAACAGGGTACGTGTGAGCCAGGAACGGGGCAACTCAGGCAGACTGTGCTCATCAGGTCGAATTTTGGTGATTTGCCAGCGTTCCCCTTGCAATCATTAGTACCTGCGAGGGACCGCGTGGATGAGAAGTTATGAAATCAGTCTGTAGCCTCACTATTAGCATCGAGGCGGGCAGAGGGAAGCAATTTTGTGGCTCTTTCCTAAAGCCACTTCAGATTTTCACCATCTCTTTTTTTAAACATCGGCAACGCAAAGCGAGTTGCGGCAGGTACCTCGTTTATGCCTCAGCCTTATTGCTCAGACAGGATTCTCTGAATAGCGGCACAAACTCGGACAACCATAACGATCGTTAAACAGTTGGAGTAAAATCCTGGGCAGATAATGGACCCCTTTGTTGTCTGGCCAAAACTGCAGAGGATGGGCGCTGCTGTCTGGTTAGGAAGAGGTGATCATTTCTTCCCACCCTGTTTCCAGCTTTTGTTTTTCATGCTGCCATTCAACAAAGTCCCTTACAGAATTTGTGCTCCAGATTATTTTTTTTAATCCAGTTAATAGAAAGTAAGTTATTCCCGTTAAAAAAGTTCCATTAATTTTTCCTACTTTTAATACATTTCCCCTTCTCCTTATGCTTGCTCTGGCTTTAACACTGCTGACCTGCGTGGGGAAACACCATCCTTCCTAGCATCCCTGCCCAGGACGTAGGAAGACTCCCTGAATTACAGATGCGCCTCCAAAAACCGGTCCCTGGACCACAGCCCGGTCAGCCCCTCGAGGGTGGCTGCACTGCCGCCTCCGTGCAGGGAAACGATCCCGTTTGCCGTGCTTTGTGAATGAATATTTTATTGCAGAACCCCGCATCGTTATCAGTCTTTCCAGCTGGTCTTTGCACTTCCCGCAAGCAGCAGGAGTGGAATTCCACTGTCCTGTACTTGTGCTGTGTAATAATGTGCTGTGCTTTTTTTTTGACTCAAGTTGTGGTTAATAGTGGTCAAATTCTATTAAATCATATTTCACTTGCAGTGCTCAGTATTGTTCAATGTCTAAATTCTGCCTCTGAAAAAAACCCATACCTTTTAAATGTCTAAATTACCTATTCACTGGCTATTCTTTGTCATGGTTTTTGGGAGGCTGTTTGCTTTCTGTTAAAAGCCACAAAAGATAATTTATCTTCAAAATGCTCCTTGGAGGGGAAGAAGGCAGTGTTAGATTTCCTTTTCTGACCTCCTTGTACCATAAATATGAATTGTTATCACTGCTTGGGTAGTGATGCACAGTTCTCCCCAAATTGTGGACTGTCTGGAAGATCTGGTTGGGATTTTTAAAAACTTGGCTTTCTTTTGTATAAAACAAAGGTTTAAGGTGAAAGTTCCCGTATGCGCTATGGGCTAAATTGACAGACGGCAATGTATGGCTGGACAGTTATGACGTTACTAGGTATTTTCTGGTGAAAGAAATACTGAGAACAGTAAATATTGTACCAGAAAGAAATCCCTTTTCCTTCTGCAAATGTAGATAACTTAGTTTCATACCTCAATATTGGCTAATAATTCCTTAATGATTACATTTCAAAGAAGAACCCAGGGCTTTAAGTAATAACACAAGATACAATGTTTTCTGACTCTATAAATAAAAAGCTATATTTGGAAAAAATGAATAGTGTATTTATGGACAAAACTGTATTAAGGGAAATGTGATGGAAAAATTGAGTCAGATGAGCTGATGTACGAGGCATTTCCCTATGGAGTCATTGGGCTGAAAAATGTTTTATGTGCCTCAATTTGAACAGATGCTTCAACACACACACACACACACACACACACCCCCACCCAGTTTAATATTAGCAGTCCTGTTCATACCACTGTGATTAATTAATGAACCAGCCTGTTTTAGTATCTTTTCCGGGGGCTATCGGGTATTTCCACATCATCCAGGTACTTAAGCCCATGCCTAACTGTAAATATGCAAGCATCCTGGTTATTAGCAGGATTTCTTTCAAGCTTTACATTAGGCATGTGCTTAAATGACTCACTGACCTGGGATTTACATTTTTACACAGGAGTGAAGGATTTCTCCCTATTACCTTGCTTAGATGAAAATCGTTGGAGTCAGTCAGCTTTTTTGCCTAAATAAGGACATGATACCAGCTTTCGGCTCTTCAGATATTAGTTCCACCTTTTTAGTTACAAATTTGTCAGAAAACAATTTAGAGTGTGTGTGCCTGGCCTCGTTTAAGATACTGTTGAAGTACTAAGAGAAGACATAGGTATGGATGACCAGCAGATTGTGCCTACTGTTCTTTTTAGTATGAATTCGGTGGTGCTGGAGAGGTGGCTGACAACTGCTTTTTATTATTTTCCTTTGAGCACCCGTTGCGGCGTTCCACTCAGCCCTATCCGCTTTCCCAGGGTTGTTTTATTTGCCTTGTAGGTAGCTGTGCCCAGCGCTTCCTCTCTTCTAAAAATCCCCAAAGCCCTCCCAAAACACGTAGCGTGTTGGAGCTGGTTCTTTCCACTTTGCTTTTCTGATCAAGCTAAACCAATGAAGGAATGTGGAAAAATTACATCTGGGTCTAAACCTAAGGATAGCTGTGGTGCGCCTCAGGAATACACGGCTTGCGGGATGACCAGTGGTGCTTGTGGCGTCAGGGTGTATTGATTCCTGCTCGCGGTGACATCCCAGCGTCGGACACTCGTGAGTGGTGCAGCCGTGCCACACTCGTGTATGACAAGTCATCATCTCTAAAGTTCTGTATCTCTCTCGTGCTTAAAATAGTAGAGGGCCCGGAAGGGTGATGTATTTCTCGTGTGTGGATGGTTTCCATGCTACCTCGAGGGTGAGTTGCTGACTCCTTGTTAGCTCCTGGACGTCTTGCTCTGAGGGATTCAGGGACACAGCTGACAAGTAATGCTCCATAATCCAGGGGCGTGAGGTTAGAGAAACATCTGTAGGCAGGCAAGGCGCTGGGTGGTGGATTGTGCACGTGGGGCTGGCCCCAATGTTAATACGGTTTTAAATGGTGTAAAAATAAAATAATTAAGTTTTTTAATGTGTCTTGCAGGTGTGCTGTCTTGCATGCAGCATCTCCTCCTAAAAATCTAAAAATTTCCTGATTTTCACGGTAAACATTTTCAAGTAGTTGGGAAATGACTAAATTTTAATTACAGCAGACATTCATTTACAAGAGTTACTTAGTTTACATTCAAACACATAGTTGAACTATTTTTAAAAGAAGAATTTTCATAGTGGAAACTGTGATTCCTGGGATATTGAATAAAATAAAATTGAAGTGTTTGGGAGGAAGTACACAGTGATCTTCCATGTAGCCATATGGAAACGATCATCTTTTTTCCTTGGTTCATGTAAAGTCTTGACTCCTCCTGGACTGTTTACTTGAAATGTCCACCTCTGTGGCAATACCTGGCTTGATTTGCATTCCTCAGCCTGCTCTTGCTGTCTTTACAATCTGTGGCAAACCTTTATTGATCTGGGTGTCTGCAAAATCGAATTCCCTGGAGGGTTGTGCTGGAGAGTTATCGACAGAAAGGAATTGTTGCTGCCCTTCAAGTGTGCTGATTGCATGAGATTTGTCAGACAAGTAAATACTGAATACCAATCAGCTGTAACTTATCAACAATTAATAACCTGACGAACCAATTTTTTTTCCTTTTGGCTTCCGCTAGCATCTCTCTTTTAGCTGATTCATTAACGTGCTCTTCCCACAGCCCCCTGGGGAGATGCTCGCTCCTGGCTCCTTTACAACAGCCGCACTGGATCAGACTGAACGTCCGCCTGGTCCGGAGTCCTGTTTCTGACACTGGCTCAAGCAGAGGCTACAGTAAAAGCACAGGAGAAGCGTGCTTGAAACCCCTCTCAGCATTTTGACTGCTTTCTGCCTAGAGACTTACCAGTTGTGTGAAGCACTGTCTCTTTTTTTCAATTTTTAAGGGTCTTTCCTTCTCCAGGTTACTCCAGATTTTACAGCTCCCTTCTCTTTCCCCCTCAGCCTTCTCGTTTTTCCAGTGTTCTTCCTACACTAGCCAGTCCATATCTCTTCTCCAAAGCTGCTTCTGTTGTTCTCTATTTCCGTGACGGGGGATGGCGAGAGTGACCGGAGCCATGCGCCACGGCTGGGATGCGGGTGAGCCACAGGCGCTCACGGTGACACAGCAGCGTGCGCTGTTTGTGTGCTCGTCCTTCTCTAGCACTGGTAATATGCTGTTGGCTTTCTGGACCGTGCTGAGCGGTGCCGGAGCTTTCACGGAGCAGCCTGTCAGCCCCAAGATCTCCTGCTTGCTGAGCCCATCTCAGGGCACATCTTTTTTAGTGTGAAATGGAGATTTATTTATTTTTTCTTTTATTCAATGTATGCATCACTCTATCTACATGGAATTTCATCTGCCATTTTATTACCAGGTTACTTGGAGTCATAAGGTCCTTCTGCCGTTCCTCATGGTTGCTTATCTTCCTTGCCTTGAATATTATCATCAGGATCCTCGGTCACATCCCACCCACCTCCCTGTTGCGTTTTACTCAAACAATGTCCTGGGCCAGCACAGGTCCCAGCCTGTCTCCCTGCGAAACTCCGCTCTGACCTCCTTCCCTTGCAGGAAATGACCGTTTACTCCTACTCTTTGTTATCTTTCACCCAGCTGTTTATCTGAGCAGGGACAGTCCCTTTTCCGGTGTGGCCTTTTGGTGTCCCTACAAGAAGCCTTTGAAGAGAGAGGCTTGCAGATCTTAAAAATCCAGGTAGCCCAGAGCCTTTTGTGAGGCTGGAAGTCCCTTTACAGAAGCCACACTGACTTTTTTCTCTAGTATATTGTATTTATACAGATATATCAATTGTCCACTAATTCTAGTCTGTATAATATTGTCTAATTAGTCCTGTAGGAGTGTCAGGTTTGGAGGTCTGCCTTCTACCAGGATTATCTTCACAACCCTTGTCTTACAGAGTTGGCATCACTCTTGCCTCCACGTACCAAGGCGATTTTAAGGAAGGCTGTAACCAGGTTGGCTGTTCCAGTTCTGAGCTCCGTTAACCTCTTTGGTGAATGCGACCCGGTCCTCCCCACCCGTTACTCTTCCTTTTGGCTCTTTATTCTTTAACCTCCTCTCCGGTCACTTCAGTGTGAGCCAGTTTCCCAGAGAGTCCCTGGGGAATGGGGCTGGCGAGGGGGCTGGCTCTGTTTCTAGCACTGTGAGTAGGTGTGTAAAGAAGTCACATAATTTTTCCTGTGTGGCATTGTCATCTCTCTTAGTAGCATTAAGAAATGAACCTGTTCCTGGTGGTGGCTTTCTGCAGGGAGGCTCCCTCACGATGCGGATGGGTATCTGAAGCGATAACAGAGCGATGGGGGAGAAACTATTTTAGTCATAGGATAGGTGGCAGCAACATGGCCAGCAGGTCGAGGGAGGGGATGCTCCCCCTCTGCTCTGCTCTGGCGAGACCCCCCTGGAGCACTGCGTCCAGCTCTGGGGTCCTCAGCACAAGACAGACAGGGACCTGTTGGAGCGGGTCCAGAGGAGGTCACGGAAATGGTCTGAGGGCTGGAACAGCTCTGCTGTGGAGAGAGGCTGAGAGAGTTGGGGTTGTTCAGCCTGCAGAGGAGAAGGCTGCGGGGAGACCTTATAGTGGCCTTCCAGTACTTAAAGGGGGCCTGTAAGAAAGACGGAGAGAGACTTGTTACCAGGGCCTGTAGTGACAGGACAAGGGGCAATGGTTTTAAACTGACAGAGGGCAGGTTTAGATTGGACATAAGGAAGAAATATTTTACGATGAGGGTGGTGAGGCACTGGCACAGGTTGCCCAGAGAAGTTGTGGCTGCCCCGTCGCTGGAAGTGTCCAAGGTCAGATTGGACGGGGCTCTGAGCAACCTGATCCAGTGAGAGATGTCCCTGCCCATGGCAGGGGGTTGGACTGGACGATCTTTCAAGGTCCCTTCCAACCCAAACCATTCTGCGGTTCTGTGAACTTGGCAGAGTAGGTACGAGTTGCCTTAGTGAGAGGATGCACCAAATAATCAGTGGTTTCTTATCAGGAGTTACCTTGCTTTCAGCTAATCCCCCTTTTCTTTGAGTGAATGAGGAGATGTGATACAGCAGATGCTCAAATATCGTTCATATTAAGAATATTTTTGCAAGCAGTCCTACTCACCCCTGCCTTAGAAAATGGTTGGGGCCCTTGCGCATGCCAGTGATTTAACCCTTCAGAGAACTGGTAAAGCGACAGCTGGTGTAGTTGGTGATAGATCTGTGAGTACGTGCTAGGTGGAATAGTGAGGCTGTGTCTGCATTCATCACTAAAGCAATCTAGTGTGTTAACGTTTTTGGTCTCTTCTTCGTATTTTCCTGTGAATGTTTCAATCTGGTAATGCAGATGGGAAATTACTTGTATCCAAACTTGCAGCGTGGCCTTAGCCAGCCTTGGGAGTGAACTGGGCTGTCCAAAGACTGCAGAGACTGCCAGGAGAGCCTCTTGTTGGTACAGGTTCTGTTGTTATATGCTCGTCTTACTTTCTTTTAGTTATAAGAAAAGTAAGGGTTTTTTACAGTCTTTGGTGTTCTAGATATTTTCGTAAGTAAGATCTTTTAAGGCCAGACCGCTGATCTGGCCAGTGCCTTGTAATCCTGTTTACGCTGACGCCCACTTTGTGTTGAGACAGCGAGTCGTGATTTCTCTGTGGTCTTGCTAAATGGTGGTGATCTGCTGTCTCCTGGTTGGAGCTTGAAGAGAACATGCACAGAACAAGCACAAGTTCATTTGGTGACTACCGAGGTTGTATCAAAATGTGACCACCCTCCTAAAATCTTGAAAGCTTGGAAATAAGAAACTGGGGGAAGCTTGGCACTGTCGCGATGCCCACAGTTGTGCCTGTAGTATCTCCGTGTGCTTTTTTCCATCTCCAGCAGGACCAAAAAGCAGTATATACCGTAGCCTCGTCCTGTTGGCACTCTCATATCAAGTCACATGCCTGGCTTAAGCAGTTTCCATGCATTTGGGAGGCTAATCTGCTTTAAATTTGCTGCTAATTTTCATAATCAGTGTTGATAATAAGTCTGATAAAATATATGGCCATGTAAAGCAGTCAGGTGTCAAAAAATGACCCACCTGCTACTTTGTGCTTGGTGAAGTGTGTCTTTCTCTCTGGCATGAGGCATGGTGGATAAGGGCTTCTAGCTTCCTCTCATAAAATAGAAGTTATTTGTGGCTATTCTCAGAAAGAAAAAAACCAGTTGGTATGCGTGTTCTCCCAGCTGGTGTGATGGAGCATAGGGAGTTCAGTCAGCGAGCGCTTCAGGTCTCTTCCCAAGGAGGTCTAGAAAAATATTCAAGTCTTTCAGAAAATGACAATTTTGAGTTTCTTATTTCACTATAGGAAATAATTTTTTTTCAACAAATAATTCACTTAGTGAATTTATGTGTGTATTTATATTCTAAATTTTATCTTTGGCAAAATAAAGCTGTTAAGACTCCTGTTGAACTCAAGCTGGAGTAAAATCTTAACGCCAGTATAGCAGTCTGCTCTGATTTACTACGCTCCTTTTCTCAAAACAAATCGTACTTCAAACCGATTTACTGAAACAAAACTCTTAAATTATTCCTGCAGTTCAGTAGCACTTGAGTGAAGTTGAAGCAGCAGGCCAGCATTTGGCAGGAGAGCGAGCGAGCCTGCCTGGACGCTTGTGTGTTTGCTGCTGTCTTGGTGTAGCGGACCCCTTGCTCTCCACATGGCGCTCTGGAAGGAGCACCTGCCCTCTGCGCACGCAGCCCGTGCAGCGCGCGGCCGCGTGTGCGCTGGGCACCGCGTTGCTGTGGGGAGTGGGTTTGATGGCGAGGCGCTGTTGTTCTGTCCTTGGCCGTAGGTGTTCCCACCACCATCCTCATAGATTGTTGTGGTGTACAGGTAACCGACAGCGAGAAGGTGGCCTTCTGGCGTGGCTGGCTACCATCCTCCTGAGCTTAGTGCTCTCCACCTGAGGAGACGTACAGTTGTGTAAAGTCACAGAGGGCTGCAAAGCTTTCTGGTCCTCCATATCTCAGCAGGTGGAAAGTCCTGACCGGGTTTAGCAGAGCTATTCCAAGTGCCGGATGTCTTGTAAAGCAGTTGGTGGTGAGGGTTTGCAGTGTCCACTGCAATGTCCTCGTCTGCTTTCTGAACATCCGTCCTTCTCTGTAAAGCTTAGTCGAAGAGCTGCTGTTGAAGAAAACGTTAGATGAATTTGGTACAATTGTAGGGTGAGGTGGTGTCTCATGCTAGACCAGATGACAGAGCTGGGAAAGAAAAATCTTCTTTATTTTAATTTGGGTCACAGTGAAACAACTGCCATCCTTAAATGTTGTACAGTGGGTGATTGGGGACATTGTGGCAGACTGCGTATGTGGAATCTATTTTATTTACAAGCGATTCATACTAGTTTTTGAGGCTTATCTATGAAGCAAACACTGTCATAGTTTCTTTTGACTGTCATAATATGGTGGTGGGTGAATTAGGTGTTCATCCCCATTTGATTATATTCAGCTCAGCCGAGTGAGAGCCTTTTGACGTACAGGAGCCGACAGAATTGCTCTCTTTTGGCTTCTCTCTTCATTCCCGAAATGGTCGTGAGAGTGATATTTGGGTCAGCTGCCTCGAGAGTGTCATTCTCTTTTGACACTTATCCCTCTGAGCACATAGGAGGAGCCCGATGGGGAAATGCTGTGGTGCTGTTGGCTGCAGTGGAATCAGGAGTAGTTAAAGGGGTGTTGTGGTTATTTGAATCGCTAATCACGTCAAGACAGAAATCTCTGTGCTGCCTGACTGAAATGGTATGCGAGTGAACATGGCCTTACCCAGACCTCGCTGCGAGAGAGATGGAGGGACCCAGGTAAGTGCACGCGTGCTCTAGCCCATACAGAGGCTGTTGCCCTCCAGCAGCACGTGTCCCTCAGTGGCTTTGCTGGGGATGTAACACACAACGGTTCTTGTGTGTTCTTTGATTTGGACCAGAGACCTTTTGGGTCTGTCTGGGAAAATACAATTTTTCCCTCTTTTCTTGCTGCAGTGCTCTGGGTCTCGGTGTGGAAGTGCTCGTCCATAGGTCTGAAGTGTCAGGTAGGGCATCGCGCTCCCGCTTCCTTTGAGTGCACAGGTTCTTTTGCTTCGCCTGCACTCTGCTCTTCCCTTGCGTGTCTCCAGGTGCAGCCCTGCGTGATGGTGCTGGGCCTGCCCGCACACGTGCTGTTGCGGAGTTTGAAGCGGGACGCCGTCCTGCAGTTTCTTTCCCTCCGCTGTTCACAAGCTGGTGAGCGCATCCTGAAATGAGCTGAATCTGTGGGATTTGTTGGTAGGTGTGTGCAGTAACCCCAGCCCCGCTGTCCATCGCGCTCTGTCACTTTGGAGTGGTGTTGGTCACTTAGTACCTGCCTTTTGTTGTCACCCCACTGCATTTTTTCCATCTTTACCCTGCCATTGCCTGTATTTGTTAAAATAACTGCTGAGAACACAGGTGCAATAGTCAACAGTACAATATTTTTAATATTTTAGTAATGTATTATGTTTATATCATGCCAATACTAGTAGAACTGCACATGGCGTGTCGGGGGTGACTACACAGCAGCAGCCTGTGCTTTTTTGGGCAGTCATTCCACCCTGTGAACAGGAAGGATCTTAGGTCGCCGTATCACTTGCCAGTGTATTTCAATTACCTCTATTACCTTCATTCTTACAGGAAAAATTGCTTTGCTGCTGTTGTCCCAGACTCTTCTCAGTGGTACCCAGGGAATGGTGATGGGCACAGATTGAAACACAGGAAATTCCACTTAAATATAAGAAAAGCTTTTTTTACTGTGAGTGTGGTCAGATGTAGGAACAGGTTGCCCAGAGAGCTTGTGGAGTCTCCGTCCTCAGAGGTGTTTAAAATCAGGCTGGATGTGGACCTGCCAACCTGCTCTAGTTGACCCTGCTTTGGAAGATAAAATTAGTAGTTTAAACTACCAGTTGGCAGAATATTATACATTTCTTAGGGTAATGCATATGGGTACAAGGGAACCTAGACGTTAAGCATCTTCAAAATACAAATAAGTGGCTGAAGTAAACGGGTAGTTCTGTTGCTGACAAAGAAGCTGTCGCAGCATCGGGTTTGTTGGGCATTTGGTGTGATTGATCTCTGAAGCATTTTGGCAAGTGGTAATGTTTCATATGTCTGAACCAGGATTTAGTAGCCCTGAGCTAAGGAGCACGTGGTATCTTATCAAATGGATATCTAGTTTGAGAGCAGCTCCTAGAGAGGAGAACTTGGTGCTGTTTGGGAGGTGGGTGCTGTATATATATGATCATCTTGTGGAAAAGCCTGCAGAAAGGGAATTGACAGCTCACAGTCGGGAGTGTTTTGTGGACCTGAATCCATACTGAGACCACGCTCACCCAGTCTGATGGTCATTTCTGTTGGTAGGATCAGTCTTTCTTGAGAATACCCTCCTGATCTTTGGATTTTAAGGGTATGAATACAAGTCCCTGGCCACGCTGTCTGCAGACAGCCTGGGCTGACAGTCCAAGAGCTCAGGTTTTGGTTAAACACTTGCACTTAATCTTAAAACAGCAGTGTTGGGTGTTTTCTCTTAGTATGGCTTGAGCTTCAGTTTCAAACTCTTTGCATAAACAAATTCCCCTTTACCTACCCTGCAATTCCTTGTTTTCAATGTCCAACTGAATTACACAGGGAAAGAGTTTTGCTGTACATTACCAGCTCCTACATAGTGAGGAACAAGCGCGTCAATGCCGAGGCCAAGAGCAGGACGTGGGTTGGGAAGTCATGCTAGACCTGCCAATGCTGTATGAGGCCAGTTTGTATAGGAGCTACTCGGAACCGTCTGGGCTTAGTAGGGTTAAACTATATTGTAGAGAAATGCTTTGGAGTGTGTGAGACTAGAAAAGGGAGATGGGTGAGACAAGAGAGGGAATGCTGTGGAGAGCTCAGGCAGAGTTAACTCCCGGGTTGTTTTTGAGCTCCAGCGTAGGATCTCTTCACTGGTTGGGTTATTCCTAATCCACAAGCTGTGTGAAGGGAGAGGGGTTGCTCGTGCTGCAAGCTTCAGTCCTGGTACTGTGTTGGTACGACCAAGGTTTGGCGTGATGCCATGTTGGTTTGACTGTGGCTTGTTGCCCCGAGGATCAAGTGTTTCATTGCAAAGACTGTCAAACAGTGCACCGCATCTCGCCGTGTAATCTGCTGACCGGTTTATTTTCTCCATTATTACATTTCATATCACTAGAGTCCAAGCATCACCTGGGGCTTGCTTCTGTTTCTTGATACCCTAAGTCTGTAGGACAGATCTGATGAGCAGCTTGCTCAGGTCTGCTAAGCATCTGACAACCTGTCCTGAGTCGCTACAGAAATGCCAAATTCGGGAGCTCGCTATACCAGCCTCCAAGCTGGTACACCTCGTTCCCATTGTTCGGAAGGGATACTGAATGCCCAGCATGTATAAAAGGGATTCAGGCTGACACAGACCCCAAAACAGGTCTCCAAAAACCTCATGAGATAACACAGACTCTACAGCCCAGCCTCCATTTTCGACGAAGCCTGTTGTCACTGCAGGCTTCCGCTCTCAAATGAACTCGAGTCAGGCTTGCAGCTCATCATGTCCTCGCGCCGCAGCACACAGGGTGCATGGGCTGCCGCAATGGACGCCGCTCTTCCAAAGTCCGGATCTCGCGTGCTCTGGGGTGTCTGCCCTGGAAACGCTGCTTCCTGTGGGAGTGTGGTTGCTGCAGGTGAATTAAATGCTAGTTTGGGCCAGCAGAAAACACGTCGTGGTTTCATTTGAATTGTGTCACTGCGGGGGAGTGTTGCTAAAATTGTCACTTGGCTTTCCATGTTAGCATTACCTAGAGGGCACGCTGAGGCTACTGGAGGTTCATGTCTGATCTACAAATTCCAGTTTGTCTTTAAGCTGAATGCTCGGGTGGGTATCTGTACATTGATTTTCAAGAAGATACATATTTAACATCTTTATTTTTTTGACAGCACAAGAATCTTATTATATCTCTACCTCTTACCCATATTTTAGTGTTCTATTTATATCCTGCATAGGATCTGCAGTCTCATAATTCAACGAGGGGTTTTTTTAGACTCGAGGGGATGGGTCTGGGGATCAGCAGAACCTTGTTAACATGCCTGGGATTTGAAGGCACTGTTCAGAAATTGTTTCCAAAATGACATTGATGCTGTGGCTTTTTTAAAACCATTCTCTGCTTTTTTCCACAAGAGACTTGCCAGATGACAGAGGATTTATTTGAAAAAGCGCTGTGTGTTGTCCAAAAAGTCCCAGACTTTTCCCTCCCATATATTCTGTAATATAGATTAAAAATAAAATTCAGTACAGTTGTTTTCTTATTCTTTTTCAGCTGCACAGCGCTGTAAACACTTCTTAAAAACATAGGATTAAAGTTGGTGGTGATTGAAACCACTTCCTTCACGAATGATGGAAGGGTGGTAGCAATGAATTCTCTTATCCCAGGAAGATCCCCGTGTCCTTCCCCTCGCGTCGGTTAGGAGGATGGACGCTGGAATTGCTGCTCGGGTCAGGAAGGCGGGTGGCATCAGTGCAGGACACAACAGGATCTGCGGTGTGCTTGTACCTTGCCAGTGCTGGGTCTGGCCATGACTTTCTCCTTTCTTGAACAGTAAAGTCTTACTCATTTTTCAGGTTAAAAAAAAAACCAACAAAAAGGAACCCCCATGCTTTCTCAAAAATAATTGTAAATCATGCAATTTTTTACATTTCAATGTAAATGAGATTTGAATGAATAATGCTAATTATTCATTCATCCTAATTCAAATCCTATTTTAATTAGCCTGTGGGCCCAATTTTACTTTCATGCAGCAGGAAACCTCTTTTGATTATCAACAGAATTGCCATGCATTTATTCGTGAATTTTTTTTCTGCTCAGCACACGTCTTTTTAAACTGCTTAAAAACAAAACAAAACAAATATTTCATTAATAAATTAATCAAATTTCATTAGCATGACACAGGAGGACATATTTTAAGGGGAAGAAAGTTTTCCTGTAAATATATTCCTCTTAATAACTGCCTTTTGGCTACAAAATCTTTCTCCTACATATGCTGTTTAAGACAAACCTTGTCTGAGGAGGTGCTGGTGAACTACTGAGACTCAGAGAGACCTGAGAGCTTCAGCTCCCAGTTCCCCTCTGGGCGTTGGGTCTCAGGGCTGGAAGGCGTGCTCCTGTGCTGCGCTTCGCCTCTGTTCCAGGGAAAACTCGCTTGTGAGCTGAAGCCCATACCCAGGTATGGAGTTAGCCGGGGAGGGTGTCTCAGGCTGTGACGGGATGGTGAGCTGGGCTAGGAAGGGTGGGTCGGCCTGTCTGCCTTTGCAGCGCTGTCGGTCAGCTGTGGCGGTGAGGTCGGTTGTGGAGTCCTTCCAGCCAGAGTCCTGGAGTCACAGAATGGTTTGGGTTGGAAGGGACCTTGAAAGATCGTCCAGTCCAACCCCCTGCCATGGGCAGGGACATCTCTCACTGGATCAGGTTGCTCAGAGCCCCGTCCAACCTGACCTTGAACACTTCCAATGATGGGGCATCCGCAACTTCTCTGGGCAACCTGTGCCAGTGCCTCACCACCCTCACAGTAAAGCATTTCTTCCTAATGTCCAATCTAAACCTGCCCTCTGTCAGTTTAAAACCATTGCCCCTTGTCCTGTTGCTACAGGCCCTGGTAAAAAGTCCTCATCTTTCTTATAAGCCCCTTTTATATACTGAAAGGCCGCAGTGAGGTCTTCCTGGACCCTTCTCTTCTCCAGGCTGAACAACCCCAACTCTCTCAGCCTGTCCTCACAGCAGAGCTGTTCCAGTCACCTGACCATTTCCATGGCCTCCTCTGGACCTGCTCTGACAGGTCCATGCCTGTCTTGTACTGAGGACTCCAGAGAATCCCCTCCCTCGACCTGCTGTCCACCCTTCTTTTGATGCAGCCCAGGATACAATTGCCTTTCTGGGCTGCGAGCGCACATTGCCGGCTCACATCCGATTCTTCAACCACAGTATCCCCAAGTCCTTCTCTGCAGGGCTGCTCTCAACCATTTCTCCTCCAGGCTGTATTGATATTGGGGATTGCCCCAACCCAGGTGCAGGCCCTTGCACTTGGCCTTGTTGAAGTTCATGACGTTCATATGGGCCCGCTCCTCCAGCCTGTCAGGATCCCTCTGGATTGCACCCCTCAGCTTGGTGTCCTCCACAAACTTGCTGAGGGTGCGCTCAGTCCCACTGTCTGCATCATCGATGGAATGACATGACGTGAGTCCTGATGTCGTACATTACGAAGGTGTTTGGGATTCGGCAGCCTGCAGTAAGGCTGTTCTTAAAACTTGGCCGTTGCATGCTGCACCACCTTATAGATGCCATACATCTCAGGGGTATGGAGGTGTTGCTGGGAGCGTTTCACTAGAGTAACCGCGGTTCCAGCTGCCTCCGTTCTTCCTGTCCCACTGTCCATCCCTGCCACACTTTAGCTGTCTCATCCGAAGGCAGGATTTTAAGGTTGCGACAGTAAACTGCTTCTCTGAGGTGCAGTTCGTCCCTCCCTGACTGGCAGGAGGCCATCACAGTTAGATGAGGAAGCTGAAATGAGATGAAATTAATCCCATGTTTAAATTCATATTCAAACCCACACATGGGCTGGATAGGGGAAGCTCCACACATGAGGGCCGTTCTCTGTGTCTGTACTTATACAATAGCCGTGTTGAAACAACTCAAGATTTCCTGCAGTGAATCTCTTAACCTAAAGCTGATTTTTTTTTTTCCCCATGTACCTGCTCCAAATTCTTCCTTTTTCTTTCTGGATGTCAGTGTCTGCAAAACTTTAATTTGCAGGAGCCAGCTTGCTGTCAGAGATAAGCGTCGTGTTATTTGCATCGTATATCCTGCCTGCTATAAGCAGCCTCCTCCCCTGGCAGTGCTGGAATGAACTTATGACAAATACAAGGAATGAAAGTCTCTCTCAAATGCACTTTCTGGCATGACTTAAATTAGCCGAAATTGCTGACATTTTGCCTTTTTCAGATGTGTGTCAGTGTCCGTAGACTTTTATTTCAAACAATGGAAAATTACTGAGTTAAATGTTGCCAGAACAACAAATCTGGGAGATGCTAAGTGTACATTAGGTGAAGGTTACTGCAATATATCTGGGTCCTGCCGCACATGTGTTGTAAAGGCAGAAGCGTGCAGTCTCTAACCTTGGCCGATGTCACAAAACTGAAGGATGCCACCATTTCAAATGCCATAATTCTGCCTGGAACTTTTTGCTTTTCTATTACGTTTAATTTGGATGAGCTGAACATTTCCAGTGAAGTAAAGGCTTAATGACAGGTCATTTCCTTGAACCAAGATGTGTCCTTAAAGACAAAAAAGTTCTTTGCCTGCTGGTGGATTCTCCCATATTGATGTCAGTAGCTCTGCTCTGGACTTAAGCTAAATTTAGCATAAGTGACGCTTTCTTGTTGAAGAGAATCAGAGCTCCTCAGCAACTTCAAATCTCCGCAGCCAGAACTCTCTAACCGACAGGAGTCTTGGTTATTAAACGCGCGGCTGATAACGCCGTCTTCTGCACCTGAAGGCTGTGGTTAACCTAAACGTACAGGTCTGTGCAGTCGGTGTCTATACGTAGGTTTGTGACGCTGTTCGTTTATACAGCCGGTGGAATCCAGGACATGAATCCCCGTCCTGCAGCAAGTTCTAAAGCGGGCCCAGATGCCTTGTGCCCTCCAGTGGCTGTCTCCCGCTCTGAGCGGCCGCTCGGCTCCGCACCACGGCCGCGGGAGCCAAGGTGTGATCCACCCGCCTGCCCGCGTCTTGCTCTTTATAGCTGGCCAGATACGATACGAGCCTACCACAGGCGTGTGGTCTGCAGACAGAAAACGCACCTTGAAAAGCCAGTAAATACCTCGAAAGAATTTATTAGATGCCGAGGTAGCAGCTCGTCTAAAAGTAACGATTCAGTGTCCCCTCTCTTATTGAAACCAGCGCTGATTTCAGACTTCTCTGTTGTGAACTGCTGATGCATAAACATTGACAGTATCTGAAAATGTAAAGGCTAGTTCCTGCTTTTATTCCAAATTTATACTGACAACAGTATTTAATTAATTTCGAATTTACTCAGTAGTTTACTTTTAGAAAAGAGTTTGGCCCTAATGTTTTTGGGGAGTGAAAATTAACCCCTTCTTAAACTCATTTGTCTCATTTTTAATTGACAAATAACGACATGTATGTCCCGTTACATGTCCGTGCTTGGTGACTAGATTGGCAGTGCAACTCGGTGTGAATGTGGGTGTTGTGGCTCTTTCCTCTATAATCCCCAGTTCCAGCTGTGGGTCTCACTTGCCTTTTCAGTTCAGCGTATTGGAGACTCTTCAGGTGCATAGAGTACCCCTGGCCTCAATCTACCACCCATTTTGACTCCTAATCTGAGTGAGCTGCTGAGAAATGCCAAACGTGCGGGTGTCTGAAGCGCTGTCTCTCTGCTCACTGTAAGGCAGAACTTGGGGTTGCAGAGCTGTATGCGGGTGCCTTTCTGAAATGGGGGTTCAGAGCGTGAAGCCACCTGCTGCAGTAAGGCGCTGCACTGGGACGGGAACCTCTGTGTCTTTTTTTCCTGTTAAAAATGTGTTTTTTCAGCCAATTCTGTCTATGGCATAAAGGTAGCATGGTTGCATAGAAAGAAGGGCACTGATTGTAAGCCTTGGATTGACTGCATGCTCAACCGACAGCCGCTAGATTAAGTGATTGACCGGTAATCCTTCGTTTTCTTCCCATGTTTCCCAGCTAAACAAATTGAACTCTCTAAATCTCTCACTTTAGGCATCTTCCCTGTTCTTCAGCTGGTTTCGAGACTAATATATTCCCTCTCTGATGTTTAAGCAACTTTTGAAGGATGCAGACGCAGGCATTGAGTGCTGTCTTGCTAACAAGGAGGTAAGATCACCCTCCTTGCTCCTGTTTGTACGTGACACAGCCAAGGATTGCAGTGATCACCTCTGCTGTATCACCAGCTCTCGCTGAGATGCTCATCCATTAGGACCCTCACTCCCTTCCCTATTAACCGATGCCCAGAGTACCTGCTCTCTTCTTTAAAAAAAGACTGCTGTTCTTTTGCTCAGCTGCGTGTCTTTGCATTAAGCTTGGTTAAAGCAGTGGTTTTGTTTCGGCGACTCAGCCTCTTGAGCAATCTGTGTTTTTCTGCATCACTGATAACTCTCATCTTTGTTTGTCAGCCTGCAAACTTCTGTGCCATTTGCAGATTTTGTCAGCAGCCATTTTCTGGTCAAGTCTGGGGAAAATACAGCCTAGCTGCCAGGCCTGTTCCTGGTCTTTGCAGAACTTGCTGTAATTACACGCAATGGCTCTTGGTTCTAATGTGGGAATAATTTGTCAAGATCTTTGTTACTTTTAATCCACTTAATTTGGGCTTTTTTAATACTCTCTTGCACTATTTTTTTCTCACACTGCCATGAAGTAATAAATCAAATGTCCTACACAGCCCATCCACATTATGTCTGTGCTGTTGCTTTTTCAATGAAACATTGAATTTCACCAGAAGGGGATTACATTTATATCCTTTAATTCTGTATTGATTGCATCCCCTCAAATTTCATTATTTCGCCTGTGAACAACTCTGTAGTTGTGTGGGAGAAGTTGAATAGTTGCAAATACTAGTTTTCTTCCAGTCTCCTGGAATTCCTCCAGGTTCAGAATAAATCACTTTTAAGATCAGAGTGCCAGAGATTTTTCCAATTCTGGTTTTAGGATCTTTCACCAAATGTTGTTCTGATGTAAACATTTCTATTAATCATGTTTGACAAACTAATGTTTGACATCATCGGAGGACTGAAAGATGTCTTATCCCCTGTGATATAACAGCATCAAACAGTTATTCCTGTGGTCCATATTTTACCAGTTTTACTAAGAGCTCCAGGTGGGCCTGTAACGTTGCTAGGTTTCACTTCACAGTGTTGCCAGCTGTGTTTCCACTGATGTTTTTTTTTACTGTTATGATTGCAAATTTATATTGATTTCTATCTAATATCTATTCTAAAATTTTTGACAGATAATGTTTTTAACTAGATTATCCTTCTACTCTCCCCAAAACCGCTACAAAATACATACTAAAATATTTTCTAGCCCTGGAAGGGAGATTTTTAGCCTCCTTAAGCGACTGAACCCAAATCCATAGAATAGTTTGAGCATCAGGTTCGAAGTCAGATGTTCCTGAGGTCAAACCCTGTCTCTAGCCTAGACCTGCAGGGTAGCACTGCTCAGGTCACTCAGGTTGGTCCTGTCTTTAAATCAAAGATAATAGTGGTTGCCTGTTTCTCAGGTTTGGTCTGGGTGATTCATTTCTGCCTGAAGACAGCTGGCATTGCCCTGTGGAGAGAACAGTTTCTCTCTGTGGGCTGTGGTCGAGGCCGAGAATGCTAGCTCAGGCTTTAACAGGGCTTGGCCACCTCCATGCAGTTAAAATAAATCTTACTGTTAGCGGTGGGACGTAGCCAACAGCACCCATAAAATTTCACAGGAGCTTAGCTTTCGATCCACTGTGTTTTAGAGACCTCAGCCTCAAATGTAAATGTTTTTATTAACATTTGAAATACAGAGCAGCTGTGTCTTTCTCTTCTGCTCGGGAGTAGCTTTGGGAGCACGTTTTGTTTGTGAAATGGCAGTTAACTGCTACTTTTTTTTGTAGCAGACTTCTCAAAAGCCTGCAGAGGAGACATAGGATCTTCAGGCAAATTCTGGCAGCTGGAGTTTCCCGATAACAGGTAATGCTACAAACATGGTTGTGTGTTGGTTGTAAAATTCTAGACTTTTCTGACTCTCTTGGTTGAATGTTTGCACCATTTAGGCTCAAGCTGATAAACTCATAAATATTTGGGGGTTTTGTTTGTTTTTTAGATAAAATTATTTGACCACCATGAGTTGGAGTTTTCTGACCCGTCTGTTAGAGGAGATCCACAATCATTCAACCTTTGTTGGCAAAATCTGGCTGACAGTGTTGATTGTATTTCGGATTGTCCTAACTGCCGTGGGAGGAGAATCCATTTATTACGATGAACAAAGCAAGTTTGTGTGCAACACGGAGCAGCCTGGCTGTGAGAATGTTTGTTACGATGCTTTCGCTCCTCTTTCGCATGTGAGGTTTTGGGTCTTTCAGATCATTCTTGTTGCCACTCCATCTGTGATGTATTTAGGCTACGCAATTCATAAAATTGCCCGGATGGTGGAACACAGTGAAGCCGACAGAAGAATCAGAAGCAAAAGCTTTTCCATGCGCTGGAAACAACACCGTGGCTTAGAGGAAGCTGAGGAGGACCATGAGGAAGACCCGATGATGTACCCAGAAATAGAGCTGGAAAGCGAACGGGAGAATAAAGAGCAGCAGGCTCCTGCCAAAGCTAAGCATGATGGCAGGCGGCGAATCCGTGAAGATGGACTCATGAAAATTTATGTGCTGCAGCTTCTGGTGAGGACTACGTTTGAAATCAGCTTTCTCGTGGGTCAGTATTTTTTGTATGGCTTTGAGGTCAGCCCCATATTTGTGTGCAGCAGGAAGCCGTGCCCGCACAAGATAGATTGTTTCATTTCAAGGCCAACCGAAAAGACCATTTTCCTGCTAATAATGTACGGGGTGAGCTGCATGTGTTTACTTTTGAATGTCTGGGAGATGCTCCATTTGGGATTTGGCACAATCCGGGACACGTTCAACAACAAGAGAAAAGAGCTGGAAGACTCTGGTACCTATAACTACCCTTTTACTTGGAATACACCATCTGCTCCTCCTGGCTATAACATCGCAGTCAAGCCAGAGCAAATGCAATATACTGAACTGTCCAACGCCAAAATGGCCTACAAACAGAACAAAGCCAATATAGCTCAGGAACAGCAGTATGGAAGCAATGAAGAAAACATTCCTGCCGACCTGGAAAATCTGCAGAGGGAAATTAAAGTGGCTCAGGAGCGCCTGGACCTCGCGATCCAGGCTTACAACAACCAAAACAATCCCGGCAGTTCCAGAGAGAAGAAATCCAAAGCAGGCTCAAACAAAAGCAGTGCCAGTAGCAAGTCGGGAGATGGGAAGAACTCTGTCTGGATTTAATGTTGGCTGAGTTTATATATTGTGTTTTTTCTCCTAGTTTATCATAACCAGCAACCCGTTGAATAATGGCTTCCATTAAGTAAATATTTGACTCTGCTTATTTTCAGGGATACCGTTGGCTAGTGATTCAAGCTCTCAGAAAGGGTTTATACGCATATTCTAGGATTATAGAACTTTATTCTTCTGTCTTCCAAGTCAGGAGACAAATAGGTATATTTAAATCATTCTCATTGAACGGTTTATGCTGTATGTACAGTATTATAGTACATTTATTATGCACAATTTTTTGTATTTGTACACTGGATCTCTGACATTACACTTTTTTATATGAACAAGGAGAAAGCAATGGGTAGCTGTTAGCATTTTGCTAGTTTTGTCACTGTGGTCCGCAGTTTCGTCGTTGTTCTTCCTTGTTTTAAACATAAAACTTTCTATGCTGCGTTTCGAAAGTGCCTTGAACATGCACACAGCACAGAGGAGCCTCCGGTTATCCAGGCAGCCCACGGGTGCCAGTCACTGAGCAGCAGAGCAGTGAAAGATTTGGAAAACATCTGTTAATGGTGCTCTTGACTCTGTCTTTTACAAAAATGATGTGCTACTTTTAAAATGGAAGTGTCATACTATAGCTACTATGTGCTTACAGGTTTTTTTGCCCTATGGAAAATTTCTCATGGGAAAAACGTACGTGTGTGAGAGCACTTGTGCTCAGAGTAAGAGTGACAGCCATAACGCAGAGAGGGCTCAGACCTGCCTGCAAGCTTTATGCAACAGGAGGGAAGAGAGACTTCTAACTCTTGTTAAACATCCAAAAAAAAAGTAAATAGAAATTAATGGATTCAGTAATTCCACATGTTTGTGTGATATCTATGGAAAGAGGTGGTTTTGAGGTCTGTTTTTACATAACACCCCGCTCCCCAAGGGCATGAAGTTGTTACGATACTTTTTGGATAAGATTTCTGTCTTTTCCAAAGTAATCTAGTTAGATGGAGTCATGGTAATTTTGTTTCTCCGTGCATTACACTTGAGGAAGAACCTTCCTCCCCCCAGCCAGGACACACGAGCTGTCTGTGAGTTTTTACAAAGCCCTTTCCGAATATCAATGATATTGCCTTATTCCAGACCCCTTTTCCTTCCATCATGTCCGAGGAATTTAGTTCAGACAGAGCAATATGTATAATTTAGATTTCTGCTTGAGAGACCAGTCAGATTTGGCATTCTGTGGTTTTGGCATTAAACTTGAATTTATAATTAGAAAAAGGAGAATGCGGTATTTACTGCCTTTGGCAGTGTCTTTTTGGCAAGGATGCGCATTAATGTTTGAGAGATGCTGATAAACCTGTATGCTTTTTGCTACTATTTATAATGTATTCAGGACCTTGCTCCGCTCTCTTTTTTTTAGGTTTTCGTGCATTTTAATATATTTTGGGGGCCTGTTTCAAGAGGGACTGTTCTGTTTTGAGGCTACCTCAGTCCTTAGTGCCCTCGTTACAGCCTGGTCAGGAACAGGACTGAGAAATAAGGCTCCATGGAGGACACAGGTAAACCCGTACTCCTTTCCTGTCCCGCAGAACATCTAAGGGTAGGCTTTATGTTAAATGTAAACTAAGGGGATATGAGGCCGTGCTTGCAGTTATCCTCTACCCAAGCACTTGCTGAAAATAGGCATTTTGCTGAATTGTTTTCAGTCTGTTTTCACTCTGGGACACCAGGCAGTCCAGACGTAGATCCCAGCTATCTCTCAGCTCTGCTTTAGAGAGGGGTAAGTGTGCCCAGAGCCAACACAACCCTCCGCGTGAGGTCAGCGAGAGCTTCTGCAGTTCACCTCCAGCAGAGACATTTGGAAGTGAACTTGCTTTTTGTTTAGCAGTAACTCCTGGCTGCAGCTCCGGGAAATGAGCAACTTACGAATTTTATGCAGAAAAGTTTCGGGGTGATGTCTTTAAGTAAGTAACACAGTAAGTATATAGCAGTTTTTAAAAGCTTAAGTGGACTTGCAGGCAGGGACAGCTAGCCAGTGAGATGGGACTAGCTGTGTGGGGTGAGAGGGAGTTTATTAATAGTGCTCCTCTCATTAAACAGGAGTCTGGAGAGAAGCATACTGCCTGAAGATGGGCAGAGAGGCTTTGCCAGCAGAAAGCTGTGAGTGTGATGGAGAAGCTGGGTGGAAGGCATGTTGTCTGAAAGTACGAGGGAAAGACATTTGGAGCCTGGTGATAAACGCGGGTGCATGGCTACAATCCACTCATTATCCCGGACACTGGGGTGGTTGTTTTCAGCTTCCCAAAAGGGTTACGTTGCTCTTAACCCTTTGCAGGGGTTTCAGAACAGCCTTTCACCAGCCGAATGGCAAGAACTGAAAATCCTTTCCCCTGGCTGCTCTCTACGCAAACTGCAGCAATTTCTTATTAATGGCTTAGAATAAAATTGGTCCATGACAGCTGCTTCACCCGTTGTTTGTATTAGCCCTTTCCCAATTAACAATCTAAACTGTTACCTGCTTAAAGCTACTGTCTCAGGTCAGCCCTGTGAGCTTTGGTCCACACCAGTAAATACTCCCGTTAGTGTATAGAATATTCCAATCCCAGCACTGAATTAATTCTGAAAATGCAAAGGAATGGAGCTGTTTCTATTACTGTTTGTTTGTTTTAATTTTAATTGTGTATAAAGTGCACATTTTCTTTGAAACTGAGTGTTTGTTATTAGTAGAGGATGTCTGTTAAAGCTCTAAATGTTCATGTCTGTGACTATTCAGTTTCAAAGTATTGGGCTTGATTTTTCCTTTTGAAGAAATGATACATGCATTACTTTAAAATGCTCTCTTGCTTTGGCTTAATGTAGGCCATTCTGAAATGTTCAGAAGAGACTTTTGGACAAAAAATACTGAAGATAACTTGGGTTTCTCTTGTCATTCTCCGGTTTTGGATGCCGTTTGGAAAAAAAAAATCTATTAAATCCAGTGGATTACTCCAGTCTGAGTGAGGTGGCTTCTTTTTTCCAGCAATAGAATATACTCCAAATATGTGAGTGAGGGCAAGGGATGTTTTAATGATTTGTCTTAGAGCCACAACTTGGAATTTTTATATATTTGACCTTGTTTAGTGTAATAAAAGAGTTGGTTGGAAACTAACTGTGCCTTTCTGCATGTGAATTGCTCTTCAGTGACAGGAACAATTGCATTAAAAGAAGAAAAAATCTATAAACTTTGGAAGTCAGACCTTGAGAAGGGTACCACTTATGAAAACATGAAAATCTGCATTTATGCATATGAATGAGCATGCTGATATTGTCCAGTGAACTGTGCAGCATTAGTTGGCCTAATTTAGCTGCGATTTTCGAAGGAACATACGGGAGCTGGCTGCCCAGCTCCTTTTAAAAATTGCAGCTGAATGCCCATCTGTTTTGCCGTCACAAAAGATGGCTTTTGTAAGTGTCCCATGCTTTCCCCTCAGTGCAAATTTGGCCTCAAAATTGGAAGTATGTCTAAGGAGGCATTAAGTGGTTTGCCGTGTTGTGCAGCTGCGAGAAAGCTAGAAGTGAGATGGATTCGGTAGTGGGGGCTGGGAATAAAAAGCTGTTTGTTCAGAGTTAAAGAAAAAAGTAGCCATATAGACAAGGACAGTGCTGCTCCTGCTCACAGAGCACCTTGTGTCCTTAGCCTCGGCGAGGGCTGTAATGGCAGAAATCGGTGATGGTGACCAAGGCAGGATCCAGCAGTAATAATTGTGTGTGTTTTTTCAACTGTCAGGTTACCTGAGCATCCTGCAGTCTCCACAGGTTGCAAAATGCGTGCGGAGCAGGGAACAGCCCAGACGCAGTCGCCAGCTCCGTGCCCAGGCAGGGTAACACTGGCTTGAGCCGTGCGGCACGGGTTCAAGTGCATGGATAACCGAGGAGGTGCAGCGGGGCCTGGGCTCCTGCTGCGTCGCCTCTGCTGCTCCAGAAGGACATTTAACCTCGCTGTTATCTTTAAGCATGTGATTATCTCTGTATGAGTCAATGCAGCCAGCTACAGGCATCCAGCTAAGCATGCGCTTAAGTCTTTTAATGTGCAGAAGCCTTCATTTAACAACAAATTTGCAGCAAGAAATTCTGAAATGCTTCAGGCATTTAACCATAACTGAAAAAGAAGGGTACAGTTGCAGTGCTCTTCACTTGCGGTACGTTTCTTGGGAAATGGTCTAATAGAAGCCATCATGTGATGGCTGTATTTGATCTTGTGCTCAGAAACAGGCCAGGAGTAGAAAACCCAGAGGTCAAAGCTGGGATTGTACGCAGTCACCCCAAGCTTGGTTCAGTTGCTCTGTGCAGACGCAGACGCACAGTGCTCTTTGAGGTGCCCCTGGGTGTTTCGCGTGGCCTCCAGCTGCTGCTCCGAGAGGGTGCATCTCCCAGGGGTCCTGTGTCACATCTGCCAGCCCTGCGCGGATGCCTCGGGGGCTTGAGGACCTCTCTGACAGCACCATGCACGTAGACGTGATCCCAACTGATCCTTTGTGTCTCTGGGCAGGCCAGCTGACAGTTCCACCTTGTTTTCCTCTGCTATAAAGTGAGGGTAACATGACTTATTTGTACCAGGTATTGCAAGTATAAATTAGATCCTCTCTGCGGAGTAATTTTCCTCTTGGAAGCATAGGTTAGGGATTTAATATTGTTAGCATTAAGTGTTCCTGCCTATAGGTTAGCTACAATCCTGTAGCAACTATGCCGTTCTTCTTGTAGCTTGATTGGTTAATAATTCAAGAATTCTTGATACCGGGCGCATAACTTGCCAGCTATGAGGTTACTTTCAAGAGGAGCTGTTTATTGAGACGTGCACGGTTGCTCTCGGGGCGTTTGTGGCGTGCCTAATTCCTGTGAATTGGATGTGCTGTGCTTTGCACGTTGTGCAGTTACCGTGAAACAGTTCCTGCAAGACGGATCCGTTTGCACGAGTTAAATTATGATTTGCTGTTAACGGTGTAACTAGATGTAATCCACCTTTCTGCAGCAGCATGGAAAGGAGCTCAGGGGCTTCTGCTGCTTCGGGGCTTGCCATTAAGTTTCTCTGTATCAGAGGAGACTTCAAATATCAGTTCATCATTGCTTGGAAAATGACATTTTGTTTTCTACAGCGTGACATTATCATTGTTGTGTAAACTCCGTGTTGATAGCTGGGGAAAAATGCCGTAGAAGGGGGATTTAAAGGCATCTGATCAATGCTCATCAGTGCTATGGAATAGTTTCTATACAGTTCAGATTTCGCTGTTCTCTTCCCTTTTATGTTTTTATTGAACAGGATGTTCTGGTTACTCTTTGGCAAAGGACGTGTCACCCGTTTGTGGACCCGAGCCTGCTGCTTCCCCAGGAGCAAAACTGAGGCCCCTGCTACTGTGTCCAAATTGACTTGCGGTCGTACGCCCTGGGATTTTTACGCATGACCCTTGTTCAGGTCTGTGACTGAGCTGTGACTTCTGCTGCCTTGTGGCCTGGATTTCCTCTGTGTGGAAACGAAGTCTGGCCGAGGAGAAGCTGGGGCTGTGAACCCACTTTCTCTTTAGAGACGGCCACGGCGTGTGCCTGAGCCCGAGTGCAGGCGTGTGGCCGAGTCCTCTGGTTTGAAGCGATGCAGACCTGTGTATCGTCTGTAACACTCTTTGCCAGGAGGTTAGTCTTGGGATTCAGATGGAAGTTAGGATCTCAGTCTCTGGCGATGAATGAAATTTCTTAAGTCAGCAGACAAGCAGTGATATATTTTAGCTTTGTTGTGAGTATTGGAAAGCATCATGCCAGCTTCTCAGCTTTCATCTTGCCCTTACTTAAAGACATACTGTGACTTAAGTAAGTTACTTTTTTTTTTCCCCTCTGAGTATTTCTTATCCCCAGAAATTCAGTATTCCCATTTATGAATGTTTGCCAGGCTTTTTATATCTTTTTCCATAAACTTGAAATAATCTGAAAATCCACTATCAGAAAACTTTTTAAAAAGCCTGTTCTGTATGGAAAAAGTTTTTGGTAATACATTGATATTAGCAGGTGTCAGTATGCACATGTGTATCCGTAGCTTTGGAGCAACCTCATCGCCTTTGGCTGTTATTCCCCCTGACTTCTTGTGCAGGGGAGAAGGTGAGGAGATTTGACCCTTGATAGCTGAATTTAAGTGTGATGACTCCAAGCTCTGAAACAAAATTCCTCTCTCGCTTTATATTGCTGATAGCAATACTTCTTTTTCCTCTTTGAAGCTGGTATTACAATACTGAGCCATTTGTTGCTGCATGTATTCTTATGTCATATACAAAAAAATTAAGACTTAGTGCATCATAGAGATCCTTTGAGTGTTTGCATTATATCCTTTGAGTGTTTGCATGAATTGGGATTAGACCAGAGACCACAGGAAGTCCCACTGGTGTGCACTGGTGAAAAATGCTGTGAAAATATGAGGTTACAAAGTGAAGTTTGCAGGTCATCTGTAGTTTTTAATGGAGGGAAGAGACCCCCCGGAAGCACTGTACCCACTGCTCAGGTCAGCTTCATCCAGAGTACCTGCCCGGAGGAGGATGAGGAGCACCGGGACAGGAATCAGCTTTCCTGGAGCTTGCTCAGCAAAGCACCGCATTTCAGTAATTGGTTCCAGCGCTAATTGAAGGCTGGTGGTGTGTTCACAGGTACGTTGGATGTTTTACAAACTGTATGGCCTCCGTAAGAGGTCCAGCCCTTTGGAATGAGCCGGTTTCCACTGAGCTGAGGGTGACCCTCCAGCCCAGACACAGCCCCTTATCTGACATGTAAAGCATGAATCAGAAAACGCGGCTGATTAGTCAACCATATTTGGTAATAAACTTGTTAACGTTTCAAAAGGTCTTTGAGGGAGCTGTTGAAAAGTCCGTTTGATTACATCAGCTGCATGCTGAATTACTATGGGCTTATAGCTGGAACACACTCAGCTTGCGAGATTGACACGTGGGTTCCCTAGGAGTGTATTCTCCATATTCTCCGAGAGAAAAATAGATAACTTTGCTTATATAAACATGTGCAATATGTTATATACTATGTTATATGTATGTTATGTATGCAATATTATATAAATGCTCTTAAAATGAGGTGGAAAGAGACGTGGAAATGTACAGCAAGGATCTCTGAAAATTAGGGCTGCATTGATCTGGTAAATTTTGTCATGAGTTACATGATTCAGACCAGAAAAGTGCTAAATGTAAACGTTCTGGACATCAGTTGCTGCTTTGTTACGGTGCTGTGTTAAGAAACTGTTTGGCCAGATAAGATGGGTTATTCTCTCAAACCAGGTAAAGTGCGCAAGAGCAGTGCTGTTGGTGATGGGAGAACAGGAGGGAGAAGGGAGGATTGGCAGTGTGGAGGGCTGAAGGAACTGTGCTCTTCGTCTTTAGACCAAGATATTTTCATATCTTGGTGTAAATTTTTGATATTTTGGTATTTTCATTGATTCCCCCCCATATCAAATGTTCTAAAGGAATTTGCAGGTAGCATGGGACTGGGAGGTGTTTTGTAAAGCCAGTGAAGGTCTGGAGACAGGAACTGCTGTTATCAGTGCTATGGACCTGGCCTGACCTGAGTGCGCAGTATTCCCCCTCCTAGAGCAAAACTGCTTTTCAGTGTGGAAATGTGAGCGGCCTTGCCCCATTTATTAACATCTCTCTCCAGCCCTCCTGCAGGTGCTCAGTGACTTCAAGCAAATTAAAGGGAAGTTCGGGACACTTCCAGTCCCATAAAAAGGTGGTGGCTGGAAGTGCTTCTGTTGAAAACAGGTAAGAATACGTATTCTTGGGGATTTTTGTAGCGTGGCTGGGCAGCTGCCAGATCACGTAGCAGCACCTGCAGCCTGGATGGAGGTGGAGGACACGTAGCCAGGAGCCTTGCAGCAGTAAGAAACTTCTAAAGTAAGAAAAAGAGATGCAATTGTATCCAATAGAAAATGGGTTTATTAAATGAAACGCAGGGACAGATAGATGTTTTGCCTCTGCACAGAGTGCGAGTCTGATCCACCCGGCACAGTTTGATGTTGTCCAGTGTCTGGCACTCCCGTCTGAGGGAAGTCCTTGCTGCTACGTGCATTGCGATAGCACCTAGACGCTGCAGGGCAGACTGGGGACCACGGTGCTCTGTAGGTGTAAAAATAGCCACCTTATCCTCAGTGTTAGAACTATCAGAGGGCAGAGGGCAAGCGGGAAAGCTTTACACCTTGGTTCACCCAGAACGTGGTATTTCCAAGAAAACTCAAGCTGCCCTGAAGTTTCCTTTGTCAGCATGCTATTAGATCACACTGTCCCTGAGTATTTCTCCCCTATACACTGGGGGAGGGAGGGCAGTTCATTGCTGGACTGTCACAGGAGGCGACGAGCTCAGGTATGCCACCAGGCTGTGAAATGAAATTCTGGTTTACTCGGTGGCTCCGAAATCTGGTTTCTTGTCATCTATTGCCTTTTCTTGCTGACTAGCTGATTGGAGCAGTAGTGTTACGTAATGACCCGGTTGTTTTTTTAACAAAAAAGTAAGTTATGATCCTCTGCAATGCTAGGATTTTATGCATTTCCTATTTGTACGCATATTTTGATGGCCAGTAAGGAAAGAGAAGATCCTTGCTAAGAAAGGAGATCCCAGAAAAACGATAGTAGGCAGTGCAGGGGTAAGGGGATAGTTACATAAACTGCTCTGACCTGGAGTGCCACGGTACTGCACATACCCAGAGAGGAGAGCCGAGATCTTGAGAGACTTCAAAGCTAATTTAATAAATTGCTGTTTTGTAGTGATGAATTTAAATTCTTAAGAAGGACTAGAAAGAAAAGCTCAGGAAAGTAGGAAGACGGAGCCTTTTCTTTGTCAGATGCCAATTTAACTCAACAATCCCCAATCCCTAGCTCCTGCAGTTTAATATAAGATAATGAGGGCTTAACATCTCGCTTGCAGTTACAGGCAGGGGTCAGGGAGATGCGGGTCCCGGTGTGCTGTGCCCTGCGCAGAGGCGGGTGACAGCCGGCGCCTGTGGAACGGAGAGTTCAGCGGCTGCCATCTATCTCTGCTCTGACTGCGCTGACAAGGTGAAATGGGCCCACTGGGGATTCTCAATTAAATTCTGCTGACCTGGATTTGAACTGCTGAGCTGTAAAACAGGCTGCACCTATCTTGCACGCGCAACCCCAGAAGCAATCAGCCATCGTTTTTGAGTCATGCCTGTCTCTGCCTCGGCTGCTTGTGGGTTAAAGCTTACTGGCGGCAGAAATGTGAACTCAAGCGTTCGGGGGACTGCTAATAAAAAGCAGCAGCAAGGCTGGCCCACGCCTGGAATGACACAGTCTTTGAGCTGGAAAAGACCTACAAGGCAGTGCAGTCAGCGTCCTGGCCAGCACGAGATTGCTTCTTAAAGGGCATTTGGAAATTTTTTTGTACGGTCTAGTCATAACAGACTCAAGGAATTGGGTTTCCCCCACTTCCCCCAGTCTATGATCACCCTCCCCCTGGAGCTGGCAGCTGCGTAGCTGAAGTTAAAGCGCACCAAAGCCTTCAATCACGTTTTCAGGCCACTGGCTGTCTTCTGGGCTAGCAAAAATCCTTCCCTTCCCGATGTCGGCTGGGGCTGTTCAGGCGCAGAGGCGCTGGGCTGCGCCTCCAGCCCATGGGCCTCTCTCGCAAGTGAGCAGTTACTGATGCGGCCGCGCTTTGACACACGAGCTGCCCCATGGCCCCTGGCGTGTGTGTGTCCGGCAGCAACCCCTGGCTGCGAGCGGCTCCGTCTTATTCCCATCTGGCCTTTGGCTGTTGCCTCCAGTGCCATGGGGCTGCTCTCGCCTGTCGCTGCAATTACAAAGCTGTCATTGGAGGCTCAGCTCCTCTTTTCTTTTTTCTTCCCCCCCCCCACTTTGAGGGTTCAGTGCTATTGCGGTGTACGGGGGGGGGCACACTGAAGCAGCCTTAGTGTGCCCATGTTGGGACCGGGGCCAGCTGCCTGTGGGAGCTCCCTCCACCTGAAGCTGTTAACCCTCAAAGAATTTTTTAAAGTGATTTTGAATTTGACGTGTCTGGTTTGTGTGCAGGCTTGGAAAGTCTGTTTTTTTGCTGATGTCCTTAGTCTCTGCTGTGGAGGGTTCCTCATTGCCATTAGAAATCGGGTCAGTGGTGTCTCACATTGGTCAGCAGAAGGTTTCAGCTCTGATATCTTTGTGTTCACCTAAAAGCAGAATGATACCCAGCTTTCCCATGCAAGATGCTTCAAGCACCATGTAACGCTGGGTGTGTGCATTACCCCAAACGAGCTCCATAGCACAAGTAGCAGGAGGAAGCCTGTGAGGGGAGCGCGGTCACTGTGACCTGTTGTGTTTGCAAAGCTGCGACAAGCATTTGCCAAAATTCCTGTGACCGTTCGGTCTAATCCATTTCAGCTCAGCCTGCCCAGCTCCTCCTCGTCCACCCAAAGCTTGAGTTGCCTCCGCTGCAGATGCATTGTGCTCGGCAAACCCTCGGCAGCTGGAAACACTGATGCTCCCCTTCCCCCTGGAGCGCCTGGTTTCTGATCAGCGTGCTGGAGTGCCATTTGGACTGACAGCGTTGTGTAAGATGTGCAGAGCCGAGGCTGCTCGGAGATGCTCACCGCTTTCCCCTGAACTGCCTCTTGTCTGTGCACTGATTTGTTTCTTGTTTCCAGCTGGAACCTAAATAGCAAAATTCCCATAGCAGGCGAGACAGAGCTGGGATCTGCTTTTACTTGAAGCGTGCATACTCCTTTTGACCGTTTATCAGCTGTTTGCCTGCAGAATTTCTCCGTGGTGACAAAAGGGTGAATTTCCCTAAAATCTCCATTTATCAAATAAGAGCAGCACAGCCTCGACTCAGAGAGGCACAGCAAGGACTTGCTTTGGTCCTGCTCTGTCCCAGGCCATGCCATGTGCTGGGGGACTTTGGGGGAGAGCCAGAGCGGGCTCTACCCTTCACATCCCCTCTCTCCCCTTCTCTCTCGCTCTCCAGACCTCAGTTTCCCTCCAGGAACCGGAGGTGACACGGCCGAAAGAAGTCATGCTGTCTTCCAGCATCGTCACTGGAGTAGAAAGCACCTGTTGCTCGAGGGTGTGGGTGCGTGACCAGAGTGCTTCAAACAGGGAAGGGACAGACGGACAGCTTCTGTGCCATGCAGTTGTGTCAGCCTTCAGAGGGTTTCCCAGCTGGGAAACGTGTGTCTTGGTTTGTGGTCGGAGTTCAGTTCAGGTTCTTTGTTTATTTGCATGGAAAATGAGGAAGTGTTTTTTTCAGCTGCGTTGCAAAGCCAGTATTTGGGGTATTACTTTCTCTTCCCTGTGATTTATCCCCCAAATAAAACTCCCTTTGGGACAACATTTCCCCATTTCACTTCACACGGCAGCACTGCCTCCTGACCATCTGACGTCTCCCTCTGCTCTCAAAAGCTGACCAAAACATCTCAGCTTTCTTATGAGCACAAGAGCCAAAAAATCATAGCCTCCCTCTGCTCGCACAAGCTGCCACTCATGTGGCAGCCCCCCATGCTGCGGTGACCACGTTCCTGAGGAGTCCTTGGGGATTTCTTCCTTGTGCGTACCCTAAAAGCAAAGTCTGCCTCATTAGATTATAGCTGAAAAATCGTAGCTAGATGGTCAATCATCGGCTTCAGCAGCCAAAGGAGCAGAGATATTTTAGGTCCAAGGGTTTCCCATTATGTAATGGCACAGACGCAGAGGTCGCTGTGGAAGAGTTGGTTTCTTATTTCTTTGGTTTTACTAATAAGGGGGGGGAGGGTGTCCCCATCACAGACTTTTGAGATCGGCAGGATTCACCCTTAGAAGCTTGTTGCTGTTTTCAGTGAAAAGGGGCAAATAAGTCTTTGATTTTATCCTTGTAAGCGACAGCTGCCCAGACGCATCCCCCAGGCCTGCCCAAGCCGTTGCTCCCCGTGGGTCCTGTCAGGTGTGTTGCGTTGCAGGGGGATGTATCACACCGGGATTAGGGAGGGAGCTCTGCAAGTGACCTCGGAGGAACCCGAAAGCCAACGCCGACCTCGCAGTCCTCATCAGAGGAGCATCTTGGCACCCAGCATGGAAATGGGAGACTCTGGCTTCTCCCTTGGACGATGGGGTTAACCTTTAGCAAGTGCCGTTAAAATCTGGCAGTGGTGGGTGAGGAGTGTGGATCAGAGCTGAGCGCGAGGATGGTCTCTAACATAAAACTGGCGACTTAGGAGTAGGAGAAGGAGCTTGAGGACAGGCAGGAACGCTGCAGCATCCAGCCAGCCTATGCTCTGCGTTTCGGGGCAGCTCCTCTTCAAGGCAGAGAGGAGCTGGGTGATACAATGGACGAAGCTGGTGAAGTTTGCGATGGAGAGAAGCGGCAGCCTGGGGCGTCGAGTGCCTCTGGGCACTGGACCCTGCTGCCTCTCATAGTTTTTGTGGTCCTGGGGAGTTGGCCAAGGAGCATCTCCCTTATGCTGGGCACGTCCAACCCCAGTGTGGCGTCCTTGTGAGCCCCAGCCTCCCTGGCACACACAGCAGTGCTGGTGACCAGCCCTAAGCAAGCGGTGTAGGTGCTGCATGACCCTGCGGGGCTCCAGACCGAAGCTGGGCCAACTTTAAGTCATATTTTTTGCCCTCCTGACCCTGAAGGCCCTGAGTAACTCAAGATTCGGAAACAGTCTGTGCATCTGGAATATTTCTGGCTCACTCATCGCGCTGGTATCTAGACACCAGCCCAAAATAGCTCCTTGCCGAGATGCATCTCAGCCATGGCTGGTAGCAAATCTGCAGCTAAAATCCTTAAGGGGTATAAAGGTGTCCCTGCTGTGACGGGCTCATGGTGTCACAGGGAGAAATGGCACTGTTTGCTCTGAGTCTTGCCCTGGCAGGGGAGGACGCTGCGGCTGAGGAGGCAGCGAGGATGGGGGGCAGCTCCTGGTGCAGATCCCCCCCAGCTCAGCAGGGCGCTCGCCCCGTGCTCCCTGCCACGGCCGCGGGCTCCTGCAGCATCTTCCCCACCCCGCGCCGCCTCCTGCGAGGCCGTAGCTGCGGGGGACAGAGCGAGGGGACGGCGGCGATTGCTTTGATACGGTGGGCTTGACCCTTCCGGAACCAGGAGAGAGGCCCCCCCCGGGGCTGGGTCTCCGCTCGCGGGAGGCAGCGCCCCGAGGTGCTCGGGCCACCCCCCGGCACCGCGAGCGGGGCAGAGCCGGCAGCGCGTGTCCGCGCCCACCCCGGTACCCCGGACCGTGTGCGTGGGCCCCGGTGCTTGCCGGGGGTGCGGGATCCGGTGCGCGTTCGTGCCGCCGAGGGGGGCGCCGGCGCGGGTCCCGCTGGGGGCTCTGCAGGGCCAGGGGCACCTCCAGCCCCGCCGGCCGGTGGTCGGCCCCCCGGGTGGGTTGTCGCAGCATGCTTGTCCCGCACCCCTCCCGGTGCCCCTGGCTGGCAGAGAAGGGGCTTCCCCGGGGAGGTGACCCTCCGGGGGCAGGGGGACGCCGGGCCGAGGGACTGGCGGCAGCGCTCGCCCGGTGTCCCCTGTCTGCCACCGATTTTACCGTCAAGGGCCCGCGAAGGGGGGCACGCGCTGCAGCCCCCCCCCCCCCCCGCAGCCTGGGCCTTCGTCCTCGGGCTCCGTCCTCCCGGCTCGGGGCTGGGGCCGCAGGGCCCCGGGGCAGCTGGGCCGGGCCGGGCCGGGCTGGGCTGCGCCGGGCTGGGCCGGGCTGGGCCGGGCTGGGCTGGGCTGGGCTGGGCTGGCCTGGGGAGCCCTCTCGTGGCCGATGGCCGAGCAGGAGCCAGGCCGGCTGTGCCAAACGCTCCGGCTGTGCCGAGCTTTGCCACACCGGACCAGCTGAGCGTCACCCAGGCTGGTCCCGTGGGAGGATGCTTCATCCGTGCGGGTCCCTGTGGGAGTTGGGGACCCATCCCCGCGTCCCCATCTGCCTGGTTTTGCTCACCCCCCTGCACTGGGTCACCGCCCGGCGCTAACCCAGCCTGAGGCTGTCCCTGGGAGGGGACAGGAACCTGCCCGTGTGTCCCTGCAGTGGGACGGTGAACAGCTCTTGTGTCCCGGAGATGTGCAAGGGACGGGTCCCCGTGCTGCGACAGTGACTGGTGCAGGTGGCGGGACGGGGATGGAGCTGTGTCCTCGCGCTGGGACAGGCGCGGGACCGAGCATCTCTGCAGTGGGACGGGGAGCGGCCACGTGTCCCCGCGGTGGGGCAGGGTCCCCAGCTGGGCGAAAGCTTGGAGGGACCGAGCTCGATGGCACTCGCCATGTGCCACCATCTCTGTACGATGGGAGACCTGACTCAGACATGGGTCCCAACCCTCGGGGATGGGCCAGGGTGGAGTGTGGGACATGGGGAGGACGTTGGTGGGACAAGGTGGAGGGGACCAGGGACCGGAGCATCATCACAGATGAAATTTGGGGAGGCTCGTGCCTGCCCAGCACCATGCTCCCCCGCCCCAGCACCGGTGAAAAGCAGAACCCCCATCATTTTCCAAATCTTTATTGTAAATAAATTCTGCGACATTGCAGGAGGCTTCCCGGGGGCCAGAGCCGAGGCCGAGCGAGGAGCACATGGCGTCTCCGGCACCAGCGGCTCCGGCAGCGGCGATGGCGGCTCCCCAGCGCGTGCAAAGCAGGAGCGCGGGACGAGGCGCAGGCGTTCGAGGGGGGCGGCGAAGCCCCCACCCCACGACCTGGGGCCCCATCCCGGCCGTGGGCGGTAGCGCAGAGCAAGGCGGTGCAGGATGGCGGTGCGGCTGGCGGTGAGTTGGCGGGGCGGGGGTTTGCCACCACCCCGGTGTGCTTGTCCCCTGCCGCATGCCGGGACGGGCCCGTGGGCTCAGCCTGCTGGGGGGAGGCGGGAGGGGCTGCGTGTGTGGGTGGTGTGTGGTGTGTGGTGTGTGTGTGTGTGTTTTGCTCTCTTGGCTCTGGAAGCACCGGGTGCACCCCCCCCGTCCCGGCTGTGGGACCTCCCTGGCGCATCTGTGGCTGCACCAGCGGCACCGCTTGACCTTACAGTGTTAAAATCATTAAGAAAAAAAACCCCAATTTTTTAAATATATATATATATATATCTCAATGTCCCCAAACTCAGTGACAAAGGTGGGTTCTTGCTCTGAAACGGGGGTGTCTCCTTGCCGTGGGGACCACCCCGGCACTGTGGCGGTGACAGCTGTGGGGACATTGTGCTGACAGCGATAGAGATGGGGGGGTTTGGGCCAGACCCCCACCCCCCCCACGCCCACGGTGGCCCCAGGTCCCGACGTCCCCCAGCCCATCACCATGGGGCACCTGGCTGGTGTGTCACGCGAGGAGCCACCACCAAAGCCAAGCCTGGGGACATCCAGCCACCCCCTGTCCTGCTGTCACCTCCCAACACCCTGGCATGGCAGTGCCCTGTCCCCTGGCTGGTGCCACTGCAGCCAAGGCACCCATGGGTGCTGCCCGCACCCAGCTGGGCTGTCACACCATGCTGGGGGGCCACCGCACGCCTTGGCCCTGGCTGGGCTTGGGGACACTGTCGGTCACCCCCTGCCTCCATGGTAAAGGGGCGTGGTGGCAGGCACGGACGCTGGGCCAGGGAGGAGATGGAGGGGACACCCCCACCCTGCCGTGAGCATGGGGTCCCCCCATGCTGTCACCAGAGGTGTTTCCCCCCCCGATGCCGAGTGTCACCAGTGGTGGAAGGAGCCAGTGTTGGCCCCTGGTGCGCTGTGGTGCTGTGGGTTGGGTGGCCCTACAGAGCCACCCCATGCAGGGTGACATGTGCCATGGGGATGGGGGGTGACATGTGCCACCCACCAAGCAGCCCCATGCGCCCCAGCCCCTCCAAGGTGGGCCCCGCTGTCACCTGCCCTCCCCCAGCCCCAGAGCCACCAGTTTCAGGTTCACCTGCCTGAGCTGGGGAAGGGGGCTCAGCCCCTGCCCTAGACTGACCCATGGGTGCCAGTCCCCGCTGCTGGGGACACTGGGGTCCCATGGCCAGGTGGGTGTAGCCATGACATTTGGGGGGGAAGAGCTTGTGGGACTTGCCCCACATTGGGGGCTGCTGAGCCGCTTTTGGGGGGGCACATCTGGGGGTGCAGACACGGCCCCCAGGGACCCCACCCCAGACCCGGCATCTGGGGTGGGTGTGGACACAACTCCCAGGTCCTGCACTGGGGGGGTGCTGGCCTGGTACTGGGGTATACTGGCCTTGTACTGGGATATACTGGCCTGCCTTTTGGGGGACCCAGGCCCCAAAGCTGGAAGATGCTGATGGAGGGGCAGAGGGGGGATGTGGGGCTGGGGGGGTCCCTGCTCGCCCCCGCAGGTACATTCATCCCAGTGCCGGGAGTGGTGCCAGCCCCGGGGCGGCGGCCGGGGGGCCCATACATTCGTGCTGGCGTGGTGGGGGTCGGGGGGGGGTCCCGGGTGCCCCCCCGGCTCTCCTCCTCGGCCGGACTCTCGGCAGTGGCACCCCGTTTAATTGCTGTTAATGAGGCGCTGGGGGGGGGGGCCATGGGGCAGAGCAGCCCCGCTCAGGCCCCCCCGGACCTGCAACACAGAAGTGGGGTGTGTTTAGTGCGGGGCTGTGACACAGAGGGGGACACATGGGGGGGACACTGAGCTGAAAAGAGCCAGCACCGGGGGGCCGCTGCCAGGCCCCCCCCAACTGCCATCTCTTTTCAGCTGTGGGGGGCACAGAGATGGAGACAGCACGGCCGGACACACAGCGACACGGACAGACGGGCCCGGCCCAGGGGGGCTCCCACGCCGTCAGGCTGCCGGACCGTGACGGTGACAGTGACGGTGACGAGGAGAAGACGATGGGGGGGGGCGGTTACACTCCCTGCTGCGCCGGGTCATACCTTCCTCGGCGGATGTTCCTTGGGGGGAGCGGCGGGGGGAGAGGAGAGGAGCGTTAGTGCCACCCCCGTCTCCCCACTGTCCCCCCAGCGTGGCCCCCCTCAGTGTCCCTGGCCCCACAGGCAGCAGACGTGTCCCAGTGTCAGGCAGGAGCACACACACATGGGGGCCACTGACACAGCCCCCCCCCGGCACCCCATGCTTGGGGACAGACACGGCCAGGACCGAGCAAGGGGTCAAGGTGACAGTGAACCCCCAATGACACATGCAGGCAGGGACAGGCAGGGCCAGGGGACCAGGCAGGGACAAGGGGACCAGGCATCCCCAGCTCCCAGGGGACCACACCAGAGGTGATGCCCAACTGGGGGGGACTGGCGGTGCCCCCACCCAGGGGTGCCTGGGGTGTCCCCAGGAGGGCAGGGGCCTGGCCCTGGTGCAGTGACGGTGCATGGAGGGGACATGGCCGGTGACGATGCCAGCAGCGGAGGGGACGAGCCATGCGGCGGCTGCTTACTTAAATCCCCAGCCTGTCCCCCCTAGGACGATGGCAGCCACCAGCACGGCCCCCGCGATGGAGCCGATAATGATATTGGTGCCACTGGGACCTGTGACAGAGGGGACAGGGGACAGGGGACAGGGACACACGTCAGTGGGGGGGGGCATGGGGACACAGCCCCAGGGCCACTGTGGGGACCTGGGAGGGGGACAAGACCCAGCTGTGCCCAGCTGAGCCGCGGCACCGGGGCGGGGGGGGGGGGGGATGGTGACACTGGACCCCCGGGGGCTGGCTGGGGACAAAGCGGGACAACCCAGCCTATGGGGACTGGGAACAACAGGGACACAGGGAGCCACCCCCCGGCCCCTGCGGGGCGCACGGACCCTTGTATCGCTCCGTCTCCCCCGTCGGCTTCGGCTCGGGGATGGGGTCGTAGACACTGCAGTCCTTCCCTGTCCACTCGGCCCGGCAGATGCACTTGCCCTCGTTGCTGCAAACCTGCGAGGGGACGGCGTCACCCCCGCCTCTGCCGTGACCCTCCCTGAGCCCCTCCTTGTCCCCCCCGTGTCCCTCACCCCGTGGTCGAAGCAGATTTTCCCGTCCCAGCTGCCAGGGCAGGAGCTGAAGTTAAAGGCCGTGGCTGGAAGGCATTTGTGGTCGAGACACAGCATGCCGGGGCCGCAGGGCGTCCCGTCCTCCACGTAGCTCAGGTCCGAGCCGTCCACCAGCTGCACGTGGCCTCCCCTGCACCAGGACGGCGACAGCGGGTGACGCCGGGACCCCCCCACCGGCGGATGTCCCCGATCCCATGGCGGTGGCACCCACCTGCAGTCCACGTAGCGGTTTTGGTGGAAGAAGGTGGTGGTGGCGATCTCGCCACTGAGCTCGCCCAGCCGGGGCGCGCCCGAGATGTTGGCGCAGAGGAGGAAGCCACAGAGGACATCCCTGCAAGGCATCGGTGGCATCACCGGGGTGGGCGGGTGGCACCCGAGAGGGGACACGGGGGACAGGGCTCACTCACTGCTTGTTGCACTGCAGCCAGCCCAGGCCCTCATGCCCGCAGTTGCCCCTCTCGGTCCCCTCCACGTTGAGCTTCTCATAGCAGAAGCGCTCGGCCGAGCCTGGGAGAAAATGGGTGTCACCCGCTTGTCACCCCCTGTCCCCCTCCCCCGGCAAAGCCACCCCAGGGCCGGCACTTACCGCGGCCCCACAGCGCGTTGCACTGCCGGTCCCTGGTCTTGCAGCGCCCGCCGTAGCATCGTCCCTGGGGAGCAGGGAGAGGGGTCAGGGGGATGGGGAGGGGCTTGCACGCTCGTGTGCGCGGCCACGGGGGTGGTGCAAGGGCAGTGCCCCCCCATGGGTGTGCTCAGCCCCGAGCACTGCCCCGGCCCCACGGGGACCGAGGAGCCGCGCACGCACGCAGCCACGGGACAACGTTCGGGGCGCGGGGCCCCGCGCAGGCGTGCAGGCGGAAGGTTTGCACGGCCCACAGCTGCCGATGCAGGTGGACGAGGGCGGCTTGCACGGCCCATCGCTGCGGGCGCGTGTGCGTGAGGAAGCAGCACATGGACAGGAAAAATTGCAGGGTACAGGACTCACGGCCACGCATGCAGGGAGGGCGTGTGGCACAGGGACCACGGCCCTGGCTTGCACAGGGACGATGACCCGGTGCACAGGGAGGGCTCACACACCCCGGGGGCCCCGGCTGCTGCAGGAGCCAGCTCACCCCAAAACCCGTGCACGTGTGCGTGTGCACGTGTGCGTGGCTCAGCCGTGGCTGCAGCTCTGGCCATGCCCAAGCACCAGGATGCTGGAGCCCACGGGGACGTGCTGGAGCCAAAGGGATGTGTCCAACTCCTTGGGACGTGCCGGAGCCCCACGGGATGTGCTCGAGCTCACGGGATGTGCCCGAGCTCCACAAGGATGTGCCCGAGCCCCACGAGGATGTGCCCGAGCCCCACGGGGACGTGCCCGAGCCCCACGGCTGTGTCCCACCACACCGGGCCAGACTCACCTGCTCGTTTTCGCAGAAGTAGCCGTCCAGCTTGTGGAGGTTGGGGGGACACTGGGGGGGCACGGAGAAGAGGACGGGTGATGCCACATGGCCCTGGGATGCGTCCCCCCGTGTGTCCCCCAGCCCGGCTCACCTGGCTGGAGTCGCCGGTGCAGCTCTCGGGGATGTCGCACTCGTTCACGGCCTCCCGGCAGGACACGCCGCGCGGCTCGTACTGCAGCCGGGGGATGAAGCTGCCACGTCAGGAGCCCGCGGCGCAGGAACCCCAGCGACTCGCAGGATCCGGCCACGCGGGACGCCGGATCCGGCCCCCCCGGCCCCGCACCTTGCAGCCTTTGCAGCAGAGCCCGTCGCTGCACATGGCGTCGTGGGTCAGCGTGCACTTCTTGCAGCAGTTGCCCCCGCTCTTCGCGCACTCCTGCCAGGACAGCGGCCGGCACACCACGTCAGCCACCCGGCAATGCCGGCAGCCCTGGCACGGCCGCGGCGAGCAGACCCCGGTCCCCGCTCACCGCCAGCGAGCCGCAGTCACACTCCTCTCCCGCCTCCACGAAGCCGTTGCCACACTCCGGAGGGTCCAGGAGCTGCCGGGACCGAGGGGAGGGGGAGCAAGAGATGCTGGGGGGGGCCCCGAGCCGGGTGCTGCCACGAGCCCCCCGAAAAGGGCATCATGTCCCCAGGGGATGGCAGGACCCCCAAACCACTTGTCATCAAGCGTGAGGGTCTGGCTCTGTCCCCCACTGGGGACACCAGGTTCAACGCCGGCGTCGTTACCTTGGATGTGGCAGGGGCTGGGGGAGACCACGAGTCCCGAGGGACCCTTGGAGCCGCCCCCGGGGCATCGCTCCCCCCCGCGACGGCCGCTCGGGGCCGGGGGAGCCGGGGGGACCGTTACCTTCAGGGGTTTGTTGAAGAGGCAGCTGCCGCCGCCGTCCTGCAGGAACTGGTTGTACTCGTCAATGCTGCAGCGGGAGAACTTCCGCGGGAGGTAGTACCTGTGGGGCGGGGGACACCGTCACCTCCCCTGCGCTGCCTGGATGGCATTGCCGGGCACGCCGGGTCACCCAAAACAGGGCAGAACCCTCGGCGATGCCCCTGCCGGGAGCGATGACATGAGGTACGTGGGGGACGGTGGCAGTGCCACCCCGAGCGGACACCCACCCTGTGTCCTCCATGATACATCCCAGCCATGAGTCCGGACACCGGCAGTCCCCTGGGAAGAGAGGAGACGGGCTGGGGGTGCCGGCTGTCCCATCGCCGGCTTGGTGGCACCGCGGTGTCCCCCCACCTGTCCCCATCCCGCTCCCGGGGGGTGGCAGGTACCTGCGGCCGTGCGGTGCTTGTTCCACATCATGCCCACGTTCTGCCCCAGCGTCTGCGCCAGCGTCACTGCCATGGCTGCCACGTTGCCGTACTGCGCGGGAGGGACCGGGGAGTCACCGGAGGGACCCCCCCATCCCCAGCCCTCTCCCATGGGGTTCTCGCCACACCCACCTCGTTGACACCCCCGGCACGGGCGGGCGAGCAGATGCCCCCCACGAAGGCGGTGCCGCTGCGGCTGCTCTGAAACGTCCGACCCCTGCGAGGAAGAGGACGGTGGGGATGGGGGACGGCGGCTCCCGGCCCCGGGGAGGTGACGCGGCCGCGGAGCTCACGAGAAGAGGTGGACGGTGTCGCTCTGCTCTGCCGGCCCCTCACGCCGGTACTTCACAAACTCGTTCAGGGTCTCCAGGGAGTCTTTCCCCATCCGGATCCGGTCCTCCGAGGCCCATGTCTCCATGGCCACCAGCACGATGCGGGTGTTGAGCTGCTCCTTGTAGATCTGCAGGGGTGAGGGGACAGTGCTGGGGACAAACCCTCGCCCCAGGACAAACGCACCAGGTGCCGGGGAGCAGCTCCCCCAGGGACAAACTCCCCAGAGACAAACCCACCAGGCGCCAGGGACGAACCCCCCAGGGACAATCCCCCGGGCACAAACCACCAGTGGGACAAACCCACCAGGTGCTGCAGACGAAACCCCTGGGGACAAACCCATCAGGTGCCGGGGAAAAAACCCCAGTGGGACAAACCCCCTGGGGACAAACCCTCAAGGGACCAACCCACCAGGTGCTGAGGACCAACCTCAGGGGATAGACCCCCCCAGGACAAACCCACCAGGAACCAGGGACAAGCCCCCCCAGGGACAAACCCAGCAGGTGCCAGGGACAAACTCCCTGGGGACAAACCCACCAGCTGCTGGGGACAGTCCCCTCGAGGACAAACCCCCAGTGGGACAAACCCCTGGAGGACAATCCCCCCAGGGACAAACCCACCAGGTGCTGGGGACAAACTCCCTGGGGACAACCTCCCGTGGGGACAAACCCCCTCCCAGGGACAAGCCCACTGGGGACCAACACCCTGGGAACAAACCCACGCTGGAGACAGACCCACCAGGTGCTGGGGACCAAACCCCCCCAGGGGACAAACCCACCGGGGACAAACCCACCGGGGACGGGGAACAACCTTTCCCCCCAGGACAAGTCCACTGGGGACAAAACCCCTGGGAACGAACTCCCCAGAGACAAACCCGCCAGGTGCCAGGGACCGACCCCTGGGGACAAACCCTCTCTCACCATGTCGGCCAGGTTGACCACGGACTTGGCGAAGTTGCTGGTGAGAACCACGGACTTGCGGAGCTGCAGGAACTGGGGGGGGACCAGGGGCCAGGTTGGGCTGGGGACCACCCCAACCCCCCACCCACCCACCCTGACCCCCCACCCCGCGGGCCCCGGGACCCCCCACGCTTACCAGCTGGTGGTCGTTCACCACCGCCAGCTCGATGTACTTGGTCTCGCTGTGAACCGTGTGCTGGGCTCGGCGTACCTGCCGGCGGGAGCCCATGGCTGAGCCGGCTCCGGCAGGATCCGTCCGCCGAGCCCCAGCAAAGGGGCCTTTTGACCCCTTTTGTGGCTGCCCATGAACCCCGAGGGGCATTTGGGATGTACGGAGGGGGGAAGCCACCTGGGTGGGCTCAGGGACGGATCCCCTCCGGCTGCAGCATCGCCGGCGCTGCAGAGCATCCCCGAGCCCGCGCAGGAGCAGCATCCTGCAAACACATCCCCACCGCCCACAAACCAGCCTGCGGCAGAGGGGTAGCCAGAGGCCAACTGGGGTCAAGCGTCCTTGTACCCTGCCCCCTGTCCCCTCTCCCTTGCCCAGCGTCCCCCGTCCCCTGCCCGGTGTCCCCAAACCTGCCGCCGCCGCCGCAGCTTTGGTAACCCGCCCGTGAGGCGCTGGTTCAGTGCAGGGAAGAGGCAGCCTGGAGGGAAGGGACAGAGCTGGCGGGGTGCAGGACGCAGGGCCACCGGGGCCACCATCACCGGTCCTTGGGGATGAGCGCCGGCTCCACACAAAGGCTCACCTGGTCGGGCGCAGCTGGGGACGCGCTGGATGATGTGTGGTCGAAGGCCCTGCCATGGGGAGACGAGCGTCACGGCCATGCGTGGACGTGACAGTGTGGAGTGGGGGCCACCACGTCCCTGTATCCCCAAGGCTGTCCCTGAGCCGCAGCCAGACCCGTAAGGCTGCAATGGGGAGACTGAGGCAGGTACATGGTGTGTCCTGGTGCCACCACTCACCTGCCCGTGCTCAGCGCCCGCCTGGGGCTCAATCAGGTAGGTGGCTCGGCCGTCTGAGAAGACCCCGCTGCCAAGAGAGAGGGGGGGTGACAGGGTGCAGGGGGTGCAGCCCCCACTCCCCCCCATGTCAGCCCACCCGGCGGCGGGAGTACTCACCGCAGGCCCTGGCAGCTGGAGAGAGCCACGAAGGAGCGGGGCTGCCCCCGGATCCGGCCCTGGTAGTAGCAGTGCTCCCCCGCGCCCTGCCAGAGCGGGGAGAGGCGGCTGAGCCGGCTGGACCTTGCCCCGGGGTCCCATCCTGCCGCTGCTGCGCAGGCAGTTGCCCCCCTCGCCGGCATCCCCAGGAGCCCGCACCCCCGGGCTGGTGGCTCTGGGGTTCGCTGTCTGTCACCCCTGGGGTGCGCCTGGCACCCACGGCACTCAGGTGGGCACCCACCACAAGGCCGGCAGCGTGATGGTGTGTGCCAAAGCACCCTAGGGATCCCCCGTCATGCCGGAACCCATGGGAGGGAGATGCCCCCCATCACCCATGGGGGCAGCACCCCGATGCATGGGCAGCACCCCAGGGGCAGGGGGGCACCCCGAGACCGCCCAGGTGGAGATGCTGAACAGCCACTGTCCACTCCTGGACTCCTGCTGGATTTAGCAATCTGCCGCCACAACCCCAGAGCTGGCACGGCACAGCACGGCACGGCACGGCACGGCACGGCACGGCACACCATGGCATGGCGTGGTACAGCGTGGCACAGCCTGGCACAGCATGGCATGGTACAGCATGGTACAGCATGGCACGGCACGGCACGCAGCTTACCGTGCTGTGGCTGCCGTTGGTGCCCGCGCCGACGTGCCGCTCCACGTAGTGGGAGGCGAGGAGGTGGCTGCGGGGAGCAGGCGGGGGGTTGAGAGGCCGCAGTTGTGGGGAGGAAGAGGAGGAAGAGGAGGAGGAGGGAGACGGCAGTGGCCGTGGCCCTGCCAGCAGCACCCTCATCGTGCACCCACCCACCACCCATGCACGCGGCATCACCCCGGCATGGGACCTCCCTGCTTTGGGCACCTCATGGGCCCCTCTCCCCCCGCTCCAGCTCAGCCCCAGTACTGGGGCTGGCATGGCTCCGCACAACCCACCCCCTGTCCCCACGGGCCCCCAGCTTCTCCACCCCCTCCCTCCTGCCGGGGGGCAGCGGCAGCCCCACAGCGGGTGCCCCCAGCCCCACGGCGGGTGCCCCCCACCCCGCCGGGACCCCCGGGGCCGCTCACTGGTTCAGCTGGAGGTCGAGGGTGAAGGCCGAGCCGAAGGCACGCACCACGAAGCTCACCTGCGCCAGGTGCAGCCCCTGCAAGAGAGCTGGAGCCGTCAGCCCCCCTGCGCTGGCCCCCCAAAGAAAATTAAAAATTAAAATAATAAAAAAACCCCAACCCAAATATGCAGCCTCTAAAGGTGAATTTCTATTTTTAACCCCCAAAAATTCAACATAGAGGAAAATGCTGGGTTTTGCCCCAAAATCATCACTCCCGCAGTGCTGGGAGGGCACCCGCATCCTGTCGCCCACCTTCTTGGGAGCCGTATTTGGGTGGGGGCTGCTGGAGCCTTGTCCCCCACCCCAGCAGGCCCAGCTCCGCCACGGCAGTGCCGAGCCGGCGTTTCACCCGCCCTGCGGCACCCGTCGCTCCTGACCTAATTCCTGCCGGTGGCAGCAGGAGCTGTGCTTTGCAGCGCCCGCCTGAGACCCAGCAAACTCGCCGCATGGGTGAGGGTCCATCACCACCAGCACGTCCCTCGGGAGCCCGGGGGCTTCACAGCAGGGGAAACAGCGGCCAGGAAAAGCCAAACTTTTCCTGGGGTTCCCCGTCCCCTCACTGCGACCCTGCCCGCAGCTCAGGTGACGTGGGGACAAGGATCTGTTTGCCACCGTGCAGCATCCCGGGGAGGGGACATCTGCGGCCAAGACTGCATCCACCGGCTCAGGCAGCGCGACCGGGAGAGCCGCACCGGGGCTTTGGCGGTGCTGCCGCCGAGACCCCACGCCACCATCCCAACTCTGAATCCCCCGAGATCCGCAGCTGCTCCCTCCCCCCACAACGCCCCAGCTTAACACCTCCCTCTAATCCCGCCAGCGCCGGTGGCTGCCTGGCCAACCCCGGCGTTTCCCAGCGTCCGGCGGTTTTACTTAACGCCGGGTTTAAATCACCTTTGCGGCAATTGCAGCTCATTATTTCGCCTTTTATCCAGCGAGGATGGGGGGATCGATGCGCGCCAGCCTCCGCAGCCACCACCGCCTCTTTGAAAGCATCAACCCCCCCCCCAGTGCTGGATGGACGCGTGTGCCGGCTCCCCGAAACGCCGGGCAAACCAGCCGCTGGCCCCAGGATGAAGTTCACCAGCCGGCACAGATGCACCGAGCCCGGGGCGGGGGGGGAAACCGGCTGCGGTTTGGGGGACAGCACCGCGTGGGACGCGTGGGGTTGCTCCCACGTGGCCTGGACCCATCCTCCCCGGCGCCGGAGCCATGAGCCCATTCATTCCGCAGGAGCCCTGCCTGCCGCCTGCCTGCCCGCTCCCATTTCATCTCTCCGAACACCCGCACACGCACCACCGGTACCCAGATTTAATGGGATGTCGCGGCACACATTGGTGCTCCACTGGGGGGGGGGACGGCAGCGGCATGGTCCCTGGGGGGATGAAGGCTCTGGTTTGGGATGCCGGTGGCCACGCGTGTGCCGGGGTGCGGCCGGGCAGCTGCCTGGGGACCTGCCTGCCCTCCCACCCGGGGACCCCAGAAAGAGAGCGGACGGGGGGGTTGCGGTTCACTTACGGGGCCTCCTCTTCCTCCTCCTCCTCCTCCAGGCTCATTCCTGACCCTGGTGTCCAGCTGATGCTTCTGGACTTCTCCTCCCGAGCTCTGCCCCACCAGCCTGCTGGGGTGGGTGATTTGGGAAACAACGCGCCCGTCCTGCCATCCGGCCCGGGGGAACCTCTGCTGCAGCGAGCCGGCCTCTGCGGCGGGACCTGCGGGCGAGGGGAGCCAGTCACGGTGGCCCAGGGTGGGCTGGGGACATGCGGGGCTGGGGATGAGAAGGGCTGGGGACACGGGGGGGGCTGGGGACAAGGAGGGATGGGGATGGGGATGTGCTCTGGGGGTGACCCAAGTGTGGCATGGCACCCGGAAGGGGACCCCCATGTCCCAGAGGGGATACCCAGGGGACGTGGAGGGTGGGTATGGGGACATGTCCCATGGTGGACAGCTGGGGGACATGGCGGGGGGACATCCAGGTATAGTGGTGTGTCCAGGGGGACGGGCTGGGGGGTGCCTAGGGGACGTGGGGGACCAGTATGGGGACACATCTGGGAAGGGAAGCTCAGGGGCCTCAGATATAGCGGCACATCCTGGAGGGGACACCCAGGGGACACGGGTGGCTGGTAAAGCGACACATGCCAGAGGGGGGCACCCAGAGGACGTGGGGGGACCCAGGAACGCCATTGCACCTGGAGGAAGGGGAAGGGGGGGGCTGGGCAGAGCAGCACATCCTGGAGGGGACATCCAGGGGACAGGGAGGGCCGGGATGGGGACACCTCCCGAGGGGACGTCCAGGGGACATGGGGGGCCAGTATGGAGACATATCCCAAAGGGACACGGAGAGCTGCTATGGGGACACCTCCCGAGGAGATGTCCAGGGGCAATGAGGGGCCGGTGCGGGGACACATCCCAGCGGGAGACAGAGGGCTGCCATGGGGACACCTCCCGAGGGGACACCCGGCGGACATGGAGGGCTGGTAGGGGGACACCTCCCGAGGGGACACGGAGGGGGCAGGAGGGCTGGTGTGGGGACACCTCTGGAGGGGACACCCAGGGGACACCAGAGGGCTGCTATGGGGACACATCCCAAGGGGGCACGGAGCGCCGCTACAGGGACACCTCCCGCGGGGACACGCAGGGGACAGGGTGCTGGTACGGGGCCACCTCCCGCGGGGACACCCGGGGGCCCGGCGGCGGCAGGTGCGGGCCCGGCGGCGGCGGGGGGCGCGGGCCCGGCCCCTCCCGGGGCGCTGCGGGGCGGCGCTGCGGAAAAATGTGTCGATGCAGCGAAAAAGCCGCAGCGGCGGCGGCGGGGCCGGGACCGGGGCCGGGACCGGGGCCGGGGCCGGGGCCGGGGCCGGAGCGATGCCGGGGCCGGAGCGATGCCGGGGCCGGGACCTACCTGCCCGCGGGGTGAGCGAGAGGAGCGCGGCGAGCAGCCAGCCCCGCAGCGGGCTCATGGCTCCCTCATAATCCGAAGCGCGGCCGCGCCGGGCCCGCGGAGCCGGGGACCGTCCTGCCCGCCCTGCCCGTCCTGCCCGTCCCTCCGCCCCGGGCCGGGCAGGGAGCGGCCGCCGGGCCGGGAGCGCCGCCCCCGCCCCCCGCACGCGCGCGCGGCACCGGGCCCGCGCCCCCCGCCCCCGGCACCGGCGCCGGCAGCGGCCCCGGCAGCGCCCGCCCCGCCCCGCCCCCCCCGGCTGCCGCAGCGCCGCTGGCCCCCCCCCCGCGGCTCTGCAGCACCGGCAGCACCGAGCCCCCGGCCGGTACCGGGACTCCCTGCCCGGTATCACCCACGCTCACCCCCGGCACCGTGTCCCGAGCCGGTACCGGGGCCCCGCCGGCCCCTCCCGGGCTCCCCAGCTGGTACCGGAGCCCCAGCGGTACCCGGCCCCCCGGCTGGGACTGGAGTGGACCAGCCAGTACCAGACCCCCGCCGCCAGTACAGGACCCCCCACCAGCACCGGGACCCCGGCCAGTACAGGAGCCACCACACCAGTACCGGGACCCCCAGCCAGTACAGGACCCTGCCCCTCCCAGTACTGGGCCCCCAGCTGGAGCTGGAGCCCCCCAGCCCGTACCGAGCCCCCCCGGCTGGTGCTTAGTCCCCGACTGGCCCTGGGCCCCCAGCTGGTGCCGGTGTCGGCTGTGGGACCGCAGCTCTGGGTGGGGTCCCAGGGGTCCCAGGGGTCCCAGGGGAGGATGCTGAGACCGGGGGTGCCGGCACCCATGGCGCTTGGGGAAATGGGTCAGTCCTGGACTGTCACTGGTGGGCGGGTGGGTGGGTGCCGCGGGGTCCCCACCCACAGCCAGGCGTAATCTCAGGAAGTACCAGAAACAAGGAGCCCCGCTTGGGTTGCCCCAATCTCGGGGGATGCTTCAGGGCCACATTCCCCACCTGGGGATAAGGGAACCATTTTTGGGGGAGAAACGCCCCAATAAACTCCTGTCTGCTGCAGCTGTGGGACAGAGGGGGGGTCCAGCATCCTGGGAGGGTGACGCCCAGCAGCCACGAGCACCCATGGGAGGGACTGTCCCGGGGGGCACAGGGGGGGTCCAAGCCCTGAGGTGACGGGTGCCCTGACCAGCACAGGGGGGACTCATCCCTCCGTCGCAGAGACGGGGCCGGAGGTGGGACAGAGACCCCCTGGAGATCGTCAGCCCCAGGCCCTGCTCCCCGGGGGCTGCCGAGGGCCGTACCCAGGTGGGTGCTGGGCGTCCCCGCGGGTGGCGATGGGCAGCCCCTGCCTGCGTTTGAGCGGAGGACGAGGGGCACGGCTGAGCCACCACGGTGCTGCAGAGCGGAGGGGGAATTCAGACTGGTGTCCCCAGCTCATCTGAGAGGCCGGCGGCCCCAGGGCCCCCCAAAAAGGCCAAGGCAGGGGTCCTGAACCCCCAGTTCGCATCCCTCACCCTCCTCCGGGATGACTCATCCCACCTTTAAGCCTTTTTGACCCATTTTGCGTTACCACTCCAGCTAAACCCCTCCTGTGCCGCCTCGGATCAGGCTCCAGCCCCCTCCTCGGGGCAGCCAGCACCTGGGGAGCCCCCCACATCTCCCGGGGGCAAGGCTGCACCCCTCCTCCTCCTCCTCCCAGCACCTCCCACGGCCGCGATGAACCCAGGGAAAGGATTCCCTGTGTGTGCCAGCACCCAACCCCTCCTCACGGGGCATCGAGGAGCCACGCTGGCATGTGTCCCCCCTCCCCATGGACCCCCCCTCTTTTCCAAGCACCTTCCTCTGGACCCCCTGTGCCCGCTCCCTTCTAGCCCCAGGACTCACGTGCCCACTGGTGACAAAAGCCTTTGGGTACCCGGTGGCAGCTCTGCAGCTCAAAGCCACCCGTGAAAGCACCAGGCTTGCCTTGCCGGGAAGTTTGTTGAGTATTTTAAGCGGTGAGTCACGGCAGCGCAACGGGCCCCCTCCCCGCCCGCGCCAAAACCCGCCTTGACACCCTCATTAACAATGGCCGCTTTGGTTTTCATCGCTGCCGTGCAAAAGCCGGGGGCAGAAGCATTTAGAGGTGGAAGCGAAGGCAGGACAAGGCGGGACAGGGCAGGGACGTGCCTGAGGTCGGGGAGCAGCGAGGGGGATAAGCCCCAGCCCTCCTCCTTTCCCCTGCCCAAGCTCTGCCGCTCACCTCGTTATCATCAACGCTTTGCAGAGCCTTAACGAACCGAAACCTGCAGCAGCTCCAGGATGAAGGGGGGCAGGTTCGTCTCAGCCTGGATTTAGCAGAGAGGAGCTGCTGAGGGGTCACGCGCAGGCTGGGGGGCTCACATCCACCCCGCAGCATCCCCCAGCCCGTGTGCACGGGGGCTGGCACGCGCGCGTGCAGGGAAGCGTCTCCCACGCTGGTTTTGTCAGACAGCTGCACGGGGAAACAGGCTGGGCGAAACGCCGATCGTCTCCTTGGCCGCACTGCAGCAGTTCCCGGCTGCCGAGCGGCACTTCCAGGGCAGACCTTGCCCGGATCAGCCCCACGTCTCTCTCCCGTGAAGCTCAGGCAGGGCTTCAAAGCCACGACCTGCTGCCTTCATCTTCCTCCACGCAATAATTAGCCACAAACGCAACAGCGAGACGAGGAACCTGCGGCATCGAGCACAGCTGAGCTGCTCCAGCATCTGCTCTGCGCTGCAGGGAGGTCTGCAAGGTCAGCAGCCCCTCCCAGCACTCTCCTGGTGGTCCTCAGGACCACAGTGACAAAGGGGACAGGTGCTTCACAGGAGGGGGTCTACACCAGATGACAGCAAGCACATCTCCAGCAAGAACATCTGACCCAAGGCCTAAACGGTCCCCAAGGATCCACACAGCAGCTCCTACAGGCCCCAAGACCAGGGACCCCCATGATGTAGGTCACTGGTCAACATTAGGAGGGGGCAGGCAGCAGCAGGGCTCCCTCTCCCCTCCACGGAAGGAGAGGTGAAGGAGAACTATGCTCACCCCCTGCTGATCTCCCAACGCCGGGGAAGCTCCCTGCCTCCTCCACTGAGCAACGCTGCCCTGAGGTAACCCGGGCTCTGCAGGGGACAACTGACCACCTCGAGTTTTGGTCACATCCACCACAGTGCCAGGAGGGTCCCATTCCTGGCTCACCCCACAGGCCAGGTCACCCCTCTCTGCAGTCTGGGGGGCACAGAGCTGGTCGCTCCCTCCAGGAGCCTGAGCACACCGAGATGTTGGCCGTTTGGTGCACCAAGCCCGTTTCTACCTCTCTTCCAGGGATTATCCTTCAGCTGGGACAGCAAGCAGCTACAGGGACATGTCCACAGCAAAGCCCCATGCTTGGTGTGGTTCAGCTCCTGCAGCAGCTTTGCTCAGCCCCTCATAACCTGTATAGCTTCTTCCGTAGGTAAAGAAGAGCTGGAGCTTGGCTGTTGCACTGGAGAATGATTTAGCTCAGGAGGAACCTCTAAAGTCTCATGTCCAGCCTCCTGCTCACAGCAGGGCTACCTTATCCAGCTGCTCAGGGCTTCGCTTCAAGCCTTGGAAGGAGGAGGATGCTTGTCCTTCACTCAGGGCTTGAAAATCTCCAAGGACAGACAGACCCCACTGCTCTGCGTCGGGCCCAGGGCTGTCCCACCCTCCTGGGCAGGAAGCCTTTCCCTTTCCCAGCCTGCACCTTTGGAAGCCCTAGTCTGGGACACCTGGCACCACTGAAAGCGTGGCTGTATCCTACTTGGAACTGCCCTTCAAGAAGTGACAGCCTGCTGTTATCACCCCTCAGCCTCCTCCTGGCAAGGCTAGCCCAGCCCCATCTCCTCGTCTTGGCCCCATGCCCAGGCGAGGTCAAGTCTCCCATGACTGCTCTCCAGTTTCTCCACGTCCCTCTTTACCTGGGGCCACCCCACACGTGGCCGCCCCTGCACTGGGTGCAGCAGCTTCCCAGAGCCTGCTGACCACATTCCTAGGGCAAACCACGTGTGGGGTGATGTCATATGACCAGAGCCACTGCTGCCCCATGTTCAGCCTGGTGCCCACCATCTCTCCCAGATCCTTTTCAGCAAGGCTTCTGCCCAGTCCACCTAGCCCCTAGATGGATGTTTCATGCAATTTCGAGTTTGCTGTGCTTAAGGCCGTCAAAGAAGTTTCACCCAGCATACAGCAGAGCAGGATCTCATCTTCCATTTTATTTCAAAGTTTAAAAGTTTGCTAAAAAACCCATAGCAACTTAGTACCAGTTACAAACATCTGTAAATACTCAAAGACATCCAACAAAACCCCAAACCACATGAAGAACACAGATCTTACCCCCAAGGCCCTCCTCTCCACTGCCTCTGCACCTCCAAGGACTGGGTGAGAGGAGGAACAGGCCGTGCTCTCAATCTGGAAGGGCAGAGAGCATATTCCTGCTGAAGAGAGGCTTCCAGAGAAAGACCACCTTGTCAGCAGCCCAGGGAGGAGTTCAAGAAGGAAGCTATTGGCTCTAAACGTTACCAGCAGAGAGGAGGGAAGATCCCAGCCCCTCTCGCAGCCGAGGACAGCGAGACCAGCACATCACCCATCGGTTCCCAACAGGAGAGCTGCTCAGGTTGTCTGCGGTGTCTGGGGACCACTGTGCAGCTGACAGTCCTCACTCCAGCTCTCGGCTGTACCTCCTGGTCGGCTTGTTAAATCCCTTTCCCAGCTGCTTCATGGCTCCCGCTAAGGGCCCAGAGAACAGCCAGGAGGTGGTTTTAACTAGTCCAGCTGCCAAAAAAGGTCTCAAATATGGGGAAAGGGGCTCCTCTGGTCTCTGTGCAGCAGTTCCAGCAGTTCTTGTCCTCTTTGCCTGCCCAGGCAAGCTCTGACTTCTGCTTCAGGACTGAGCAGAGCTGAGACTCATACCCACTGTCCCTCACATTGACATGTGTCCTTAGGAGCAAGTCCCTGTCCACAGACTGAATCCTGCCATCCTGGACACCCGATAGTGTGGAGAGCAGCTGGACATCCCAGTCTGACTCAGAAGAACTTTTGCTGAAGTTGTGATCAGCCTGTGCCTTATGTGGAAGAGGCTGAAGGAGCGCAGGGCACGGAGCCCGCTCTCTGCTGTGGCCTGGGAGGTCAGGTAGTTCAGGTGCTATTTTTTCTGCTGCTCTGACACAGAGTGAGCAGCATCTGGCTTTGGCCACCGGCAGTTTTGGAGAGGGCAACTGGCCAGTAGGACAGCTGGTCTTGCTCACCATGCTCTCCAGATCAGGACTGTTCACATTCCTGGGTGTGTTTTCATTCTCCCCTCTGAGCTGCTTCCCTTGGGAACTCGTGTTTGCTTTGCTCCAGCCACGCTCACCAACAGTGCTGCCTGCAGCAGCCTCTGCGGGATCAAAGCCCACAGACGCAGCTTCAAGGGAACCCAGCTGTGATGCAGGGTCCCCAGGGTTCCCACATGGGCACAGGTCCAAACCAGGGGAGCTACAAGGTCTGTTGGAGAGCTTTGTGCTTAGGGGCAAGCCTGGCTCAGACATCTGTCCTGCATCCTGCACACCCATCCCACCATCCACTGGGTTTGTCTGCTTATACGGAGAGAGGCCACCACCCAGCTCCAGTCTGGGCTTCTTTCCCACCTGGGTGCTCTGTCTGGAGGAGAGCTGGCGTTTCCTGGAGGCACGCAGTGCTTGTGGAAGATGGCTGATAGACCCAAGCACTTGCTGTTTATGAGGTTCAGATGAAGAAGCAATTGCCTCTCCAACATGAGTGGCCGCTACACGAGTCCCCCAGCCCAGGTCAGGAGCCAAGCCTAAATCTGCATCCCCCACCGCAGACCCCTCCGTGGTGCCACACGCAGCACAGACCCCTCTGGTAAGTCCTGCTCCAACAGGCAGCCCCAGAGAGCAGTTCTCTGACAACCCCTCTCCTTCTCTGGGACTACTGACCCTGTCCCTGGGCAGGCAAGGGGAACATCCTTTGGTCTTCAGGCCACGATCATACTCTGTATCAATTAACAGTTCCACAGCACCCGGCTCAGGCTGCTGCCTTTCCTTTCCCAGCTCTGCTGTCAGCATCTCAATTCCTCCAGTAACTTGTGCTTGAGGCACTAAGCATTCATCTGTCAGGCGGGACCGCAGCACCCTGAGAAGAACCATCAGTTAATGCTCACTCTCTCTAGGCCTAGCAACACCCTCCCCCCAGCAAGATGAAATGTTTTCTGCAGTGCAGGATGTTTTAAGCCCTTGCTTAGGAGGTAGTAAGAAATTTTAGACCAGTGAGGCTCAGCAGTGATACTGCTGCTGGCAGAGGAGACGGGCAGCATGAGGGATCTCTCAGCCTTCTCAACAGCCCCGGCACAGGAGTGCTACCAGAGCAGTGGGGTTTGCATCAGACATGAGGATAGAAGAGATGGGCTCAGCTGCCCTTTCCAGTTTAAGAGGCACTAGAAGTCTGCAGGGAGTTCCCTGAAGCAGAGAAGCCACAGAAACACAAGAACATCTTCCATGGCTCATCTAAACCTTGCCTGGCAGGTGCCAGGTTGATCCTACAGTCAGCCACAGCCCTCTGCTTCCTGCTGGCTGACTCCTTGGCACAGGGCATGAGCTAGGAACCAGTACCAGCACGAAGACTCGGGCGCTGTTCCTGTGAGCGTGCCATGGAGCACCATGCTGCTTTTCGGCTCCAGGACTTACCAAATTCAAAGACTTACTTGGCCGACTGCTCCACAAAGTTGTTGGTGAGCTGCAAGATGACACGATCCACAGGGGCGTACTGCGAGTCGTCCAGTGCAAACTGCTTGTGCTGGGGGCTCTGGAGGTGCTGGAAGGTGGCAGAGGCTCTGTTAGCAACATCTATCCTTTCACAGGAGGGAAATCTGCAGTAACAGCCACTTCCCACAGACTGGAACAGACTAACGGACTAGAGGGCAAACAGCCTTTTCACCAGATAGAGCCGTTGTTTGGAAGCAGATTTGGGAAATGTAGGCAATGCTGTTACCCCCGGTTGCTTACAGCGAGTATTCTGTTCCCATAGACACCTGCTGATGAGGAGGTTGTGTCTATATCTAACAGCTGCCTACTGCTTTCCCCAGCAGCTAGTAAAAATGCAGACTCTAAATACGTACTGTCTATCACTAAAGGCTGGGCTCTGAAAGCCACATTGTTTGGCATCTTCCAGGAGATTAAAAAAAAACCCAACAACTTCTTCCCACCTTTCTAATCAGCCTGTGCCTCCAGGTGCTGTGGAATAGGCTTCCCACCTTACAGATCAGATAACAGGATGATCCTTGAGGCTCTCCTAGCCCCGGAGATGAGCATGTTGTGCTCCAATCTTCAAAACCATTGTTTGCCCAGGCCAGGAGGTCAGAGCACAGATATACTATGGCTTTCATCTACAAGGCTGATCCTACGAGATGCCACGAAGGCTATATGTATAGCAATCTGCCTTCCTTCCAAAAGGGTTCGTACTGTTAACAGGCACATCATGATTAATGAAGCCGCTGAGCGGCCCCCATAACTTTTGCAAGGAACCAGGTCCCAGGGGAGCCTTTACCTTTTGCAGCTCTTCAAAGGTCTCTTGGCAGCACTCACAAAATCCCCTCTTTTTCTTTGGCACAGTGACTGGTGTGGACTGGGGGCTCTTCTCCCCCTCACTGCGCATCAGACAGCCCTCCACATCCCTGCAAGGTAACAGCAAAGATCTGCCCTGCCCTCACTTGACAGCATCAGCAGGTACCCAGCTGCCTGCGTAAGGGCCAGGGAGGCACTGCTGCCTTTGAACTACAGCTGTTTAACCCAGAACAGGGCTCCTTTCACCTGCATCTACAAGACAAGTGATTCTCTAAATCCCAGGAACCACCAGGGCAGCAGTTAGCAGAGGAGTTGGGTTAAAAATGTGCACAGAAGGAGCTACAACCTACCTGGCTCTGCAAGAATTCGAGAGGCTTTTCAGAGGCTCAAACGGGCTGGAGCTTTTGGGTGCCTGGAAGTTCAGGTCAGGAAAGCTTTTGAACTGGTGGTGGAAGGGCCGGAATTGCCTGAAAGCAGCAGACCAGGACATCAGACTTCTGGCAGTGATAGCATGGTGAGAGCTGTCCCTCCCTCAGAGGGGCTCAAGGTGCCGTCTCATTTATGATGGGATACTGGCCATCGCTGTCCTTTCATTTGGCTGTTCCAGAGATTTCCCATGTCTCACTGGAAGTACTAAACCTGATTCTCAGTAGTGGCACTGATGGGGGGGATGTTTTGGACAGAAGGCAGGCTTGCCGGCTCAGCTAAAAACCCACCTTTTGCCCCCGAGGCACATCATCAGCAGTCAGTGCAGTATTTTCAGCTACAGAGCAGCATGGGAAGGTTTTGGTTCCCAGACAGCATCTCTCTCTTCACACTTTATTGCATGCAGCATGTAAAACCTAATATTTGACTCTGCAGCTGCCTTAAATGTTGTCTTCAGAATAATTAATTATCACTCTCGATACCGTTAGAGTTACAGAGTTGTTAGAAACACCACCAAGATCAGATCCCCTTGTGCTGGATACTGTAGTCAAGTTACAGGCCCTGACCTCATGTGTTTCAATCTCCTTCCTCATTTCAGAGGGCTCAAGCAGATTAAGTGACCCACCAAGGATCAAACACGGAATCCGAGCAAGGAAGTAAACTCAGTTGTCAAGTCTCGTTTAACACCTTTTTTCCCCCTTGACATATGAGCCACCCAGTTTGTTTCTCTAAACTCCATTTGCCTCCCTCTAGGAGAGTGTCAACTTCCCAGTGTGTAACAGAGAAGCCACACTCTGCCTTGTGGACAGAATATTCACTGCCCCATGTGCAAATAAAACAGGTAAAGGATTCCCTCCCTGGAAGCCCCTGAGGTTTTAATATAGTTTGGCTGTGATGTTTAGAAAAACCTCATTTACCTGCTCTGGTCTTCAACCTTCAGAAAAGGGGGCTTCAATTTTCCTGCTAGAAAGAAAGCTGGTTAGAAGTTGCCCTGACCAAATTCCCTACTTATTCATTAATTTCCCAACAGAACTGGGCTACAGAGCCAAGCTCACCAGTACTTCTGACACCTGTGAATGCCAAGCGATGGCTAAGCGCAGCCAAAACAGCTCTTTGGGTAACATACAACAGCCCTCACCTCCAGAGTATTCAGTAGGGTGACCAAACCCCAGAGGCAGCCCAACCGTGGACTGTTTCCACCTTTGAAAGACCATCCAGCTAAGCCCCTTGCATCTTTAATGTCTACTCAGTCTTATTAGCCAGTGGCCTAAGCCCAAGCCTCCAATTCTGACTCAAATCCTAAAAACTGTCACACATCCTCAATGTAACATGCCATCAAGCACAAGAGACAAGTTTATAAGAAACAAATTGCAGCAGCAGTTGCACAAGCACAGAGCTCTGCATCAACCCTTCCAGCACCTTTTTCTCCCTTTACCTTTACCCAACAGCCTGGAGTTCAGAATGGCTCAGGCCAGGATAGTTAAGTCAAAGCAGGAAGAGCTGCTGGAGACAAACCAACATGCTGCATAGCCAAGCCTGGCACGAGAACACCACTCAAGAGCAATATCTGGCCTTTGCTTGGTCCCCGAGGAGGGCAAACAGCAGCTATGCTTCCTACAAGAGGCATAATATATATTAAGGGAGCAGAGGAAAGCTTCAGCTGTGCATTCAGGGAAAAGGTTTTCAGAGCCAGGCTGGGAGAAGAGGCTGCCAGGTCCCTCCTGTCTAGCAGGTATGTTCAACTCGCAAGTGGTAGCATTATGCTTGGCGTGGAAATCTGAGTACAGATCCGGTTAAGAAACAAATGAACACCAGGGTGTTCCCACAGGGCATCTGCCTGACCCTGAAACCAAGCCTCTCATGCCTCCCTTATTGCCTCTGAAGGGCAAGGTGTTTTGTTTTCTGGCAATCCTGGCACTGAATGCTATTTTCTCCAAAGAAATTTAAACCTCATTCTCCAGAAAGGCTGAGTCCACCTGTCCTCACCAGTTAGTTCCTCGACCCTCATCCTGAGCTTGCATCAAATGTGCTGTTACGTCACTAAAGTAGCTATTTAAGTACAGGATCAATTTTTCCATGTAAATGCTGCCAAATGCTTAGCACTTCTGAAAGCAAGGCCATGTTTAGGGCCCTAGATAAAACTCAGACTGGTGCACAGGTCCTGAGATCTCACGGCAGAGTGCTGAACAGTGACAAACGGTTCAGCTGTCACCACAAGTCCCCAGGCAAGGTTCAGAGTGTGCCACAACGAAGAGCTCTGAGCTTGCAGCAGACAATCTGCCTTATCCAACAGCTTTGAGCCTTTTTTCACCACCTCCCCTCCTAAACTGGAAAATAATCTTCCAAGTGTCACACACAGAATCCAGGTTGGAGTCTGCTCTGAGATATTACTGGGCACTCGCTCTCCAACAAGCAAAGTCAAACAAGTCATTAACTTACGTCACCAGTGCCAATCTCAGTACCACAATTGAGTCTTGTCTAATTGCAGATGAGAACCTGGTTTTTCCCCCCTGCCTCCTCCTCTGGAAGTGTTATCCCTAGATTGGTGTCTCAGCAGTACATTTCAGCCTAACAGAAGTGAGTGGGTTGTGAGGAACACGCTCTCCTCCGTAGGATGCATTATTCTTCGAAACTTCATTTGAGCCAGTGGATGCAATGTGCAGTGCCAGCAACACAGCTCTCAGGTGCCTCGGGATTCTGGGAGCTGTGCTGCAAATGGTTTATGGGATTTTTAAAAACACTGCCTGAAATCAAAGGCATAACATCCTTAGCTAGCTGCAGCCTCCTAATACAGACTCAGACAAGGAGTTACAAAATCCATTCAAGAGAAACTGCCTTAACAGTTAGCACGTTTTGGATGTCTGAAGTTTCAGAAGGATTTTCAAATTCTAAATGAGGCTTCTTCAAGCAGCTCTGCATCTGAGTGTAGATAGGAGCAGAGCTTCCAGGCCTACCTTTGCGAATTTTTGATCCGGATGCAAAGCATTTTGCCTAAAGGAAAAAAAAAAGTGACATATTTAGTATGGGAACCAGCACAGGCAGAACTGTAATTACTGATCCCAGAGCAGCAAAGCAAGATTACAGCAGTCTCACCCACCACTTCAGAGCTCCTGCATCAGAGACTATATCACCTCCCCCTGATATTTTGTCTCCCAAGGTACCTAGAGTTACTTTAAATACAATATACAGGCTGCCACTCTGATCTTATGCCCCACCTTCTCACTGACCTCTCCAATGTATTAAAAAATACTTCAGAAAGCCAGTGTACTAGCTGCATATGATCTTCATTTTACCCTTAATCCCCTGCAAGTCAAAATCAGTATTAGCTGTGCTACAGATGAGGTTGATAACTAACAGCTGCCTCACTCTCATCTGTTTTTACCCACACTTTATAAAAGGAAAAATTCTTTGAATTTTGACATATCCATCAATAAACAGAAGCACCAGATTGCTCAGTGTTGGATGAAAACCTAGGAGATCATCCTGCTTACAAGCCCAGTAGCACTAGAGGAGCTAGAAGGATTGCTTACAGCTACCTAGGGATCCCGAGCACCTCAAATTGGGCTGGCATTAGGTCAGTTACCTCTGTCTTCTGGCGCTGTTTCCTTGCTCCCGAGACGGCACACAGCAGCTGTTGAGCGTATGACAACATTTCTGCACAGGTAGGATGTCAAAGAGCCATAGCTCAACAAGAGAAGGTGAGCTGTTCCCCTCCACCGACTGCAGCACAAGCATAACTCCCCATCCACACCGCGGAAAAGCACGAAGCACCTGAGCCTGCCATCACCTGGCAGAGCATCACCACTACACAGTTAATTTGCCCAAGAAGCAGCCAAGAAAGAGTGCTTTGAGGGGCAGCACCCCATTTTGCTCTTTAGCAGAGCTGGAGGCTGGCTTTAAGTCTCTGTAGAATTGAGACACTGTTAGGAATTCTGCAGCACACAGACCAGACCCTGACATTTGAAAGCCCTGACAGGCTTGCAACACCGCTGTGGATCAGCAGAGCTGACTGCTCAGGAACGTGTACTAGCAGCGAGAGCCTCCATCACGCATCCAGACAAGCTCGGCCACGGCTGTATGTCACTGTCATTGGACACTCAGGAACCTTTTACTCCAGACCTATTATTAGAATCAGAGTTTCACCATCTGCCTTTCCCATCACCCCCCCCATTCATCACTGAGACAGGAAGCGCCTTCCAGCACAGGTCCTCAAACATCAGCACTTCCTAATTAAAAACGACCAAATCCTGCCATTATCATGATCTGTACTTCCCGGTCAATTAGCAAAAATGGTGTTTTTGGAACAAATTAATGCACTGACCAAGCTATTAACATTTTCTAATATTACAGCTTCAGTATATTACAACATATCTAGTGTTTGCTATTGTAAACATAACAGTAGCATGTTCTGTACAAGGAAATCTGGTTTTTGAAGGGCAGATCTACCTAGCCATGGCCAGGACAGCATCAGTCAAGTACCAGCTATCGCTCGCAATTTCTTCCTTGTCCTATACCATACTCATTACATCACTTCTGCTCCACCTGTCTCAAAAATCACTAATTACCAACAGCTAAATTTCAGCCTACAGAGAAGGATACCATCCACATGCAAGATCTGGACTCCCCACAGGCGAGCGTTGGCGAGGATACTGCTGCCGCTGCAGGTGTCCTGTACAAACAGAGAGGTTTGGCAAGTACAGCTCAAAGCAGAGATGGCTGTGTGAGCACATGCAGCTCTAAATCTAGTTTGGAGAGACTTTCCTGTTGCCTGATTGACAGACCTTTGTGTAGCTGTTATTAAAATCAGGGCACAGCAGAAAAGGTTCGAACTCATGCTTTATCTACCCCAAATTAACAGTAGCATCTAGGTCAAATTTTTAATCCCTGCTATAGCATGAGATTCTAAGTGGGCACTGAGATTCTTTTGACCACTTGTGATACCAGTGAAAGGACTGCAGGGGAGCCTTTTGCTCCAGCTATGTGGCTTTAGTTCTTTCTAGGCTAAAAATTCATCTAACAATGGGTCTTGTGTTAATAATTCTCTTGTGTTGAGCACCCAGATCACTGGGACAGGCCTTAGAAGTACTTAACATGGATGGATGAGACAGCTCTGTGAAGAACAGTGCCCAGGAGCACTACACAATATTCTGCAGAGCCACAAGCAACTGCCTCATACCTTTACCAGCCCCAGAATCTGCTCCCTTCAGCAGGCAGGGGCTCTGGAGAAGTGGCTGGCACTGGTTCTGCACTGCTCAGCAGTACTTTGGACATACCCAGCTAGAGAAAAGCCCATCCACACATTGCTTACCTGATTCTTCATGGCCTTCTGCAGCAGTTCCTTTCCCCTGCTGATCAGGGCCTGCAGAGAAAGAAGCCAAGTACTACGATAAAGCAAAGAGCTACCAGGCAGCGGCAAGCTGAGGACAGCGTGGCTGTCCACTAAGAATGATTTCTAGTGATACCCGCTCTCTGCTGGGAAGAAGAGTCTGGCCAAGACTTCATCTCAAAGACAGCAGGACTGAGCATTTCCAGGGAATGCAAACTGCAGGGGCACCCATTAGGTCTACACTAAGCAGCTGTTCAGCCAAGGCTTGGCTTTTATTGAACAACAGTGAATACTCCAGAGTGAGCCAAGAGGAAGTAGCAACTTAGCTCAGGAACTCTGTCTGCCACATTCCAACATGCTGGCAGGGGTTAGGAACATCCTTGCTAGCCCTTCCTGGGAACCGAGCCTCATTTGCAAGCCAATGTATTCAGCAAATAAGTTAAGCTTTTTGTAAGACAAATGGATAACGCTGTGAGCAAGGACAGGGGAACAAACACCATGACTGAGTGAAACCCGACATCAGCCCAGGCTTCCCACCCACAGGTGGTCCAGATCCAGCTGGCAGAGATGCCTGTGGCCTAGACCGGGGCAGTAGGCTCTCCCCACAGTCACAGCTTCCAGCAGACACCAGCATTCAATGCAGGACACTGGAGCTTTGGCCACAAGCACTACTGACCAGAAAGGCCAGCTCTGGCAGGGTGAATAGGACCTAGAGAAATCCCTTCTTGCAAGCTGCCCTTGTAGATCTCCTCCCAGGTTACAATGGCCTTGCCCCACCAGTGCCTGTGAGCGCACATCCAGAGCCTGCAACAGTTAACTTGTTTACATTTCTCTGGATTTTCTAGACACACCTCTGCATCAGGACAGATTGCCTATTCTGTTGGGAAGCCAGCCAAGCCCTCTATTTCCTCTGCCATTTGAGTAGATATTCTTTGTTTACTAGCTCAAAGCTGTGATATGCACATTTGAGCAGACAATGATACACAGACACAAGGAACATCGGTACGAATTTGAACGGCCAGACCAGGGGAAAAAAGAAAAAGCACAGCGTATTTGCTCAGGGCAGGAACAACTTTACCTTCCAACTCTGGTCTCAGGTTCTACTCTATAGATCCCTTGGGACAAACGTTGAGGTGGCCTAAACCTTTATAGCTCTTACAGTGTCTGGTGCCTTCTGGTGAGGTCTGGTATGGTTCCCTTTGGAGGTAGAAGGCAGTGGGCTCGTGGCTTTCGCATCCTCTGAAGTTACATTGCTTCGCTTCTCGGTCCGAGCCCTGGCTTTGTCCCGTTTGGCTTCTTTGCTGCTGGAAACCACGTAGCTGACTTCTTTGCTTAGGAAGCTTTCAGTCACCTGCAGCAAGAGACAGAACAGCAGCTCTGAAACCATCCAACAACTGAGCTGAAAGAGTCCTGCTAAGCAAGAACTACTGCCTTTATCTTCATCCCACACACAGATAAGGGGCAGCTGAAAGTACTAGTCTCTACAAGTAGTTCCTTCTTCCAGTCCTTACTGCTGTCTCACAGAAGGAGAGGAGATCCTTCTGTGATGTGCAGAGAGCGCACACGCTAGAGCTACACTGCAAATAATCACCAGAACCGTCAGACTGAGACTTCCATGATGCTGTCTACCATTATCTACTCAAACAATGGTTTCAGAAAAAAAACCCCAAACAATAGGTGAGAAAACAGCCCTGGATGTCATGCATCAGTGTGGAAGAGCTCTGTTCTCAGAAGAGAGCAAATTTTAACAAAATGAAGTAGGAAGTGAACAGCTGGAACAAGCAGCTCCACATAGAACAGGACAGCAGGGAACTAGAAAGCCAGAACACACTCACACCCCTTTGCATAGAAGCTAGAAGTCTGAGGAAGAGGTGGAAAACCAAAATTTGGGATACTAACAGTAGGCTTATCAGAAACTCAGCAGAAGGCAGACAGCCATCAGGCACTAAGACACAGGTATGAAGCCCACAGGAAGCCAAAGATCAGAGCAGTCTGAAATTGCGGCTGCTGAACAAGCTGGTTCTGCTGTGTTACAGAATCCCTGTGGACCGAGATCCTGGACCCGCCTGTGTGAAGTGCCACAAGCGACATTGCAGGCTGCCCTGCAATGGTGACTCGTGTTACAGGAGACCAAGGGGGCTGCAAGCACAGAAGAGAGTAAATCAAAATCTCCCTGTCCAAATAATGCTCTGTCATCAGCCCTGCATCAAGGCTAAGCTCTGGACACCACATGCAAGTCCAAGGTCATAAAATGCTCTTAATGTGGTCCTGAACAAGGGCCTGGGTTTGGGTGTTACTATTGAAGAGCTGTTTTACAGATGGTGGCCATGGTGCACTTGAATTCAGTATCTCCACAGGAGCAAGAGGAATGAGAACTCCACTCCCGGTGGACCACATTTCGGAGAGGGAAGTGACCCGAGACAGTGCCCAATAAGAAGCTAGAGGGACAGTCAAAAGGCTAACGTTATTTCCAAGTAGTGCGGCAGCTGCGTAGAGAAATAACTGACTGCTGGGAGCAAGCGTTTCTCAGACTTGAAGGTGCACAGCTAAATAAGAGATGCTATGAGAAGGAGAGCATCCCTGAGTGTTGATGGCACATCCAGGGCAGGACAGAAAGAAATCAGCAAGTTCAGCATGAAGGTGTGATTAAAAGGAGGGAAAAAAGTGTAAGGCAGCTTCCCCCCATGTGTATGCAGCCAACACATGATCCTGGCGGCAGAGATGCAGCAGTGACAAGAGCTAAATGAAGATTTTACACCAGTGTGTAGCACTGAAGGATTTAAGGAAGTTTTGGGGTGCACATGAGAAATCCACCTCAAACGGAGAGATTAAACAATCTGAAAATAAATAGTAACAACTATCAGGACCAAACTGTACTTAAGAGTCATAAGGAAACTGAAAGATGAAACAGATGAACGACCAGCTGCTGGGCACAGCCCCTGTCCTCAGTTCCAGCCTGGGCGACTGAAGTGATGCTACTTTTTGAAGGGTCTTGGGAGAGGATATAAGGAATTGGTGAGCAATATCAGCACCAAGGAAATCTGGAGAGGCCACGAAGAATGCCATACAGATCTACCCAAGCAACAGCTTCCCAGGGGGAAGGGTCCAGATAGCTTTTCTGGGAAAGCCACAAGAAAAGCACACAGCTACATGACAAAAGAGACCTGGCTGGCGTTACCCTACTTTACCCTATGTTGAATTCCAAGAAACATTTGAAAGTCCCACAACTTCACTAAAAAATTAAGCTGCCACAGGCTGTTGTAAGGGATGAGGGGGAACCAGGCAACCAGTTACCACCACCCAAAAGGTGGTCCCCACGACCAGGCAACCAGTTACCACCGACCAGAAGGCGCTCCCATGGCCAGGCAACCAGTTGCCACCACCCGGAAGGCGCTCCCATGGCCAGGCAACCAGTTGCCACCACCCGGAAGGCGCTCCCATGGCCAGGCAACCAGTTGCCACCACCCGGAAGGCAGGAGCGAGTGGGCAGCTTTCATAGCAGCTGCTCACAGGCGGACTCGGGCTGGACCACGCTGCCCAGCGCCCCATGAGGGGCCTGGAAAGAGCCAGCGGGGAGGCGACGGGGTGCAGCGAGGGGAGGAAAGCGGCAGGCAACGGAGGGCGGCCTCCTTCCACGAGGGGCTCCCCAGCTGTGAGGCAAGGCCCACCGGGGAGCGGGAAAGGGAGCCGGGCGGATGCGTTACGATGTCAAATCAGCACCGGGAGGAACCAGGAAGATAAGGAAACAATAATAAAAAAAAAAAAAAAAGAGAGCAGACGGAGAAACGGAGCGAGAACAGAGACGGGGCCGCCTCAGCCGGCCGGTCACCCGGCGCAGGCGGCCCCGGGAGCGGGGAGGGAGCCGGGGCGAGGGAAGGCCCCGGGAGCCGCCGCGGCCGCTCACCCCGCCCAGGCGCCGGATGGCCTCCGCCAGCTCCCGGGCGCTCCGCCCGCTCGGCAGGTCGAGGTAGAAGGACTTCCCGCGGAGAGGCCGGGGGGCGGCCGGGCCCGCCATGGCGCCCAGACGGGGAGGAGACGCCGCCGCCGTTTAAATTCCCGCCCGCTCCGCCCCTAACGGCGGCGCTACGGCGGCCGCGCAGGGACGCGCCGCTCCCCGCGAAGCCGGCGCAGCGCCTTCGCCGGTCCTGAGGGGAAGGAGCGGGGCGCTCGGCGCAGCGGGGCGCGGCCGCGGGCACCGGCGAGCCGCCCCGCTGGGTACCGCCGCTGTCTGTCCGCGGGCACGGACGGGCTGATCCGCTGAGCGCCGCCGCGCTCCCGCCGGCGCCTTCACAACTTTGTCCTCCGCGGCCACCGTCGCGCCCCCCTCGCTCTCTCTGCGGGTGGCCGCGTGCGCATGCGTGGCGGCGGCGGTGCTGCTGCTCCAAGATGGCGGCGCCCGGCGAGGAGGCGGCGGGCGGCTTCGCGGCCTGGCTGGCGGCGCGGCTGGAGGCGCTGGGCCTCGACCGCGCCGTTTACGGTGCCTACATCCAGGGGCTGCTCCGCGAGGAGGAGAGCGATGAGGAGCGGCTGGAGGCGCTGCGCGGCGTCCTGTCCGCCTGCCTGGTGAGGGACGGGCCGGGGGGTTCCTCTCACCGCCGGGCGGGACGAGCCTCCCGGGGTGGGAGGGCTGGTTCCGGCGGGTGTCGCCGCCCGGTCCGCGCCCCTGAGCTTTCTGTCTCCCCGCCGGGGCTCACGCACAGCCCTAGGAGGCGTCGGGCGGCCGCGGCCTCGCTGGGCCCGGAGGCTCCGTGGGGGCTGGCGTGGAGAGCCGCGGGGGACACGGGGGCATCGCTCCCCTGAAGCCTTCGGGTGGATAATCGCCTTCCCCAGAGGGTCCCCAGCACCTCCGGAGGCGTTTCTGGACCCTCCGCGAGCCTTTCTCGCCCCTTCAGGTGTTCGGAGTTTATTTGGGGTTTTTTGTTTGTTGGGGAGGGGGTTTGTGCCAGTTTTGAGGCTGATCGGAAACTTTGGCAGCCGCTGTGGAGCGTGGCTGTTCGCGTGCGGGAAGAAAAGGGTCGCTTTTTATCTGTGTGGAGGACACAGCCTGTGAGCTGGGTGGCTTTCTGGTAGTGCCCAAGTGTGGTTGAAGGGGCGATATTTAACGACAAATCCTTTAGAATAGCTAAACGATAGCTGTGTTAGATGGTCGTCGTTCCTCCGGCAGATCTCATTCCTCACAGCACGGTGTTGTCTTCCAGGAGTCAGGCCCTTGGATCAGGCTGGAGCTGGAGTCCGTCTCCCAGCTGGGACAGAGATTAACTGCGCTGCCAGCCCTGCGTGGGCAGAGGCTGGAGCTCTCGGGGATGGGCACTGCTCCCCTCTCCCCTGCCAGATTTCTGGGAAAAAGTTAGGAGAGCGCAGGAAAGAATTTCTCTTCAATAGTTATCTTCTTTGGGGGCTGTAGGATTTTTACAGTATCTGTATCTCAGGATGTTGCATAAATGGATGTTTTGTACTGTAAAACGTTAAATAGTGAGTGCGCGCTGCTGTTGATTAACAGTCTGCTCAATGGCTATCGCTGATTTCCTCCCAAAATGTCTGTATAGGAGCACAAAACCCCAAGGGGCTTGGTGGCTACAGTCAGCTTTTTGTTATCATAGGTGACTGCATCATGTAATTCCTTCCGTTCACCGACTGCATGCCATTTTAAATTGCTTTTCCTAAAAGACAGAGCACCTCTTCACTGCCTTCCACCATCCCTTCCCCACCCTGGGGCACCAGCAGTAAGGTAGTTTCTAAAAGAAGCGTAACTGTGGCAGTGTAGGTTTGTGCCTAAAATAATAGGAGAAGCAAACAGTGCATCCTGCTGGCGTTAGGGGCAGAGCAAAATGTCTTTGGAAAATGCTGTTCTAAAATAGCTGAGGTTAATTAACTTGCCTGTAATTACCAGACTTGTTTCATTTCATCACCAAAGGCAGAGCCCGTGTCTGATCCTTGACCGTGCCGGTTGCAGACTCGCAAGCCTGGGGTGGGCCTCGCGTTTCGCTGTGCGTGCTCTTTCCGAGCTCTGGAGGTACGTAGCACGGTGGCTGTCCCTTGCCCCGCAGTGGGCTGCATTATGTTCTGATATTTCCCCTTTTCTCTTTAGTGCTGAGTTACCCTTCTCATGCGCTGCTGCCTGGTTTGAGAACCGGTGCGGGGTTTTCCTGTTCATTGAGTTCTGGGCTGTCTTTATCCTGTACGTGTTGCACCACAGCCCCGTGTCTTCTCTTCATTTTCTTTTTTGTGTCACAGTTGCAGCTGACTTCTGCTTCGTTTGCAGTTTCAAACTCAGTTTGATGTTTCTGCAGTTCTTTTAAAACCTTTTTGCCTCTTGAACCCTCAAACTTTTTAATTACTTTTTTTAGTAAGTGCGTTTTTTTCTTTTTGTAGACTCTATGCTTACTTCTGTATTGACTTTTGAAGCAACCTTTCATCTGGTTAATTTGGGGCCTTTCTTGCCAAGCCTTTTCTCTTTGTTCTAGTCACAAATTCCAGGTTGTTTTTTTGTTTGTTTTTGACAACCCTCACAAAAATAAATTTCAGGCGACCTCTGCACTCGTGTCCGTGGTTCCTCAGTCCTGACAATGTCGTGCATTAGTTCCCTGAGTTTATTCAAACGTAACCATTTCAAATCAAGGAACTTAGAACCAAGATCTATTTCTGTTCAGTTCTTCTCTTTAAACCAGACAGAATCCCACTCACTTGTATTTTCCATAGTTAATTTTTCTCTGTATTTACTAACCTCTAAAACAACATCATTTCTTGTTTGTCTGGGGACTACTAGGTGAAGGTATTTGGTGGTGGCACCCTCAGCTTTCTGCAGTCCACCACTATTAGTGGTGTTTGCTCTTATACGTGGGAAGCGAGTCTCGCAGAGGCACAGAGGTCAGTGCTCTGCCAGAGCTCTGCATCCAGACCGCAGTGAGACGGAAAGGTGCTACAGCAAACGGCCTGCACTGTGTGGCAGAAATTCTCTTTGCTTCTTTCCATAATGGTTTAGTTTCACCCAGGCTGCCATCATGTTTCTTTTCTGTTCTTCATTCGTGTCCGTTCATGTGCTGTCATCTTGGTCTTTCGTTTCTTCCTTTCTCCAGCTCCAAGGCTGTTTTCCCATCGTTTCTGGGATCGCTAGAACGTCTCACTTTTGTGTTCTTCTCCCCTCATAGGCCTGCTCCACTGATACACAAATACCCAATTTGTTTCTTATTGTTCAAACACTCATTAGAAGGTCGCGTAGGTCTCTGCCATTATTGTTAGTCTTCTACGGTTCATTTTCCTTCCCGCTTGCTGCCATTCCTTTATCATCACTTCCCTGATTTTCTTCCTCCTGCACACTGAAACCAGGCACCCAGGGAATATGTCTCTCCCAGCCTTCTCTCCTGGCTTTATATAAAGTTGCTTATCGTTTGGCCAGCCTTGATTCCAGTGGGCCAGTATTCCCTGCACTCAGGGGAGCCCATCCGTTGAGGAGGATCCTTTTACTATGAGTGTTTCTGGCACTTAAAAACCATCATGTCTTCTGTGTCCTTGAAGCATGCCGATTTTCATTATGCTTTCATGACTTTCTGTGTGTCTGAGGGCTGGCAGGGTCCCTCTGACTGGCACTTGACATGGTGTTTCTGTGCACATCATCCTCATTGCTGGTCTGCTCATCCAGCCTGTGTTCCTGTGAGGATCTCAGTGTCTTCTCCTGGTGGGAGCAGGGTCAGTGGGTTCTTCCAGACTTAAACCACCCATTCTTATACCTGACCTTAGCAGATTAGGCATCATCCTGTCCTCTGGATCTACTCTCGTTAAAGGCATGTTGACTTCTTAAAACGGAGTCTGATGTTGGTGGGAATTGCAAACCCTTCGTCCTTCTGCTGTTTCTCTGTTTGCAGATCACCTTGAATATCCCGTGTGTTTGTCCTTGTAGCGTCTCCTCCCCAGCCCGGGGACCTTGTTCAGTTGTGTGTATGGCTCTGAACTGTGCTCATGATCTCGGTGCTCGGCCGCTTTGTGTGGTGGTATTGCTGTGTGTCGGTTCTCCTGCCATCTGCCTGTAACATGCAGAAATTTGTGCTTAGCTGTTGTAGGATTGGGGTGGGAGGACTTTATTCTGATTTGCTCTTTATTTGTATTGGAGCAAAAGGTGGAGAGATTTTTGTGTATGTTTTTATCTCCTCGTCTGTCCCACAGCTGTGGAGAACTCAACTTCTTTGCTGTCCCCCATGCAGGTGAGCTTTGCTCTGCTGGATGGGTAACTTTTTCAGTGACAGTCTGTCCTGGAACTTGAAGGTGCTTTTTTTAGGTACCTAGTGCCCAAGTTTTCAAGATGAGGATCGTGAACTTGGTGTCTTTTTGGTGGGAAGTCTGTGCGCAGGGGTTTGTTGCGCTCATCTTTGAAGTGCCCATTACTGCATGCCTGGCTGTGAAAGGTGGGGAAAGGGGCAGACAGTGGAGGTCTGGTTCCTACACACCTATATAAGAAATTCTTTTCTAGGCAGTGTTTATCAGTTTTTCTGCCTCTCAGAGCTAGCTTTTGGAATAGGCAGGGTAGGCGATGGTCAGGGCTGGCAGAACAGCTCTAGTAAGAGGTCACCGTTGCTTTGCTGCCTGATTTGTCCCTGCTTGAGTGCAGTGCTGCTGCCCCAGGAGAGCAGGATGACCGCGAGGATTTGCAGGCAGTGCTGGATCTAGCCTGAGCATTAACAGCTGCAGTGCACTGGCCAGACCTGCCAAGGTGCAGGGGAAGGGGATGTCCCAGTCCCAGCTGGCTTGTTCCTCAGGTGTCCCTGGCCAGCTTGTTTCTGTTTGGTATCAGCTCTCCTCAAGCCCTTCTGCCTCTCTGCTGCTGGTTTTTCCTAAGCTGTGGGCAAACCCAATTTAGTGTTAATGAGCAAAATAAATACAAAAATATTGAAACTTCCTGCCCGTTGTACACATACATCTTCCCAGTGAAGTGCTCCTGGCTGTAACTCTTAAAAATACTTTTCTGTCAGGATCATGTTTCTTGCCTGGATTCAGCTTCTGTAATCTGAACTCACAGATTGGGCAATTCTTGCAGAAATGCTGTGACCGCATGTGCTGAGATGTGGTAGAGTAGTGTGTCACCTGTCTACTGCTGGAACTTGAATTCTGGTGTTGATCAGTCCCCCGAGAAGCTGTACGTAGGCACTGGGGCGAGAGCTAGTCACGGCGGAGCTCCACAAGTGAAGGATCTGGCAATGGGAACACCGCCCTGTTGCTGGTTGGGTGCGTTTCCTGTCTCCCTCAGTAACGAACAACAGTGTGACTGCATTCCATGGCCACCTCTAGATTGTGTTTAATGCTCCAGACAGGTCAAGGGGGACAAGAATATCCCTGCTGGTGGGAGAAGATGGTCTCTCAGTACCACCAAAGTGGTTTCAGCTCTGTACTGGCCCTGACCCATGTTTTATCCAGTCTCATTTATTTGCTTTAGTGAGATTGGCTTGGAGGTGGCCTTTGTGTAGCTTCTCTGCAGCCTTGCTCAAGAAGAGGGACGATGCTGGGCAGTAGATTTCTAGAGCGAAGATACCCCGATTGCCTTTGTTTGGTGTTTGTAGGGCTGTTGCACCTAGAGAGCCAGCCACTGTGAAACCAGTGTGTGTCATTAGAGCTGTATCGTGTGAAAAAGTAAACTGCTGCGGTGATTTGGCATCGCCTGGCGTGGTGCGGAGCTGTTGGATGGCAGCCTTGACACCTTGTGTTTGCCTGGTGGGTCAAGGCATTCTCTAGTCCTGAGCTGTGTCAACAAGTAAGTGCATCGCATGACTTGGCTGATCCCAGGTTAACAAAAGTCCCGTGTGTGCATTTAATGAATAGATTTTGTGCAAAAAGCTGTATCACTTGAGCTTATTGCTGGGTGTTCAGATTCTTTGCAGCTGGTACTTTTCATATCTGATTCATGCTTGTTTAAAGCAGACCAACTTTGTTTCAAGACTGAGAAGTCTCTTTTCCCTTACTAGGAAGAAGATCTCTTAAACGATGTTTGCAGGGAAGTAGTCGAGAAGTGGTCTGAATCTCAGATTGTTGACGCCAAAGAGAAAAAAGAAGGTAGTGTTGCTGCTCGGTGTGCCTTCCTCCTGGTATGAGTAATTTGCAGGGCCTTTCCATGATGAGAACTGTGTGTTCGTCCTGTTAGGAGTTAAAAACAATGCTGCTAATATGTTTGCAGATCTGACTTGCTTCTCATTGCCATTGCTGCTTATTTGCTGTTTTGTCTTGAAATATGAAATGAGGATGAGTAGTTTCACTTTTGGTTGTCCCTAACATTCTGCTGCTCTTTGGGCTTATAATCCTGCAGAGGAAAAGAGGAAAAGTTTTGTGGTTTTTTTTTTTTTCTTCTGCAGGATTTTTTCAATTTCCTTTCACAAAACACCTAGGGCTTTCTCTCTGACAATGCTAACAATGTAGCAATGGCAGCTAGCAGCCTGATGGTAGATGCAGTTATTACAGTATAAAATGCCTATGCTACTTCAGTTTATGCTCGTTTGGAAAGCAGGTGTTTTTATACAACTACAACTGCACCCGTGGAGAGCTGTGCTGTCCCTTCTGCTGCTGCTCACCCCAGTACACATCAGGAAAGCATCCTTATTGTCCTCGTTTAAAATCTTCTCTTAAAACTGTCCTTTTTTTCCATAATAGCTTGTAGTGGGGGAAGCTGTGTGAGGCTGCTGCTGCTATACTAATGCTGCTTCTTTCCCAGTCACGTATATAGTCCCACCGTTTCTTTGTACCCTCTCTGAATTCATCCCTCGTCTTCAGCTGCTGGCTCGGGAGTGAAGACCTCTGTCTTGTTCTTGTTCATCAGGGGAGGCTTGTTCTGGTCATTGAGCAGAGCTCTGGAGTACAATGAAGTCATACGCTGGAAAGATTTTGCTGGTTTAAGCATACTGCATGGATCAATTAATAATCTTCCAACTGCACGGACCTAACCGTAGCCCGTGACAATGTAACATCCCTTTTGGCTAAATCCTGCTTTTTGTTTGCTTTGCTTTTTTTTGTTGGTTCTGGTTGCAAACAGATTATTGTCACTGACTGATGGCATTCTGGAAATAGTTCTCCCAGTGAGCCCTTATCGTGAGGCCTGCGTTTATATAGCGCTTTTCTTGTCTAAATCTCAGCATTTCACGAATATCACTCATCTCCTCTTTACAGATGAGGCAGCTGACCCATGTGTTCAGTGGCATTCCCCAAAAATTCATTGAAGCCTGTCCTTGGCCTAACTTTGCCTTTGGCTGGGGATAGGGAAAAGTTACGCTATTCTGTGCATTAAATAAAATAAATTTGTCTTTTGGGGACAAGTGATTGGAATTGCTGGAGCTGCTGCTGGGCTCCTCCTGCTCATACCATTGGTTACCCGCAGGGATTTTTCGTACTCGTCACAGAAAGAAGGTAGCAGTATGTGTCTAGGTTGTTAGAAGTGCAAGGATTTAATTCACTGTGGTTCCATAAAAGGATAAATCCCCAATGAAATCAGTATCTACTTAGACTAACAGAGTCCTGAGGATAAGTTATTAACAAACTAAAAAAATTTGGTGTCAAAACCCAGATGTCCTTTTAAGAAACGGGCAGCAGAACTTCAGTGTTAAAAGGTAAATCAGCTGTTCGTGTCCCTAGGTAGGTAGAAAAGAAAGAGTATTAAACTGGTCAGCCTCTTCGGGTTTTCAGAATTTGTTTGAAGTGGTTTTAAGTATGTAGTTAAACGTATTTAGCTGCTTTTAACCAGAAGATAATGCAATTTGGAGTAAAATGGATTTTCATTAGCAAGAGTCTTACCAGTTCCAAAGTTTCATTGTGAAACATCCCTTGCTCCAGGAAAAATAGCGTCTGATCGTGGCTGTGCGCAGCACGGGGGAATTCCTGCTCGCGAGGAGAAGCCGGTGTCACATCACCGCATCAGACGCTGCACTGGCCTGAGCCATCCCCTCGGTGGCTCTTCAGCAGCTCCTGCTCTCTCAGTCCTCAGACTGAATTCCCAAAAATGGCCGGCTCGCTATGTTGACAGCACCACCAGTGACCTTGTGAGAAGGCTCGTGGGGGGAGGGTGGGGGATATTTTGGGGTGAGACTTCTCCCTTTAGCTCGGTGCACTTGTCCCCAGCGACAGCTGCCTCCCTGCAGACAGGACACAGCCTGTGACAGCAGGACGGTGCCTTTTGGGGACTGCAGATGTAGGAAGTGGCGGCGGGTGGCATCTGTCAGCTGGGACTTCACGGCCATGTCTGCAGGGACTGACTGATGCGCTGACTCTTCTCCTTGCCAGATGAGGTCCAAGCCATCGCCAGCATGATGGAGAAGCAGGCCAAGATTGTGGTGAAGCCAAAGGAGGTCTCCCAGGAAGAGAAGCAAAGGAAAGCTGCCCTCCTGGCCCAGTATGCCAACGTGACGGATGAGGAGGAATATCCTTTTCCTGACCCAGTTGGGACTCAGTGCTTTGAAGGACAATGTTTATTAAAAATCTCCTAAAACAACACCCTTCCAGCTTTGCAGTGTCTAGTGGGGAGGATTGGAGAAACTTTTCAGTCTTCCTTCTCCATGATAAAATAAAATTTCTTCCATGGAAGAAAGCATGGAAGCTCCTAGTTTGTGGAGTGCCACGAGCAGACGCTCCTTTGAGGATGTTTCTCCACCATTTCCACACTCCCCACCAACATGTGCTTCGCTGGGTAAGGTTTGCCCAATCCAGGTGTGTTGCAGAAGGGGAGTAAATCACCTCCTGGTAACTCTGTGCGTGGTAGTTAATGTACTGAATTTCTCTCTTGCTTTCTGATGAGAAATCTGCTGAAAAGATCCTTTTTAGAGAGAATATGTGTAGAGTGGGAGAGTTTAAAGTTAACTCTTCGTAGTGCTGAAGAACAAGTTCTTCCTTGAAGAGCAAAGTTGAATAGGAGGGAATCGTACCTGGCACTCGAGCAGCAGGAGGGAGCTGAACGTGGGGTTTTGCGCTTGCCTGGTCTCTGCATGAGTGTTTAGCTTCTTCCTTGTGGCTTGATAAAATTATTTGACATGTTTTGAGTTAAGTGTGAGTGTATAGAGGCACAAGTTCATTACTGATGTCCATATTTCCTTAATTCTCTCACTGGTGAGGATGAACAGGACGGATCGATTGCGACAGCAGTAAATATTGGAGCAGAAAAATGTATCCTTTGAGTTCTCAGGGACCCAGGGTTTTTGGAAGGAAGGCAGCTTCCACGGTGAGTTTCCCATCCTTCCTTATCTGTGTTGATACTGTTTCTTTAGGGCCACCTTTTAAGTTTGCTGATTCGTTTTTCTTTTCAGGTAGCCTGACCTTGCTCGTAATAAAAGTTAGAGGTCCATCTGCTCCCTGCCCCATGTGCACAGCCGAGACTGGTCCTGTCATTCTCTTTTCTGTCCTCTGTTCGTTCCTTCCTTCCTTTCTTCCCTCTTCCACCCTCTCTGAAGCTTCATAGAACATGCTATTAATAAGGATAACTCTCCCAGAACATCAGCTTAATGCTAACTGGTGTCCAGAGAGGTAAATCATATCGGGAATTACTAAAAGTGCAACAGAAACAAAACTATCGTGGAACTCTTGAGGCTGTGGTGCAGCTGAACTTTAATGGTGAACAAGGACCAATTATCCCACGTTTTTCTCAACACAATAATTTGGGACATTCCTTGAGCTCACCAGCAGGCAGGTTTAAGATGGAAGCAGGTTTTTATCGCATAACTAAAAAGTGAAACCGAAATTATTCTTGTCCCTACATTACTGATGGTTAGGAGCAAGAGACAGTAGAGGAGACACCCACTCGCTCTTTCTGATGCTCTTCCCAAAGCATTTGCCACTAGTCGCTGCAGGAGAGAGGACACGAGACCATGGGGATCCTTGGTGTGAGCTGCCTCATCCGTTCCCACGTCTGCAGCCTTCCTCCATGGCCGGCGGGGCGGGCAGAGCTGCCCCAGGCAGCGCTGTGCGGCACCGTTCCCATCCCATTAGCCGGGACCGTTGGGAAGCTAGAGGGAGTGCCTTGCACCCGCGGGCGATCAGCTCCCTGTCCCCGGGGAGTCAGCTGTAATCACAGTGTCTGCAGCTACGTACATATATGTGTACGTATATGGAAAAACATACATGTCGTACACACAGCTGTAGTGAATCCACTCGAGGAAGCTGTACCACATGTATTGGTTTTCTTCTTCTTAGGTTTGTAGAGGTTTTACAATTTTTTTTATATATTTGTAAGAACTGGTAGGCAACTTGATTTTTCTCGGAAAAATCCTTTTCTAGGGAGTGTGCATTTACTCTTACATCACTTCTCTATTTGGAAAAACAGAGAGATATTCCTTTTTCTTTCTCCGTTCCTCATTTCTTATTCCCAAATTCCTTACCTGCTTGGTGAGGAAGCAGAAGCGGGAGTCAGAAGGTGAAGGGGGAGGTAGAATAAAGCCAGTTTCTAGTTTAGAGCTCCAAAATATGGCTGCAGAGCAGAAGCTGTGCGGCTTCAGTCAGAGCGTTGTCTGCCCTTAACACACCGCCAGCATTGTTCCGAAACACAAACGTGGAGGATGTCTTGAATGCCAGGAAGCTGGAACGGGAGCTGCTGCGAGATGAATTCCAGAAGAAAAAAGAGCAAGATAAACTCCAGCGAGAGAAGGATAAGCTAGCCAAGCAGGAGCGGAAGGAGAAGGAGAAGAAAAGGACACAAAAAGGCGAGCGGAAGCGATAGCTGGGGTTTTCCAGTTGGACTCTCAAGGGATAAAATTAATGACGAATATGGTGTGTGTTTAAAAAGCAGCAGAAATTCTGGGCACGTGGCTGGCAAGTGGCTCTTTGGAAGCGTTTCCTTTTTTTTTTTTCCTTTTCTTTTTTTACATAGCAAAAAAGAGATTTCAAGCACCTCTTAAATTCGAAGTGTGCCATGTGCTTGTGGTGTCAAATGTCCCAGTTGGTTATTGTGGCCAATGTCTGTACCAAAGAATGGTGAAGTGATTATGTCCGTGTTTTAAATCGATTGATTTTTACTTCTAACCACTTCAAGTGAAGCAAAGCAAGATGTAGGAGAGGGCTTCCAAGCTGGCTGCGTCCTGCCGGCCTTGATTTGCAGCAACAGTGTGTTACGATTTGGGAACAGAGCAGAGCCCCTTCCTGACCTGTAATTAAGGACATGCTGCTGCGGGGCGAATGTGAATTTATTTACACTAGCCTTGAAAAATGTATTTGCAAATACATGTATTCATGCTGCCGAGAACAATGCTACATCTTCGTTCTGGCCGAGCTGAGAGAGCAGGGTTTGGAGCTGACCGCAGCGAGGGTAAGCGCTGTTCTGCAGCAAGAGAAAGGAAACATTATGAAATATATATGAGTTGCAGCTATGAGACTGCATCACCCATGGGCTCTTGGTAAGGGAAACGCCACGCTGATCTGAGCATCAGCCAGAGCGGTAGCAAATCGGTCAAGTCCTTACGCTGTTTTAAGGCTTTATGCCGGTAGCTGGAAAATGGTGCTCCCCCATGTTTTGTGTGGGTGAACGTCGACTGTTATTTCTACGGCGGTTGCCAGGGCGAATGCTTTAACGCCGGCTCAGTGCTGGGCGGCTGTAAGCGAGTTGGATGCGCTGGGTTTACAAGCTGGTTGCTCTCACCGGGCACAGCTGCAATCGGGAGCCGCCTGTGGGGGCTGAGCGCTTCTCTTACCCCGAAGGGCTTGTTACCTTCTGTTTCCAGCCGCGTTCGTGACGGCATCACCCGCCTCTGGAGAGGAGAACACTAATTTCTGTAAACTGAGTGTGAAGGAGGACCTGCAGCGCTTTCGGGGGCACAGGAGGAACCGGCGTGCCTCGCTCCTGCGTTGCTTTGTGCTCTGGCCGCCGTGTTCGCTGGGGAGGTGTGCGCCTGGCAGCAGGCGGTCCTGAGCTGCTGACGGTACCTGTCCCCATCGCCTGCTTTCAGCACCGCTGATTAAAGGGTCGTGCCTCCTGTTTAACTAGCTGCTGCAAGTGTGAGTATCTAACTGCTTTATCTTTGGACTTGAATAATAAAACTGGTTGGCCAAGAAGTGGGTTCCTCTCTGTCTGAGTGAATGTCGTGGTTAGCGATTGCGGTGCCCGGTGGTGCGGTGTGGGGGCTCCCCTCCCACCTGTCCTGCGTTCTCAGTTTCCCCTGACCCAGCAGCAGTATTTCTGAGGGCTGACTCTTGCTGTTCTCGTTTATTCACACCTCGTTTCCCGAGGCTGCAGTGCCTCCCTTCACCTCTTCCCTGGGCCCTTTGCAGGGCAGTGCAGGAGCTGTGCTTGGCCCCAGGGCTGGCTTCTGTTCCCAGCCTGGAGCGCTGGGGTGGATCCTGGCTGCAGCGTCGTGTTTTGGGGTGGTTCACACAGCTTTCGGTGTGTGGGACGGCAGCGGGACAGGGAGGCGGGGGGTGGCTATTGAGGGAGAGGGGTGTCACAGCACCACCACTGCCCAGGGGCTGCTCAAACCCCAGCACGGCGGGGCCGTCTCTTGCTTTCTCCTGCGACCTGGAGCCCTTCGCACACCCCGGGCTTCAGGCTGGGTGAGGGCGTGAAGCCATGGCTCAGCGCCCGTGCCTGAAGCAGCCTGGCCACACATGGGTTTGAGGAAGCTGCTGGTTCTCCGGGGCGATTTAACACTCACAGCTCGGTTGCTCTGGTGGCAGCAGCTGCCCTCCCTTGCTGCCAACAGGCTTGGTTTTTTCCCCACGTTCCTAAGCTGAGCACCAAGAGTTCTGCGACCTGGTACTGAACTTCCCCAAACCTCCCCTTCCATGTGGAAAGCAAGCTGAGGGCTGGAGCTTCCCATCTGCAGGGAGGCCGGCACACCAGAGCCTGTCACAGTTCATTTCTTGAGACCTTTGGTTGTCAAGGTCCGGAGAAAAGAGCTGCATTCGCTTACCCCTGGCAGGAACTGAAACCCCTCTGCCCGTTACCGAGCTCAGGAGCCAAAGAAGAGGCTGCGCTGTGAGTATGTGCCGAGAGGCGTACGTTCAACAGAAAGCTGCATGGATTTAAGAAGGGCGCAGTCACAAGCACACCGTGGGAGCTCCCTCTCTCAGGCGGGCAGATCACCTTTGCTGGTACCCTTCATACCCTGCACCCACAATCCCAGGTTTGTTGTGTCTGGCTGGCCAAGACTTTATGCCCGGAGTTAACAAAGGCCCTTTTAGGAACGGGGAGATGGGAGTGAAGGGAAGGTGCAGCCCCAGGGTTTTCAGCAGATGTCCTGGGGCAGAGCAGAACCACAGCCACCCAGCAGCGCCTCACCGAGGCAGCTGCACCAGCTGTTGGGGTGGGAAACCCAGCAGTGTGCTGCCATCTCGTGTAAACACCCAGACACGTGGGCCAACTGCACTTGAAAACAGTTCAAGCTGCCCCTTGGCCATGGGCCCATTGCAGCGCAGTTGGAGCTTCGCAGCCCGGGAGGCTGCAGGTCTGCCTTCAAACCGCAGAGCTGCTGTCACCGGCTGTCAAGGATTTGTGCTGTTGATTCAGTGCCCAGACGTTGCCCCTGGAGAGCTGAACGCTGATGCTAGACTAATATCCAGGATATCCAGGACTGCATTACCGGCATCAGCACCAAGAAATTTATAGAGCAGCAATAAATACTCCAGCCAGGCTCCTAAGCTTTCTAGTGCAGATACTGAAATGAGTACGGAGCTTGTAACTAATGACACTTGCAGGGAAAAAAAATCCACCACTTTGGCTTCACTGTACTGATACAATTTTTCCCTTGGCTCGTTTAAAGTTACAGTCATTTCTCCCTACAAAAGAGTAACTCCAGTATCACCATTGCTTTATCCCTCTGTGACAGATGCACTCCTCCTGTTGGACCTAACGGAACTGTTTGACCTAACTACACTCAGCAAGTAGGCCTAACCAAAACTAGTCCTATTGTGTGAGGCTATCAGGGAGAACTCAGCACCAAGCCCCCCCCCCCCCCCCCCCGAAAAACCCAGTTTGGCTGCAGACTGGCCTGGCAAGTGACCGAAACTGCCTGAATACAGCAGAAAATCTGACTACAAATCAACCACTTGACACTATAAAGATCTGCAGCCATCAGGGTCCTCTAGGTTCTCCCTCCGTAGCAGCAGGCTGTGCTGCGGCGATCTCCCCTCGCGTAGGGACGCCTCTCAGGGTTACCCCTTGAGGCTGAGAGCGCCCTTACCTGACACCAGACGTCGATGGCTTGGTAAGTGACGTTTTTTGCAGCATGTAGCATTTGGGATACATATAGTAAGCTTAGGCGATAATCTTTGTATCCCATACTGACTTTAAGTGTAGTAGAGTATTGACTACTAATCCATCTGTACTTATTGAATATTTTACATACACAAATTTACTGATTAGAACTCAATAAACTACTGGATCAGATCTGCCTGAGCAATCTCCGATTCTTCTCCTGCGACCTCTTAACATATTTCAGTAATTAACTGAAAATTACACTCCCCATTAAGAGATCAAGTTCTAGGAGCTCTGGCTACGAAGACAAACACAGAACAAAGGCTGTTCAACAAAAGCTAATTTATTTCTTACCAGACAGACAGAAGCCAGTACAGTATTGCTTTTAACATCAACGTGTCCTCAGTTAAACGTAACAAATCCCAATGCAGTGACTGGCGGTAGGAAGATGTGTTTTGCTCTCCCGCCCAGATAAACTCACTCTGGCAGTGCTTGTGGTCATTTCAGAGATCAAAACGGTTACTCCGCTTTCTGCTGCATTCTCATTCAGTTTCTTTCTCACATCATCTAATGACAATTTATGTGGTGCGATCACACCTTTTGCATATCAGGATTTCCAGGAGGAGGAAGAACACAGACATTTAAAATAGCAGGGTATCTAGGCAAGGACAGCTGAATGAATTTAATCCACACATTATAAATGCGATGCTAGACGTGTTAAAACCCCGTATCTCCTGAGCCACATAATACCAACAATTTGTATCAGTGAATAAGTTACTTATATTCCATACAGATTCAGATGTGCAGAGAAACACCAAGTATTAATAGCTGTCAAAAATGCAGATGTAAACTAATAAGTCTAAAATATGACAACCAAATTTCAAACCAAACTAGTGAAAGAGTAACTTTAAGAAAACCTAAATTTCAGAACTTTGTGATACCTCTTCAAATTTTAAAGTGAAGGTATTAAAAACAAGACTCATTATTTCAGCTGCTCACAGCTTTTTAAAGGATAATCCTGTGTGCATGTCATATTTTGATTATGTTTAAATACTTTAAAACAGAGGTTCTTTTTTCCCAAGAGCATGCCCAAATGATTTGAACACATTTAGTAAATTGCATGGTTTCACAACAGCAATTTTGTCATACCAGTAATTTAGTAGAACCTGGTGCATCTCCTTCCACAAGCTTAGATTCTAAAATCTCAAATTCATAAATATTTATATTTTAAATATTTAATTTTACATGAATATTGGGTATTCTTAGCATTTTTGCCTCCTGTTTCCAGGTATTAGTTTGATAAGGAAACCATTTTTACATCACAATCTATCTGATACTGACCGGACACCCCGTTAGACTACAGTCTTTAAGAATCATTATTTTAAAACCTATTTCCTAAAGCAAAACTAAAAGAAGTTAATTGGAAGAGTTGTACACCAGGGTTCACCTGCAGAAGTTAAATAATATCTTGGCTGTTAATTAATTAGTCTGATTATTTTTTAAGTTAACATTCACCAGTTCGGCTTTACAATATTCTGACGCTGCCCATAATGTTAACAGTGTAAGTAGAACCCGACAGCCCTTAAAGCAAGTTCAGCTTCTCGTCAAGATACGGCTTTAAATATGAATATTAGCAGTTCAAACTTTACAAATAATTAAAAAGAATTGGCGTATCATCTCTCATACATACAGAGCGCAGAGTGTATTTGTGCATGCAACTGGTATTTCATTAGTGCTCGCTTATGTCAGCCCTCTGGTTTAGGATGCCGCAGCTGTTCGTGTTTTCGCACGCTTTTTCTTCAGGTTGCACCGTCTCCCGAACAGCTTTCTCTGCATCTGGTTTTCCAGCTGAAGATTTTGGTAAGGTCATCTGGAGCGCGCACCAGAGAGTTGTACGTGCTTTACGTGTTGCTACGCTCATCTCTTTAATTGCCAAAGCAAGAGCAAACACATCTGCAGGGAGGAAATGGCGGTTCAATCTTTATTCCACAGGTCATCAGCAAGCGCTATTTGGGATTCATTCACTCTGGCAATGCTAAAACCCACAAGACTTTTTGGGCCCTTTTTAGTGTCTCATTTTGTGTCTCTCTGTCTCTTTATAAGGTTGTAAAAGTTGAACGTAAGAAAGTAGTGATTTTTAGGCTCTCATACAAAGAGTATATGGAATTTAGGTACTTATTTTGTTAAAGCTCCTACTTAGCTGTCACGTGTCATCAGGAGCACCTGAAGTCTTATGGTCAGCTCTGTTCTTGAAAGTATTCCACATACACACACGCTGAAGGCATCTCGCCCCTTCCTGTGCGAGCTCATTGCTGAATGTTCACAGCAACCCCTCTGGAGCCACAAAGCGGATCCTTTGCCCATCTTATTAAGACAGGTGAAGGAACAGCTTGTTTATGGCATTTTATTAAAGCATACAGATCATGTTCTGCAAAAATGTGTCCAACCCCGCTGCTTTAAAATAAAGAGGAAGGTGGTGCAGTGGTCCATTTATTCAACAGCAATGTCTTAACGCATAGATAATGCTTTGATTTTAAATCCAGCCTGTGTGTGAGGAAACAAATTTGATACCCTCTTCTAGGCACCAGAGCGTTCAACCAGAACTTGCATGTTATTTTGGGGTAGGGGCACACTCACTCCTCTTGGAGCTGGGTCACCGTATGCTGGGCTGCACGTGTGTACTTGCCTCCCTGAGCAAACACTTCCATGGGGTTTGGAAGCAGCGGAAGACTTTAAGTCAAAGTCTGCTCTTCCAAATGCTCCTGCTCAGTAAGCACAACTGCAGTTTCATTTTATTGCAAAAACCTGGGACCTACCTTCAACCAGTGTTCTTGGATTCACTGCTCCAGGTGAAAGCATTCCCCTCCTGGAGGTACTGGGGGTGCCTCAGAAAAGGGCAGAATTTAAAGGCCTAACCTTATCCCCTCACCATCCCTCTGCACCAGCTCATCTGGCGCTCACTCCCCAGGCTCGTTTTTGTGAAACCCATTCTGAGACATCCCTCCTTCGTTCTGCACAGAGCAACCACTGATTTCTCTACAGTTACCACTGCTCAGCAGGAGCGGTACAGAAAATTGATTTAGATAACTGCAAAGAATCACCATGAAAACACACTTGTCCAACACAAGTGTCAGCTATCTAAAGAATTTTAGAAGGCAGTGTTTGGAAGGATAACTCCAGAGAAATAAAGGACAGAATACAGAGTGGGAGGACGCGATTATCAGGTCTTGCATTTTCAAAATTCCAATTTCACACCAAGTGTTGTGGAATCAAGAAGAGACCACAGGAATGGAGTCATGTGGACTGCCTAGAAGAAGGTAAGGAACAAGTGACACTCACATAAATGTGCATCTCAAAGCTGTAAGATATGGTTGGCATTTGGGTCACTACCAGGGAAGAAGGAAAAATCCCACAGTAATAAGGAAGACTTGTTTTAAAGCCTTTGGCTGAATGCAGTGCCTGAGAGTTACAGACATTAAAAAGGTCTTTTCTCCCCTCAGAAGATGATCTGTAACATCTATATCCTTCTGAAACATCTTGAAAACTAAATCTAGGGCAATCTCAAAGCAGAGGTATGCTCAGACAGCTCTGAAAGGCTTGAGGGTTGTTCTGGGTGACAGATGGCATTCCGTAAACCCCTTTTTCTGATCACTGTGATTCCTTCAGAGCTTCATTAAGCAAAACCATTTACAAACAACTGCCAGATACCTTGTACAGTTCCACAACTTCTACTATTACACAACTGTAATAGTAGAATTTTTCAGACCCACGTTGTGCATGAATACAAGTGATACGAGGCAGCTCAGATCCATCTGCTTCCCGCTGAAGTAAATCTGTCTTGCAACTAAAGTGGGGGAGCTGGGAGAAGAGGAGACCATGGCTCACATATGAATTTTGTTTAAATCAAACTTCCTGGAATAGAGGACACCAGAGACAGGTCCTGCCTGATACGAGAGATACTTAAGATCAGATCAGATGGAATAGAACAGTGCTGTGGAAACAGGGCTGGGCCGGGCAAGACCTCTTCTCAAACAAAACAAAACTATTAACAACAAGAAAGCTCTGCTGAAGAGGGGAGATGCACAGCTTCAGGCATCTTCCTCATGGCTTTCCCAGACATGCAGCAAATAGAGTTACTGCATTCAATAATCTACCGTTTGAAAAATCCTCTCCAATTGCCACAACAGGCTAACACATCTTGGAGACAGCCAGTATGGAGGATGAGAGGTGGACAAAGAAAGTGCAGCCCTTCTAATTAAGTAATCAGATCCCACTGTGCAAAGTCCACTCCTTTCTCTTCTCTTCTCAAAGCAGCTGGACCAGGGAGCAGCTCTCGAGGTCTGACAGCTCCTCTCTTCCAGACTACTCGGTTCCAAAGAGCTGGCTAAGAAGTAACGCCGAGTAAAGCCAGCGCCAATTATTTTCATGGGCTTAGACACCCAAAAACCCCTTCATCTTAACAAGTCACATAACCTTCAATCAAGGTAAAGAGAAACAAGAATGATGGTGAACAGGTGAAAAAAAAAATTGCTACAGTCTATCTTTTGAACTAAACTTGAGAATTACAGAACTGAATAACAGGACATGCCAAAGAAATAGAATAATCCATCTGATTCAGTTGTGGAAAGAGAGGCAGGAAGCAAACAGAGGACTCTCAGAAATGTAAGAAAGCTTCCAACACAAAGCCATAGGTCAGAACATCACAGGTAGCAGGAATTTATTCTGCCTCACATCTAAGAGAGAAGGGAATTTGCCATTCTGCCTGTGCACTAGTGAAAGATTAAGCTGAATATTCTGCATATTTTGGATACCATTAAGAATAAAAACATTCTGACCAATAAATTTTTGTGTATCCATCCAAAATATGATTTGTATTTTATGTCAATCTAGGACAGAACATGCTTGAAGAGGAAATCCATTCAAAATGCAAGGCCATCTTGGTCTCTTTGCACAGATTCAGCATGGAGCTACCAAGGAAGTTCTATGCAGAAATACAGAAATACAAGGCTAGAGGGGAGACGGGAGCAGGAGTATGAGGGACAGGGGGAAGAAAGAGGCAATAGCTTAATATCATATCCAATCCCAAACTGCATTACAAAAAACCCCCACTACCTTTTCATTACGTGCTAGCTTATTAATTGAATAAATGCACTCCAAATTGATTTAACCCATTTATCTCTAAAACCCTGTTTTAGTGTCCTCTCAAAACCGTCATCTAAAACCCATACAGTCTGCCTTTCTCAAAGCTCTAGACACTGAAAAATAAATTAAAACTTTAATACAAACCCCCTCACACTACTTTTTTGACTTGCAATATGTGTAGAATTTTTCAGCTACCTTATAAAAGTACGTAAGCATAGTTATACCTCTGTCATCTTGGCATCTGGGAGCTCCTTGCCTCTGTCGATTTGAAGCATTTACAATTTCGTCTTTTCTACGTGACTGCACTACATGAATTACCTCCAGATGTTTATCAAGAGCAGTAGAAATGTTAGCATGAAGGGGAGAACTGCGAAGGCGCTCCATTTTTCCCAGTAAAGTCACAACCTAATGAACATTTTACATGTTACAGGAGTTCAAACTATACTCATCTAGACTTACAAGAAAATTAACTAGATTAGGAAGAACAGATTAATGATAACCATTATTTTCTTTTGAGAACACTTCATAAAGTTACAGCTGAAGTAGTTAAATTCTTACCTAGTATTTCTTCTTCTCCAAAACCGAAGCTGTAGAATAGCTGGGTGTGCACAGCACAACAGCAAAGCTAAAATACCCAAATATTAGGACACCCAGCTTACTAGTTAATCATGGATATATACAACTTTGAGACAACCATGTAATGGGACGTGGTTCCATGACAACGTGCATTCCTCTGAATCAAGATCGCTGTGGTCCTCCCTTCCATCACCACTGCTGCAATTATCCGGGTGAAAACCAATCCCACAAAGACTGGCCAGTTTTCACCCAGATTGTCTCCTTGTGCTGTGCCAGTGCAAAGCAACGGGTAATGTGGGAGAGCAGCGGCCTCAGTTTGCATTGGCTAAAGCTGCTGTGGAACCACACACGTAGGCTGACTTTCAGGACGGATACTCAGCACTAAGGGAGCTCTTTTGGAGAATATCGAGCACTACCACTCAAAAATCATTCAGTTTGGATTAGTTAATTGAAAACCTGCATTTGTTTATCATACAACAGTCATGTTACTATAAATTTCCCCTTGGTGAGCGACTCCTCAACCATGGTTCACAGACCGCTGAAGAACCTGGTTACTGGTCTGCAGAAATAGATAAAACTCAAAATTCCAAAACTGTTATGTTTACTGGGCAATGGCTACACTTGACGCCCTATAAAGAAGCCTGATGATTAATGGTCATCCACAGGTTAAAAATAAGAAACAGAGGGTCTGGGAGCACAGTGCAAAATGAAGTCCTTGATGTTTCCTTGCAACAGAAAGACTGTAGACTTCCCTAGGAAAAAGACTGTAATGGAGTTTTTTAAATGTAAGAAAGGGTGGTTAACAAAGGAATTTGAACCAGGACAATTTGCCTAACCCACCCCAAGTATCCTCAGAGCAGGTTGCTGTCCAAGACAGTTATTTTGGCAACGGCATCCACAACAGCAGAACAGAGCAGCCACTCCTTGCCACCGGGCTCAGGAGAGAGCATTCAGGAAGGAGCAAGCTCCCACTGCCAGACTTGTCCTGCTCTCCCTTAGATCTGGTGAAAGCCTGGGGGGGGGGGGAAGATGTAGGCAGGAATAAACTGTGCAAGTTACTGTGACAGCAGCAACAACTAATAAACTGAAAAAGTGACATTTCACATTTGTAAGGAAGCTGAGAGTTTAAAAAAAAGTGAAGGGAGAACTTCACATGAACAACTGAGGAATCAGTCACTAGGGCAGGAAACTAAAGTCGATAAGATTGTTTGAAAATCACTAGATTTATGTCTGAAGAAAAAGCCAGATTTTAAGGAGTGGCACAGTAGGATTACATAAGCAAGTGAAATAAAGTAAGATGAACCTGACAGTCATTTACCATTCTTACTTAATAGTACGTCCACATCCACAAAAGGACTTATGTTCTGAAGACCTGGTTTTCAGGTACCACAACATCATCCAGTGCGATCCACACCTGATAGTTAAATGCCTACGTTCTTTACATTAAGCCTGGGAGAAGTGCCAGGTGTCTAAAAGCAAAATCCACAGAAGTCAGCAAAGCTGGGCTGCCCCAGCAACCCAACAGGAACCACTGAAGGCTCAAATGCTTGCTTTCCCATCCCCTCAGGTTTTTCAGAAGTTCATCCTGCGCTCCCAAGAGACACTTCCTTCCTCTCACGACTCGGAGGCATTAACTAAACCTGCCCTTCTCTTGCAAAGCACAACTGATCCCTTTTGACTGTCACAGGGCTTGCCGAGGAATTCAGATCCTTCCCTGGGAAAAGCAGCAAGCCACCAGCAATGCCGAGGCTGACTGCTGGAGTGGCAGGGTCCCAGCAAAACAGCCAGCAGAGCCACGGACCCTGCAGCCCAGAGGTGAGTGTACACCATGGGATAAGGACTGACGTTTCAGGCCCAGCTTTGGTGACTGTTCTTCACAAAACAACGTATTTGGAGCAGGGACTATAATGCTTTCCCCAGCCCATACAGATACCCTCACTACTAGAAATAAGCTATTATTTCCTCTCTCTGGCAAAAATCATTATCAGTCCAGAATGGAAGAGCTTCAACAGGACAAGCTGAATGTCCAGCCTCAGAGGACCCCACAGTGGGGTGATAAAGCATTCTCCAGTTACAACGGAGCTGTGGATTTACATCTCCCCAGACACATAGATGACGACATACAGTCTGTAGAGAGGAGATCCTGGTTTAAAGTTTGTTCTCTGACTATCAAGTAGTTTTAATAGCTACTGATGACATAGTGAAGGAAGCTACTGTCACCTCTCTGTCAGCTATGCTTTGTTCTGGAACTGAAAGCAACTGCAAATGGAAGTCTCAAATGAGAAAACCAAAGTAAAGTGCGTGACCACCAAGAGGATTTAACTAGATGCTCCACACCATGAAGAGTTAATCCCAGATTCAGCCAGCTCAACTTCCACTTGAACCTTTGTACCAGTGTTTCTCTTTGGCCGTCAGTAAGCTTTTGAATGTTAGAATCCAGGTTCAACAGCCCCACTGTGCTTCTGAGCATCCTTAAAACTACTTTTCAGTTGTTACCTAGCAAGTGTTTGAGGTTCTATACCCTGAAGCTTGGTTCCTCAAATGGCTAGAGAAGATTAAGACCTTTTTTAGACACAGTTTTAAAGTACTCAGAGAGGGACAAGCAAGCCTTCTGAAAGTGGAAACTTCCTAACACTATTCTTTTGGGGTTCATAAAACAGTAGTTTAAAAAGTGTACACTAAGCCTATCAACACATCTTTCACTATATTCTACTCAGCTGTATGAACAAAACCAGGCAGTTGCACAAGACAGATTCCAGCAGGCAGTGAGCAGATACGGCTCCACGGCTTATTTCACTTGTGCGAGACCGGTGGGAAAGACTGCTTCTTACCACCGCTGCCTTGGGAGCGGCTGAGCTCAGCGGTACTGCTTCCTCCAAGAACCAGCATTTCTCAGAACAACAGCTGCTGCCTTTAATCCCACAGCCCCTTGCAGGGGCAGGTTTTGGCATCTGTACTTTCAGCCCACATTTCTCCTTCTGCAGCATGAGCATCCTGGCTCTGGCCTCTCAGCCTCAGAAGAGCCAGATCAGACCCTCGCTATCCTGCTGGCAGCACAGATCAGCTCTGCTTGTGCTCGCCTCCTCCCTCCCATCTCCTTTGCAGAATTTTGCACGAGCTGCTGCCTCACAAAGAAGCACGATACTGCACACTGGCACCATCGTTTTGCCACAGCACCACAGGCAGCTCAAAAGACACCAGTCATGCTTGCCCTGTAGGTTATGGCTGTTTGGCTTAAGCAGCAAACTAGTAACATAGAAATTCAGGCTGAAGTTGAAGCAAATGACCATTCTGCATTAAAAAAATACAAGACTCCCGAGCAAATGTATATCGAACTCTTACAAACATTAATTAAACTTGCTTTTTCCCCACAAATACCTCCTCTAATAGTGTGTCTACAAATCTGTAGTGAAGGTTTCTCTGCTGAGCTCCTCAAAACAGAAGAGCTCAAAAGTCAGGCACGTCTTAGAGCTGTGCAAGCAGTTAGGCTAGGTGACTGGATTCTGGCATCTCATGCACGCTCTTCTACTAATAACCACATCCTCCTGGCATATATGGATGTAAACGTGAGCCTCAGCCACTCAGTGGGTTCCTTGGTAACAGCAGCAGTGAACCTGGAGCTGTAGAAATTCTAGCAGGGACTGCTGAAATCTTATTCCCTCCATAGCATTTAAGAGAAAGCTATTTTGGTAAAAGCTGCTCTGATCATCTTACATATCTTATACTGTACTCTAAGTTCTGTGTGGCAAATTCAATAGTTCAATAGATTTTTATTTTTTTTTTTTAGTCCTACAACTCACTCTGGCTTGTTCACGTAGCTGATCCACAATTAAGCGATCAACTCTTGATGGGTTTGATGTCAGCCTTGGAATCGGAGTGTTGTTAGCACTGGAAACCTTTTTCCCTTGGAAATTCTTAGCAAGAGCTGATTCAGTCTGCAGGAAAACAAAAGAATAACTCCCTAAGAATGTAAGCTGCAAAGTGTGCTTTATTACAGAAACAAGAAGACAGATACACTATTTTTTTCCCTTAGGGTTTTCAATTTTTTTAAAGCAGATAATGAGGATTCAGGCATTTGGGATTTAACCATTTGGTAAGACAAGCACCTGTTTTATGTGAACAACCACTTTACTCAAAGCAGTTCAACTAAAGTAATTATGGCAACATGACGTGTTTCAGAAGTGCTATGTCTTCTTGCACTCTGACTACAGCCTGTTCTAATTTTGCCTGTAAATAAAATGGAGGCAAGTTAGAATTACAAGGCAAAAAAGAATGAGCAAGCAGGTGTGGACCTCATCCACAAAATTAAAACAAAATTGTTTAAGTCAGCAATTAACCTAAATTTTGTACAGATTAGTCAAACTACAGAAAGCTTTTTTGTTTTGTTAAAATGAAATAATATTTTATTTAGCCATCAGAAAATTACTTTGAAACCTGACCACAAGATGTCAAATTTCAATCTCTCTCACCCCGTTGTTAGGTCACTCTGGAACACCTGTAGCAATATACAGCTAGCTAAATCTGGTTTAAAATCACATTTCTTAGATTGTCTTGTGGTGGTCCACATAAAGCTGCAGCCTAATTTTCTCCGCCATGTCCTCCTGCCATGCACGTGTCAACTCTCTCTTTTGCACTTCTCTATGCAAGCCTAGACATCAATCTCCCCTCCTCAAGTCAAGCTCATTCTCCCCCTAACCGCACTATTCAAAGCAACAACCGGCTTTTGTCAGGAAGCACCTTGGCAAAAACCCCGCCTTACATCCCCTCACAACTAAGTTTCTTTCGGTGGACTGGCACAACAGAGCTTCCACAGAGAAGCTGACGGCCAATAGCCTGGCCCCACGATTCCCAGGTAAGGTTTGGTCAAGCTTCCCTCCCAGCCAGCCACAGCTCCAGATCATTTTTGAATTTCAATACCAGCTGAACTGGTGAAATTAAGACAGCTTTTACATTCAACCAGGGTAGCCTGAAGCACTTCCACTGATGACCAAAAAGGGCAATAGCTTTAAGTCGGGTTTCATACAGAACTACCCGAATCTTTTAGTTCCCGTGTTTTAGTATTACCCTTTCTTCAGCCTCTGTTTCTGGGGGAAAAAGAGCCCCTTCAAATACATCTTAGGTTTAAGACTTCAGGGAAACAGGAGGTGAGAAGAATTTGTGGAAAGAACTAAAAGTGTAGGGCCTAAGAATTTTAATTAATTCTTGAAAGGATTAAAGTTTAGTCCCAGTTCAACATATAATGAATGGATTTGCTTTCAAAGTTTCCAGATGCATTGTATTTATTGTGTTAAAAAAAAAAAGTGTGTAACATGGTTTTGTCAATCATACAACACACCTTCCCCAACCCCAACACAGAGACTGGAAAACTCACTGAATTCCTGCTCTAAGTGCAACATCCAACACAACATTAGTTATGCTCCTGACCAGGCTACAAACCTTCAAAATTTCTGTTTTCAGTCCAAATATACAGGGAAGCAAACTCTTTTAACTGTGATGTCCCATTAAGCATTTCAACTCGTAACAGTGAGAATTACCCATGATCTCTAACTGGTCTGAGTAGGATGAGATCTACATCAAATCCGTGATATGGCATATTAATTTATTTTAATTTTTTTTTTTACCTTCTTTCTTTCTTTCTCCAAAGCTCTCCACTGTTCATAACATTCTTCTAGTCTAACATGAAGTTCGCTGGCAGGCCCACTACGGGTTTTAACTTGCCTCTGAAATCCAAATGCTGGTACAAAACCAGAAAAAGAACTGTCACCATACATCTTATCATTAAAATAAGGGTAGAAGCATTTTAAATCATCGCGGGAGAACAAGTCGTGAGACTCCATCAGAGGGACAATGGAACGGCCGAACAGGCGAGCTGATCTCAAGGGGAATGCACTTGAACCAAGATGCTGATTACGTCTGAAGTCACCCATCATGCAATTGTTGGAAAAGCTTGGAGCCTGTAGGCAAGTCACAGGATTAATGGCGTTACTGTCTCCACGACCCTGCCTGAGATTAAACTGACCCTGAGGCTCCGTTAAATCTTGGTACATGTTCTGCAACAACCCATCTGCATGTTTCTGTCCTTCCAGATCGTAACGCTCACTCTGTGGCTTCAACTGGAAACGGTGTTTGTTCATATTTTCAATGATCCCAAACTGCTGAGCTGAATAATTGTCACAGAATCCGTTTGTCTGCTTTAATTTCTTTTCACTTAAATACTCAATGAGATTCTCTTCCCCACTCCTAACTAGTGCTTCCATGCAAGCAGCAGACCGAGCTCGTTCTGCAGTGTTATAACCAAAATCAAGACTTGAAAAAAATGAAGGATTATCTTGCCAGTACTTGTGAAATAAATTACTATTTAAAGGGAAATTTGAAGATAACTGAAAAAAATCATTAGAATGACTGGAGCTTTTTGGAAAAGCAGGTAAATGACTATTCAGTTTCAACAGAGGACTTGGGTTCTGAAATGGGACAGGAGCAGTGGTTTTAGTTTGAATGTTCATCCAAGCTGGCCTTACATTAGCCCCTGCTGAAGGGTTTGCTGAGTGTGGTAATAACGGAAGTGATTTACAGTATTCAGAATTCTGAAGATCAGACTTGGAAAACTGCTGCTTTTCTACACCATTTGCACAGTCACTATTCCCTGGGCAAGCTGCAAAAGATTTTAGTCCATATTCCAATTTTTGCCCAAAATCAGTGCAGAATGAAGCTTCATTTGCAAATTGCTTTTCTGATAGGAGTCCTATAGCCTTGGGAAATGTAAAGTTTTGCTGATCTGAAATGGTATCTTCTATTTTTTTCCGAGTTCCTGATTTAACTTGAAATAATTTAGTATAGGGTTCTGTGTCCAGAGCTGGTGCCTCAATGGTTCCATTTACTAACTTTTTATTTTCTTGGAGGCTACAGTTGGTGCTCTTGTTAGGCTTTGCTTTACTAGCATGAGAATATTCAGTGTATCTAGTATAATCTGTGTTTTCATTACATCTGTGAAACTGCGGAAGAAACGTTTCTGTCCGCTTTTGGTGCAACTGTGCATCTGCTCCTTTGGGACACGCCTTCTCCCTTCCATAAGAATAAGCATCGGCTCCCGAGTCTTTGATTGCTTCGAACTGCTTTGAATACCCAGGTTGGGGTGTGAAGGTGTTTTTTATGCATGGATAGTTCTGATACATTGGTGTTGTCTTAATATTCTCATTAGTCTGCATGTTGCAACAGTTGGCATGATCATTCCTAGAAGGGTATAAACTCTGCTCTTCAAGGTCTATGCCAGTAAACCCGCGATAACATTCATCTACTTTTTGCTGCGATGCAAGATTACCACTTTGCAAGTACTGTTTTTCAGCAGCAGATACGGATTCGCTACTACAAAAACCCTGTTGTGAGACAGCTCCAACAACTGGTCTTTTGGTTTCTGGCAATAGGTCATGGTGGTCTACGATTCTGGTTGCATTCATGGGCCATACTGACTTCAAGTTGGAAGGGCAACTCCTTGAAAAACAAGAAATACATGGTTAGATTCTTATCTGTGGTGCTCTTCTTACATTCCCAAATGCAGAAAAAGGTTTAAGAACCCAATTCTCCCCCAGCCATTTCCCTCAATTGATTCAACAGTGTCTTACTCCAGCTTCTATCCACTCCTGTCATCTTCGGAGTTTCCCTTAACTAGATGAGAAAACTGATTCTGGCTTGTCTAAACCCACCCATATACCCTAGGAGCAATGTACAGTGCCTTCAAGCTGCAAGCGATGTGTACATACCAAATTACATTCAGTCAATCCTGTCAAGAGATTTACTACCTGTCACCACTAAAATACTCCTGGTTAAGCAACAAGTTAAGATAACCATACTTCCCAACTACCCACAACCTTTCAAAGCCATATCCTAGCACTCCAGACAAAAAGCTTCTCTGGATCATCTTGCTTATTGCTTCAGAATCGCCTGTGTTTTACACTGGCTTACACTGCTTCCTGCAGGTAAATCAAGAATAAGCACCTCAGCACATTTCCTTTCTTTCCACTAATTACCATGGATTAACACAGGGCAATCACTGCCTCTCAAGGAAAGCTGTAAACAGACTAAGTAAAAAATGGAATTGTGCCTGGAAGTCATTACAGTCACAGCCAGATTTGGCAGTACTGAAAACAGAAATCCAACCTTAACTGTCTGAAGCAAAAGAATTACTAAGTTCTCTTTTGATCAAGACTGACTCTCTCTAAAGTTTTCCCTCACTTCAGCCACGTAACTCAGCACATGTACAGAAATCACTGGAATCTGGAGAGAAGACAGAAAGGAAGAGTGGCACCTGGCTTGGGAAACCTGAGAACTGGGTTCCCTTTCTTATCCCTTAGACCTAGAATATGCAGATTCAGGCAAAAGACCGTGAGCGCTCTAAGCATCTTGGGGATGCTGGATCTGAATCTCTCTGTGTCAAGTTATTACGACTATCTAATCGTTTCTTCTGGTGCTAGAATATAGGCATAATAAATCTGACATTTAGGTATGCAAATATTGCTTACGTAGCACTAACATCAAGAAATACTCATTTTGCATGGAATTCCTCCCTCCTGCCAGGTCAAGAAAATGTGAAAGAGTATGATTTCATGTTTTGTGTATTCTTTCTGTGAATTTAAATTAATTAAGAAAGAAACCTAAAGTCTGAATTCAGTCTTGATCTAAAAAAATAGGCCAAGGCACATATTAAAATAAATCTATTTCAACACAGCATTCCACAATGTTTGTTAAGGACTTATTGAACAAATGCCAATTAAAAAGTTCTGTAAATATCAGAAAGCCAGAAACTACCACATAACCTGAGTACCCAGAGGAAAGCTTTCAAGTGTCACAAGCAAAATATGAGAAGATTGGGGGAAGGAAAAGAAACGGTAAAAAGCATGAGGACTTGCCAGCAGCAGATGCAAAGATGACTAACAGAACACAGATCCCAAGATCAGCGAGGGTAGTTTTTGTCAGAGGAAGAGAATGCCAGCAGTGCTTGCATGGCAACACACTCACCCCTCAGCACAATATGGCTGCGATTTATCTTGCTCTTCCAAGATGTTAGACACAAGTCCATATAAATCTGTTTCACTGCCATAATCATTCCTTTCAGGTTGAATCCTGAAAATGAATTGCATATTAATTAAAACAATTACTTCATTCAGAATAATTCAGAAGCTAAATTAAACAAACAAAAATAATCCATCTATGCCTTCAACACACACATTCTCTCTCTTGTCAAAAATGACTACCTGGACTTCACACTAATCTGAGCAGCAGCAGGCTGCTTAGTATCATCTCCATAGGTAGACCATGGTGCGTATAGAAAGGAAGAGTCCACAGGTGCAGAGTAGTCTGACGTTGAAAGGGAAGAACTGTAGGTCTGAGGCAGCTCTACGTTTTCTTCATTCTGCATTTTATGTATGATAAAAACACCGATTTTTATATTAAACACAGCAAATTGTCATTTCATCATTCTACGCGGTTGTAACTGAGTTCAGCCTTGGAGTATCCAGAGCAGCAGAAGCAAGCAAGCCACATACTTTTTGACATAATGCTACAGGTAACTCTTGCTGGTGACCACTGCCCAGTGCATATACACATAGGAGTAAAAATTTCAGGACATGTCAGCCTAAAATGTCTGCACCAGTTTCTAATAGATGATCACTGACAGGAGCCAGGAGATACTCCCTTCCTCCCAATCATTACAGCTTATTTAAGCTACTGAAGAAAACTTACAGCCAATTCTTTTCTAGACAAAAGGTCTTCTACCCTGTTTAAGTGAAAAGGAGCAATTGCTTGTTTGGTTTAAACACTGTAGGCTTTCTTAGCTCTTCATAAGTGAAAAAATTAATGGTGTTTTCACACGGTTAAATGTTAAAGACACAAGATATACTCCTTTGTGGAGCAAAGTAGTCTAGCAGCTACAGAAAGGCACACAAAGCCAGGTTTTATTTGCAATAAGGCTTTCTGCCTAACTACAGACAGGTCTCTCTACTTCATGTCTTCAGTTCCCCATGTCTGTAAAATAATTCTGTAAGCAAAGCTGCCCAGTTGCTGGACTGAACGACAGGGAAGAACAAAGCCAAACGAGTCTCAGACAGGGTAAGTGATTGATAGGCCTGTTACTGAAGGTACTGGGAGTGAGCTTTCATTCATTCGAGTCTTTTACCTCAGTGAAAGTTTATGGCTATGAAAGGCAAAATGAAAAGAGCGGTCTGATGTACTTAATGTCCTGGCATTTTCTACTGCTCAGACTAAGAACCCCCTGCTCAACAGGCTGGTTTATACAAACGTTTGGACTCTATGTCTGTGGTATGCCATAGAAATATCTGCTGCAATGCCTAAGCTTCTCTTTCTTACCAACCTCTCAGTTTTCCTAAAAATAGTCATTTGCTCCTCACTTTGTCTAAAATTGTTTATGCTAACATAAGAACAAACAGAGTGAAATACTGTTTTACTAAACACCACATATTCCTTCATCTGTGACAGTATGAAAAAAAGTCACTGTCCTTTCTGATTAACATTATGATGATGGAGATTTATTACGAATAAATCAAACACGGTGATTTATGTTCGCCTGTATAAGCAACTGTATTAGAAATATTTTTTGACCATTTTGTTTACAAGCAACATGAACTCTTACAGATATAAAAAATTAATTTATAATCCACTGAACCTGTGATTTGTAGCAACCATACAGCGAGCCAGAGCCTGTCATTACGCTACTGAATGCATCAGTCAGCCTCCCGCCAGCTTCTGCGCTATTCCAGCAGCGACTGCCACCTCTGAATGCAACTTTAGGCTATACAAGACAAGGAAAAAAAAGTGGTAGAAGGACATAATTATACATAGACCTGAGAGCTGTAGATTTTATACCAACATGAACTTCTTTAACACTTTAATTTACCTGTGGATTCTACTGATCTGAGTTTTCACGTAGTTAGTTCTACATATCCACATTAGAACACTTTCATATTTACCCTTAGAGAAAAGCTTAACCCAACAAACCACAAGAAATTCACAAGGTTTTTAGAGACCGAGGAGGTGCAGATTAAGAGGAAACCTGCATTCTCTCTGTTTATACTCGCTGAATCGCCACAGAAGAACACCAACTACAGAAGCAGAATTATCATTCCTTTCACCAGCAACACCAGAGGAGTCATTCAGCCTTCCATGCATCGCCAGACACCTCTTGTCCTTTCATCACTGCTCCTATGACATAATTTACATTACATGAATGCATGTATGTTCATTTTCAGATTTCAGGAGCTGGAATTTTGCTATAATACACACACTGGGAGCTACGGTGGAAATCCGCCCCATTCTGTAACCATGGGAGAAACAACTTCCACCTAAGGAACACCCCTCTCCCCATCACCAACCTGGAAGTGCTCAGAAACAGGTGGCCAGCGGGAGCATGGAATGAAAACAAAACAAAAAGTTAGGCGTCTTTTCTTCCCTTCTTCAGAAGGTGAGGTACACAAGGAAAATGTAAAGTTAAAATAAAACTGACTAGCTGAAAAAACTCTTTAGCTCTCAAATAAAAAAGTGAAGTTATTTGCATAATATTTAAAATATTACCATAGCAGCTCATTTGAAATGCTTATCGAATTCAGAAAAAGTTCAAGTTTCACAGGACTAGCATTCTGAAAGTATTCTGAATTAGCACTCCTCTCTAAAAAGATGTTCTTACTGGAGGATGAAAACAGACTCTACATCTAACATATGGGGACTACAGCATGATCTTCCTTCTAGTTTAGGCCGCAGTTACACCAATGTATCAATACAGGTTTTTTCAGACACATTTTACAAATACGCAAACATGCAAAGTCAGAACTAGTGCGGAGCACAGCTCCACTTCTTATACTAATTACATCACATTTTCTCCTTAGTTATCTCCTTATTCAGTAAGCACACCTACCACTTACATGATATGTGATCTCAAAGAATGAGGAAACATACAGGTATAAGGACCTGCTACAGATTTGTGACACCCCCCACACCATACACACTCATTTATTTCCCAAATAGAAGTTTTCCGGAAGTGTTTTTCTGACACTTTCGAGCTCAGTTTCACAGCACCCGTTACCACAAGACAGGCCCAGCTCTAGACGGCGCTGGGCCTTGGGCAGCCCCACACAGGAGGGCCCCGCGGCACTGAGAAAAGCCCGGCTGTGGCTGCAAGTACACTGCGGGGGGAAGGGCGCGAAGCCTCGCCCAGCCTCAGCCCTGCTCGGTTACCGGCGCCCAGGCGAAGCCCGGGCCCCGGGACAGCTCCAACCGTCCGCTGGGTTTCTGACAGGAAGAGCTGCACAGCCCAGCCTCTCCCCAGCCCGTGGCGCGGCCCCGTCCCTCACCTCCATGGGCGACCCCCGGGACAGCGGCAGCGACGGCGGCTACCAGCAGCACGCGCGGCCGCCCCTCCCGCGCGCGGCCATGGCGGGCCGCCTGAGGCGACGGGCGGCCGTTACCCTCGCGCCGGGCCAACCGCCGCCCCGCCCCGCGCGCACGAGGGGATTGGCCAACCCCCGAGCCGTCCAACCAATGAGGAGCCGCTCGGCTTCCTCGCACCTCCCCGCACCGCGTGACCCTCCCTTTTCTCCACGCGGTTTTCAGACATCGAGAGCCCACAGCGAGTCTCGTGGCAACAGAGCTTTATTTCTATTGGTCCCTATCCGCCAACAGCTAGCCAATGAAAAATCACCTCGCTCACCCCTCCCGCCAATGAGGGGCCGCGGAGGCATTGTTCGCCCGGAGACAGCGCAGCGGCCGTTGAGGCGGTGTCGGCCCCTCCCGCCACAACCCCCGGGCCCGGAGCGGGAGCGGGGCGGTCGCGGGCGGCCCCTCCGCGGCGGGCGCTGCCCCGGCACCTCCCCTGAGAGCCGCCTGGCATCCGCGGGGCCGGCGCCGGCCCGCCTGCTATGTCGGGACAATGCCTGAGGCAGCCCCGGGCCCTGTCACCCCCTCAGGCCCCGTCAGCCCTGAGTCCTGCCACCCCCGGGTCTTGTCAGCGGGGCTGCCCTCCGGTGCTGCCACTCCGGCCCCGTGCTAGGGCAGTCCTGCCCGGGGCCAGGCTGCCCCTGTGACTCCACAGTCCCCTGCATCATCCGTGGGAGCAAGAGGAAACCTCCGTTACCTGCCACCGGTGACAGAGCAGCCCCCGGCCTCGCACCGTGGCTCCCTGCCTGCGGCGGGGCCTGCTGGGCTGAAACCTTGCTGGGAGTCAATGGCCAAGGGTGCCCCAGAGGCCTAGGGCTGCCAGGTTTGAAGGAGAAACCTGATGGAAGAGGCAACCCAGTTCAAGCAGCAGGGTCTGCATGTTGCCAGCTCGTTTCCTTACCCTTCACATCCTTGCTGGTGGTTTAGATACTCTGCCAAGCATATGAATATTGCTGTTTTCACTAAAAAGGACTAAGGAAAACCTACAAGCCCTGAAACCAAACCATACTCTTGTTTTCACTTCTCAAGCTATTTTTACGGAATCTAGGGGCATTGTTTTTGCTGCCATCCCTATTTGGGCGGATAAAGGCGGTACGCAGACAACTTCATGACAACAGAGGCATACATTTTTTAGTGAATTGTGGGCATTTGTGTTGCAATACATCTCTCTCCTTTCCAGGTGCTAGCCAGCCTCCAGCCTTGTTACTGCCTTCAGCGCAGGGCCAGCCAGCAGGTTCACCGGGAGGTTAGCGGGGCGAGCCTGCCGCTGCCTGCACAGCACTGCCGGGGGGCCGGATCCTGCCCAGTGTGCCTCCTTAAACCCACCCAGGGAGTGGGGCAACCCTGCCCGCCCAGGGACTCAGGACGCAGATGTTGTGTCTGCTGGAAGCCGGAGGTGAAGGTCTCGGCTCCACAGCCTCCCGCTTCATCCCTGGCTCCCTGCCCTGGGGAGGGGCTGGCTGTGGGGCAGAGCTTTGGGACGTGCCCTGGTGAAGGCGCTGGCCTGGTTCAGAGCCTTGTGCCCAATGTGCTTCGAGGTGCAGTCCTGTCACCCAGGGAGACAAGTGGCAGCGGGAGCTCAGGACCAAGCGGGGGTGGGCTGGGGTCCCCTTTGGTCCCGGATTGAAGAGGAACCGGTGCAACCTTTGCGTTTGGTTTGGGGAGCTTTGCTTTGCTTTTTTTTTCCCGTTTGAAATGGTGAAATACCATTGTCCCCCTTGGAAATGGGGGAGCGTGGCTGCTCCACCCCCACTGTCCCCTTAAGTCACTATTTCCCTACAAATTCAGAGGTCGTATTTCCAGCGGTTGTTTCTGCAAGAGACTCTTTCAAGGCCACATGGCAGAGATTTGGGATGCTCAGAGCAGTGCAAATCCCTCCAGAATTGTATCATTCAGCCAGAGTTCACTGCTGGGGGTGCAGCAGCACCAGCCTCCTCTGGGGAGGACCCTCCAGGCCAGACACCCTTACCCACTGCAGAGGAAAAAGCTGCTTCAGCAGACGCGGGTGTTCACCTGCCGGTCTCACAGCCGCTTTCGCATGTAACAGAGGCCGGGAAGCAAATCCCCTCCAGTGAGAACTGCCCGGCAGTTACCTGCCCGAAGCCGCGGGGTTATCTGCAGTATTTAACAACCACTTTTCAGTGATGTTGTTTTCTCACAAACGGAGTTTGTTCCCTGGTGTGCAGCATCCAGTATCACACACAGAGCCCAGATACCAGTTTATTCCACGTTTTGCGCAAGTCCGGGTGCTAGGTGGTAACTCCACAAAGCTAGCACACCAATCATTCGAACAGGTACAATATTTATACAGTTTAGTTATACATATGCATAAGCGATTACATAAAACACTTATTGGTCTATATTTCCATACCTTACTCTTAAAGCCACAGTACTACCTTAGTGTTCTATGCAGGCTCAGACGTGAGGGGTCTCTACTTGGGCCGGGGTCTCCGGCTGAAGGGGTGTGATTTTTAGTATTATAATGAGGATAGTTCCCGTAAGGGTGCTTCTTCTCACACTTCTACTAATGAAGTCAGATTGTTGTCACAATGTTTCACTCAGCTCACATATTTCTTGGGGATGTGTTTCACTCCCAAGGACAGTAATTCTTGATCAGACGTTCCACATTCCAGCATGAATCCCCCTTATCAGCTTTATGTGTGCCTTGGCCTTCCACCAGCTCTAGTGTACTTCTCACATCTGAATCTTCCCACATAGCTGTATAATACTGAATTTTAATTGACTATGTTTAATTGGCTACAATGTTTCCCCGGTGCAGTGATTTCTGTTGGGGAAGAGACCTAGACGGAGAAACTCTGCTCAGCTGCTGTGCAAGCTGGAAGAACATGGTCTCACTGGGGGAAACAATTCTTGCACTGTTTCGATCTGCCCACAACAGATTTAGGTATCGACACCCAATTTCTTTATCCACCAAGTGCTGCACTCATACTCTGCACTGAGGTACATCTGTGGCCTGAGGTATCGACCACTTTGGCCCACTGCGTTAAAGTGCCCCCCAGTTTTCCATGAACTTGGCATTCCCCTCTGGGTTACAGTTGACATTGCTACTTGTTCAAGGCAGCAAACTGGCAGTTAAAATCAATATTAATATTTTATAATGTTGTCAAAGCCCTGTGGAGGAAGTGATGTAACTGGCTGCTAATGATTAAACTCGCTCCCTGAATTGATTTCCAGGCTCTTGAGGTCGGCTTTGGAGACAGTATTGAACCTTGCTTTGGCGTCCAAGTGTTTGCCACCTTCCTCCCTCAAAGCAAAGTCAAGACTGAAGACCGTAATTGGAATTTCATTCTCCCGCAGAACATTACACAGGGGGACGCAGCTCTGCGAACAAGCTATTTTCATCTCTCAGCATGAGACAGTTTATCCAATATGATCTGTTGCTTTTAAGAGTGAAGCACTATTTCAACCAAATCCCCCATACGGATCCATATGCAGAAGTCTGGCTGCAAACATTCAGTAAGTGCTCAAACAGGACCAGGCTATGCCAGCTCCATGTAGAAGCAAGAGCTGCAACGAGCAGAAGACACCCACGTCGTCAGCGAAGGCCTAGCAACGGGCTTTAGAAGCCCCAAGTCCTCCCTACCAGAGAATGAGGTTAACTCCAGGCTTTGACATGTGCTGAGAGACTGGAGTAGCAGCTCCAAGATCCCATTACATGACTTTCAGGCTTGCATGCACCTGTAATTTGTAGCATAAAGCATAAAAACATGCCATTAGTATAAGCTAGATGCTGTTAAATGGAAAGCCACTTCAGAGAAAGAGGTAAGCTGTTGGGTGTACTACTGGCGGAGGCCACGGCACCCCATTTAAAGTACCTAATAGCTGCTGTATGATGCCCTGTCTATTTGGAGCAGTTCGACAGATTTAAAGTCCCTTTTATTCCACAAAACACTGTAAACCCCCTGACCGAACACTGTTGAGGACTCCATGCTCAGGGGCTCAGAGACGTGAGGGGTCTCCAAGCCCTGACAGACCCCTGCCGATGCCAGTCCTGCTGCCGGCGGGGGGTCTGCCCGGAGGCCTGTCCCCCCTCAACTCTCGCACCACAGGGTCGCGGCCCCGCCAGCCAGCCCAGGCCGCCGCCCCTTCCCTCAGGGCAAGGCCTGACCCATCCCGCCCCCTGGCCGGGGCAACATCCACTGTCCGCAGACCCCCGCCCCGCCTGAGGCCGGCTCTCCGGCACCCGGGCCTGAGTGCTGCGGTGAGGCCCCGCACGGCGCTACCGCCGCCGAGCGCGGTACCGGACGCCGGGCGCCCCCGGGGCGCAGCCCCCCCCCCCTCGCCCTCCCGCCGTGAGGAGAACAGCGGCTCCTCCCACACCGCCGCGCGCACGGCCCAACCGGCCAATCAGCGTTCCCAGCTGACGTACTGCAGAACGCCCTCCCCCCCCGCCGCTAGGCCAATGGGCGGGCGGTACCGGGCGGCGGCCGTCAGTGCCTGGGCGCTGCGGGCGGAACGGCCAATCCGAGGCCGCCGGCCGTACAGGGGGCGTCACCGTCCCGCGCCCCTCAGGGACCCGCCCAGCCCCCCCGCGGCGCCTGCGCTGCGCCGCCCCCTGGCGGCTGCGGGGCGGGACCGTCGCTGCGGCGCGGCTGTCAGGCGGCGCGGCGCTGCGGGCTGGGCGCAGCGGCAAGATGGCGGGGCGGGTAAGTGGGGGGGGGGGGGAGAATAGGGACGGACCCTTCCCGCCCTCCCCAGCTCCGCCACTACTCCCCCCTCCGCTTCTGCTCCTCGCTGGGCGCCGGGGTGGTTCGGTGGCTTCTCGCAGCTCCGCTGCCGGGGTGGTAGCTCAGCCCTGGGGTGGTGTGGGGTCCTCTGAGGGTGCTGTGAGGCTGTGGTGACACCCTCCCATTGGTGTGGGGGGCCCTGAGGGTGCTGTGAGGCCGGGGTGGCCCCTCTCCCCTGTGGGGGAGGACTGTAGGGTCCCCCAGGGGTGCTGTGAGGCTGAGGTGGCTCCTTGGTGATGTGGCCTGTGGGGCAGGAGTGTAGGGTTACCTCAGGAGCACTGTGAGGCCAGGGTGACCCCTGTCCCTGTGGGGCAGGATTTTAGGGCCCCAGGGGTGCTGTGAGGCTGGGGTGACCCCTTGGTGATGTGGGGTGTGCGGCAGGACTGTGGGGTTCCCTCAGGAGCGCTATGAGGCCAGGGTGACCCCTCTCCCTGTGGGTGTGAGGCAGGATTTAGGGTTCCCTAAGGGTGCTGTGAGGTTGCAGTGGCCCTGTGGGATGCAGGGCAGGATTTTAGGGTGTCCTAGGGGTGCTGTGAGGCTGTGGAGATACCTTGGTGCTGTGGGGTGAGCTTCTAGGGCTCTCTCAGGAGCACCATGAGACTGAGGTGACCCCTCTCCCTATAGGGTGTGGGCAGGATTTAGGATCCCCTAAGAGTGCTGTGAAGCCCTAGTGACCCCTTGGTGCTGCTGGCAAGATTTAGGGTCCCCTAAGGGTGCTGTGAGGCTGCAGCAGCCTTCAGGCCCTATGGGGAGCAGGACAGGATTTTAGGGTGCCCTAGGGCTGCTGTGAGGCTGTGGTGACCCCTCTCCCTGTGGGTTGTGGGCAGGGTGCTCTAGAGATGCTGTGAGGGTCGGGTGACCCCTTGGTGCTCTGGGATATGGGGCAGGATTGCGGGATTTCCTGAGGGCCTCCATGAGGCTGGGGTGACCCCATCCCCATGGCGTGTGTGGCAGGATTTTAGAGTCCCCTAAGGGTGCTAGGAGGCCCTGGGGACCCCTTGGTGCTGTGGGATATGGGGCAGGTTTGTAGGGTTCTTTGAGGCCCTAGAGAGTCCTCTGCCCTATGGGCATCAGCCAAGCATCATCCTGTGATGTGGGTCCAAATTGTGTTGTGTTAAAACACACATTAAGGGTTGTGCAGTGATTTTATCCCATATTTATTTAAAAAATAAAAAATCCCTTATCAGTGACTGCTTAGATAACATCAGCAAGTGGCCAGAAAGACCTTAAAATGTGAAGGAACAGTCTTGCCTGTCGCATCACTTTTTGTAGTGCCTTGTATATCCCTTCTGTTTTCAGGTGTCTATCTCCAAGTGTTGCAAAGTTAAGTGCAGGTGCAGTTAAGATTGCTCTTCTCTTTGCCATGAGCTCAGTCATGCTTTGCTGCATATCAGCTTGTGAAAGTCGCATTTTTCATTAATGTCTGTCTCAGGCTGAAGTCTTATGTCTTGGCCAAACAATTCAGTGATTGAGACCTTGGAAAATAGGTTTTCTCATAGTTTTTTGTGTTATGGCTTGTCTGGTGGATACAGCGACAGATGGTGCAGTGGTGTGATGCAGAGCAGTGGAGGTTAGAGCAGTGGTGAGAAATTTGGCCCAGTGATAAGCTGTGCGTCACAGGTGAGCAGATCTACTTGAGTGCCACCTCTAAAATGCTGCTGATTAATGGAGAAAAAAATCGCATGTTTTGCGGTCTCTCTCTTAATAAGAGCTTTTCTTCTGTCCCTGCTCCAGATATGTGGTCTCACTTTCTTCCTTGCACCTTTTTTCTTCATCTCACCCTTTGCAGCTAACCCAGGAGAAATCTGTGTCTTTCGACTAGCTTTTTTTCAGCTTTCTGTTGCCAGAAACGGGAGCCCAGTGCTTTCATCAGTGGTAAGATCATTTTAGCCATGATGAACGTCGTTCTGAGACTCCTTGTAGCCTAAACCAATCTGGCTGCAGTGGTCTTGTCTTACCCCCTGCTCACTCGCTCCCCTGAGCCTGCCCTGAGCCTTTTCAGCATGCTAACTCGACAGAGAAAACTATCCGTGTAGTTTGATGAGTTAGTTTTCAGTTGCTCGAGTGTGCTGGAAAGGCTGAGTGAATGGTCTGAGTGCTGGAGATGGTGACTTAGGATGTGGGGAGGAAGGAGAGGGATCAGCCCCAACTTTTTCCTGCTGCCATGAGCTTTTGTGCTACTAAACACCTGAAAAAATGTGCCTTTATTTGTCTGACTTGGAAGCCTGGTGGAGGAAAGGGGGGATTTATGCAAATTTAAGAGAAAGACTGGAGCCTAATTGCCTTGTAATCTGGCAATTCGAGTGGGTGATGCTTTCCTTGGGTTACCAGGAAGCTTACTATTCAGTGTTTTCATGATTTATCTACAAATATAATTGTTGCAAAATTATCAGATTATTTAATGCTGTGAAGAGAGTTCTTAAGCAAAGTGTTTAATATAATTTTCTGAGCTTGATCCATTCTTGCAGTGTGTTGAATGCTGTTAATGTAAATTAACAAACAAGCTACCTGCTCCCTCCAGCTTGTATGTGGGATAGCAGCAGCTCTGAAAAGGATGCGGAGGTCAGGGTGAGCAAGCAACAGCATACGTTTCGGATGTGACGTTGGAGCTGTTGTGATCCTTGCCTGTATAAATAAGGAATAGTAGGTAGGAGGATGGAAGTGTGTGATATCTCTAGGTACAGCAGGTGAGTCTGATACTGGAACACTGATGCTATTCTGTTGTCAGTGTTTTTAAAAGGTGCTTAAACCTGGAGAATGGGTAGAGAAAGCTTCATTGACTACTTCTGGCCTGAAAAAATGTCCTGCAATGCAAATTAGGGCTTAGCCTCTTTTATTAGACTCAAATGATTTGATTTGTGTATGTATACTTTTACAGGGAGAAATGAATGGCTTTCCTGATGTAGAAGAGAGACAAAATCTTTAAATTTGTGGTAATGTTTTAAATAATTTAGACAAATGATAAGCCAAATCTTATTAATTGTCTAGTGCTGTTTCAGGTATGTTACTCTACTCCCTTAAGGGCACTGGATTTCCTCAATCACAAGGAAGAGACCGTGATTAATAGTGATTGAAGTTTACAGGAAAAATAGTTTATGATGATTAGAAGTAATGGCTGTTTCAGTTATAATTTATTCTGTATCTCTCTCTGCGTGGTAATCATTAAGCATGCAAACAGAGCACTGAGTCTTGCCAAGACATCAGCCAGCATCTACTGCAGAAGAGGGAATGGCGTAAAGCTGTCTAGCTCTGTCCATAGTTGTTTATGGATTCCTTGTACCCAGACTGGACTTCTGGAAGTTAGCTGGTGCTGTCTGTAGCTAATTGATTTGAACCTCACTAGGAATTAGTTCTCAACTTGATGTAGAAAGGCCAGATGATTTCTCTGCCTTGTTCCAGCCAATGTCAAGCTGTTGATCCAGAACGAGCTGCGTTTCTGCCTGTGCTGTACCAGATTGGAGAGCTACTTGGAGAAATGGTGTAGGAAATGAAGCAGGTCTGTGTGGCTGCAGCTTTACTCTTGCAAGCTGGCAAGAGGTCTGGCTTTCTTCAAAGAGGAAATCGTGTGTGCTGAATGTTGATTTGGTAACGTGGATGTTGGTGATGATCCCCTATCAGAGAGACTGGTGTTTTTTTTTCTTGAAGGAATATTACAATTTTGTAATAGCTGCAACTTCTTCACGATGATTAGAAATAATGGCTGTTTTATATGGTATAAATGGTATAACACCTTAATTTTTCTTTATTTGCTATTCTGGACTCATTTGGAGTGGTATTGCCATTAGCCCAGTGATAGGGGACACTTGCCTGTTTGCTTCTCAGAGGAGAGTCGCATCTGTATTGGGTTGGAAATTATTTTGGTTTCACTCAGGTACTAGTAGATGTTGGTTTACCTTGCAGAACTGTGCCGTTAACTCCTCTAGAAGAGCCTGTGACTTGAGCAGGAGATGTATTGCTGACACCTGCTGAAATCAGCTGTCAAATTGAGAGAGTGTAGCAGTAGTGGGAAGGGTGATGAAGGACAGACTGTATCCCTTGATATTTCGTGGTGCTGAAGACATTGCTGAGCTAACACATGCTCTCTTGTACTCCTTGCAGTCAATCCCAGGACAGTTTTAGGTTGGATAGTTTGGTAGGAACTTTGAAATAATGAGGGTTGGATTTTGTGTTTATGGGTTAAAGCTGTAAAGTCTGATTTTTGCTAACATACGGAATCAGCCTTCATAGATGCAGGCGTCATCAGGCAACTAAAGAAACATTTGTGAATCAACTCAGTTCTTTCTTGTAGTGTGCTGCTGATCATTCTATCATCACTTATCTTTTTTTAGTGTTTCCTAATATGTAATATGAAGAAATAGGTTTTTAGCAATGTTTTAGGGAAATGGAAGAAAACTAAATCTGAATCTCTGTTTCTGAGATCACTTCTGCAACTGTGTACCTGTCTTGTGAAATCATCGCAAATAGACTTGTATCCTTCTTACAGGACTTCTGCATTATAAAAACCCATGCTAAATTATTTAGAATAAAATTCTGACAACCATGTGAACGTTTGTGGGCATGGAATATCTGGCTTTTGTCATCTTTGATTAATTTGTTGCTTGGCTTAGTGTTGCAGAAGCAGTGTGTCCAAAGCTTGTACCTGAAAAGACAACACAACAGGGAGATGTCAGTGCTGCCTCCCCATCTCCAGTTTTGGGGGTGCTGGTATGTCACACCTCTTTTTTCACTGTGAAAATGAAGGGCCAGAATGACGAAATTTTTTTAAGAATTTTTCTTAGTAGGAAAAATCTGTAAAAATCAAAGAATCCTTTTGAGGATCATTTCAAGTGTGAATTTCTTAAATATTGCTTTTTTCTTTTTCCATAGCAGAGCAAGATCTTCTCTCTTCCTATCCTCTGTTCTGTGTCCTGTACCTTAGAGCACAGAGGTCATTCAGCAGAAGACCCTGGCTATGAATTTGGAGGAAGTTCTGCCATAAAATCAGATCTGCTTGAGTCCACAGAAAACAAATCCTTAGAAAATAGCGGTACTTCTATTTTGCTAAATTACCCACCAGGCAGGACATGGTTTACAGTGGAATAAAACTATCATTGATTCCTTTCTTTACATGAAAATGTACAAAAAACCTGAATACTAAAATATAGGTCCTTATGTCATGTTTTGATCTTTTTTTGATCCAGGAGTTGGCAGATACTGTCCAAGTATACTCACAAGAGAGGACAAGCTTTAGGACGACCTGGTGCAGTGAGTGCTGGCTGATCCCTGAGCTGTGTGAGAGAGCGATGATCATAGTAACTGCAATACTTTTTGGAGGGACGGGGTTCAGAGTGTGGTCTCTACATGAGGCAGTCATTTGCATAGCTGTCAGGATGCTGTCTCAAATCAGGGAAGTTCTCTGGCAGCAACTGGAGTTTTGTGATTAAATTTCCATGTTGGCCATCTTCAGAAGTTTTTTTGACCTCCAGGAATTGGAAAGTTGTGTTGGAGAAGATCTATGAACAGAAAAATTCAAGCAAGGAACACAGTCGCTACAGTTAATAGAAAAGCTTTCAACACAGTATCCTATTACTCTGCGTTTGAGCCAACTGATACTACTACTGCTTGTTAAATCAAGGCTGAATATATAGTTCTTCAGGCACTCTCTTGCCCTGCTGCTGTGCTGGTATGCTCTTTCCTGTGTACGTATGTCAGATACTCAGTTCAGGAAGGTCAAATATTTGCAGCATAAACAGATTTAACACATATCTCTAGTCTCCTGGGATGCAATAAAGCAGTGACCTTCTATCAAAAAATCTGGAGTAATTTATGCCCTAGAGTTGTGTCAAATTACATGCTTTTTCTGTAGAAAATACAGAAATACTTGCAAGGCATTGCATCTTAAACACAAACTGCTTATAATTGGGTAGTGTTTAGTACATTAGTCTCCTGGAGAAGTTTAGTGCCAGATGCAGCCCATCAGCGGTGAGGTAAATTGCAAATACGCAGGGATAGCAGCATCTCATGCTTTCACAAGGCAAATTCCAAGTTTAAGGGGATATTTTTAATCTTGTCCCAATTGTTATTGGGTAGCTTTTCTAAATAAATGGGAAGAAATTTGCATCCATTAGGTGTCCTCACAGCTAGTGTGTCAAAATCATGTGACTTGCATCCTAGGCTGACATCTTAGACATTGTTGTGTGATGTTTCATTCCTTTAAGCATTTTAAAAAGAGGTTTAGATGAAACAAGGCAAGTAGCAATTCCCTGTAATTAAATTGTTGATCATCTTGGCTTGTGGAAGAAATGTGAGGCAACATCCACTCCAAAAATGGATGTGTTAATTACAAATGCACATATTCTGGGTCATTATTGCTTAATTGGAAGGTGGAGTTGACGTTCATGCTAAACTGTTAGGAAACAGCTTCCCGGTTATATGGCACAGCAGCACAGGTACAGATGTATTTTCTGAAATCACTTTACCGATTGTATTGTAAAGAACTGGTGTGGGGAATGACATCTTTGGGCAGAGCAACCATTTAGTTAGATTGTAGATGCTATGTGATACTAGTAGCTTGTAGAAGTTCTCCTTTAGTGCACTTGTTTCTCCTGCTCTTCTGGATCAGGCAAACCCTTCAGTCTTGGAACTGTAAATTGTATTTCTGATAACATTGCACAATAATGGAAATAGTACAGCCAAATTCCCAAAGTTATATATATCTTCTTAACTGTACTGGGTAAATTAGTGTTGGAGTTACAAAGCTCCTGTTGCAGCACTGAATTAGTTTGGCTGTAAACTTTGCAAACAAAGGGTAAGCAGCAGTCACCACCCTAAAAAACCAATATCCTCTAATTGCTAAGATAGACACTTCCGTTCTAATAAAGTGGCTTTCATGTGCTAAGATGGAAGTAATTTCTAGATTACTGCCGGGGCCCATGAGAGGAGTGCACGTCTGCTATTAGATAAAGAAAGTGGAAAATGTGTTAAGTGTATATTGCATATAAAGAACTGCCAGTGAAGACTAGTTGGTGTCTGTATTGCTAAGCCCCGCTGACGACTGGGCTTGACCTTCTTTGCTTATACAGATAACTTTGTTATCAGATGAGAAAGTTAGAGGTGGGGCAGGCAAGAAACAATGCGGGGAAAAAACGTTCCCTGTTTCATTTCCAGCCCTGGATGGTTCAGGAGGTGGTGATGTGAACTCTTCCCTCTCCCATATTTTAAGCTGTTTCAGCTTCTGCGTCGGCCAGCAGCTGGTGTGTATGCGGCGTAGCCGTGTTCGCCTTGGTGCCTCCTTGCTTGCCTGAGTGAGCACGGGGAGGTGATTCATACTCGTGGGAGTGTCACGTTTGGGGGGTGTGGGAAGGAGGGTTGCATCTCATCGTTGTTCCTGTCTGGACTCTGTATTGAGGCTGTCTTGGTGTTGGCTTGCTCGAAGTTCCCTGGCTTTGATAAAAATTTGAATATTAATTCTGAGGTTTTAACTTTCCTAGTGTGTTCCTCTTCTAATAGGAGAAGCAAATTGGTATTTATGAGCTTGTTATCAAGAGAGAATGCAGCTCCTTCCTGACAAGTATAAAAGCTTCCAGCAAAGTAAACTAGAGGTCAAATGGAGCAGATGGAAAGGCTGGTCCTGAGCATCCAGTCACGGCTGCTTGTCCCAGGGGACAGCGTGCTTAACCTGCCAGGCACAGCAGGGCTCTTTCTGGAAAGGAAGCCTGTCTTGCCAAGCCTACTGTTCCAGAAAGTTATTTGTAGGTGTTTGACCTCTTCTTGTAGCTGCAGAACTCTGGAAGCTTTACTCAAGTATTTTTTTTGGGATGTCCAGGAAAACCTTCTGGAAACTAGTAGCTTTTTTTTTTTTTTTAAATTTTAGAAACAGCGTTTAGGACATCTGTTGCTGGTCCCTGTTGAAGGCATCATATTGTCATTCCTTTCATAAATATTACTGAATGCCTTCATCAAAGGAGTTTTGGTTTTGTCTTTCCTGTTTCACACTATAGGCTATTACAGTCCTGGCTTCCTCTACTGGTTAGGAACCCTTTCTTAACTGCTACTCATTAGCTGCAATAGCATAGCTATCATTTTATACCAATTTCTTCTGTCCTTTAGTATAGAGTTGTTTTTCCTCTCTGTTATTCAGCTCCATGGTGTGCGTGTGTATATGTAGAGAGAAAGTAGCCATAATCCGCTTCAGGCTTTCCTATGCTGGGAGAGCTTGATTTGTCTCCTTCTCCCAGGCTATTGCTGACCCAGCTCTGCTGCAGCTCATCTTTCTGTGTGCTAGTGCTGGTGTTTGTCATCTGTGTGCAGCTGGCTCCTGATGTTTGCAGTTTTAACGTTCATCTCGGATTCTGTTGTCACTCGGTCCATTGGATCTTTATATCAAGCAATGCTTCATTCATGTCTCATCTTGGATAATGTAGGGTCTACGTATCATCTCCTCAGTTCCCTGTTTATCTTCAGAGCTCCTTTAATACCATAATTTTTCCTTTCAGTATTCAAACTAATTTTATTTGCAGACTTTTAGGGGTGAATGAGTGTTTGACTTCGAACGCCTTTGGGTCAGCCATGCTACCACACAGCTAGCAGGCAGGCACACATCTGCTCAGTCCCTAGTGAATATGGACTAAACTTTCTTCCTGAGAATAACTCTTGCACAGGTTCTTTGTTGTCCTCTTCTCTTGGTGATGAAGCTCGGTGCTTAAAGGTACTTTGGTGCCTAACAGCTGTTATAGTAGAGCTTAGATGCTTTTTGGAGTGGGGCTCCCCATTTCTACGCAGCTGGCAGTGGGCTCTACAGAGGAAACTTAAATTTCTAGTACCCAGAGTTGTCATGTTTCCTAACGCTTGTCTGCCAACATCGGCGCGACAGAAACTGTATGTATGCATATGCATGTATGCGTGTATATCTACGTCTATACGTTTTACACAAAAGAAAATTTTAAACATATAACACTAACAATATTTGGCTTATACAGACCCTGTAGAAACAGTGCACAGAACAAAACCTGCCTCAGCTTTAGAAGCTATTTCATAATCTCTTGGGTAGGATTAGGAAATTAAATGAGTAAGCTGTTTCAAATGAAGAGCATCTCTGCCTTAGCATTTAATATTTTAGCTCTTCTATTCAGTAACAACTGACAGGTGGTAGTGCACTTCTATTATGTACCACCAACTTATCTCCTGTGGGGTCTGAGTAATGGGAAACATGCTTTTCTTTAGCTTCCTCTGTCATCAGCCTTAACAATTCACAAATATTAACCATATTTTTGTACTATGTGCTCGCCCACACAACAATGTGATATAGTGTACTATGTGTAATATTCCAGAGATTTTTATTATTCATTCTCTTCCCCAGTCATATTTTAAACCAGCAGTGCTTTCCTTTTGCTTTGGATGCTTGTCTTGAAATTCAGAAAGAGAAAAAGATATGTTTTATGTATGTATGAAAATACCTAAATAACTTAGCATTGCTTTCTGGGCTGAGCTCTCCTAAAATGCAAGAACAACTCAGTTTTGTATTTTTGTGGAGGAGAACTGGAATCTGTGCAACTTAGAAAAAAAGTCTCTGAAAGATTAGACCTTATGGTGGTTATTTCTATTATGAAGGTACGTGTTCTTTGGTGCAACTTTTACTTTGTAAAAGTAAAATATATCAGCATCACTGAGCCTCCTGGTGCTGGATTTTCATGGTTAGCATCAGCTCAGTAGCAGAAGAGTAGAGGCAACATTACTGCTTTGTCATAAATCCAAAGGTGAGGTCCTTCACGTTTGTCTTTCAGCACGAGATTTATCAGTGCATCATGCGGTCTCATTTTTCTCTTGGTAAACAGAAGGAATATTGGAGTAGAACTCTGCGTAGACATAGATTTAATAGCAGATGCTGCATAACCGTAGATGGTCGTGCCTCTAGCTGAGGATGCTTTAGAACGAAGGCACTGTCTCAGATCTGGAGTCACCTCCCTAGAACTTTGCTGTCCTTGGAGCCTCCTCCTTGGGTAAACCAGAACAATAACTGGAGGCAGGGAAGCCTTCTTTTGCTACTTTAAGCCTAATATAGATATATTGTGGACACGGGCGTAACTGCAACCTGTGAGGATGTCTATGGGTCACCTTCAAACTAATATTGACAGCAGTGTAACTGCAGCAGATGGCATTCACTGTCAGCTGCAAGGTCTGCTCTAGTGGTTTGCTAAGAGCTGAGCTTTATGTTGCCTTGCCTAGTTGCTAGCAGTAACCTACTAGTTAGCTTAAAATTAGCTTGTGTAAATTTACTTGAAGATTTCTTAGAAATACTCTGAAGAATTTTGCTTCCTCTGTTCCCTGATGTGTGGTGTGCAAGTGCAGGCCATAAGAGTGTTGGATGGCAGAGAAGGGGAGAGGGTGCAGGGTTCCGGGAGTCCTGGGAAGCTGGAACCCAAAATGCAAGAGCTTAAAGTGTTCCTTGACAGGACTACCGCTGGCATATGACAGCCTTCCAGGCTCCCGTGGCGCATGTTACAGCTTTGGACTGCTGCATTTATGCCAGAAAAACTTACTCAGGAGCAGCCAATGCCCACATCCTTGCTGTGGCATCTCAGTTGCTTGACAGACAAGACAAGGATCCCTGTGAGCAGTAGTTCTGGGGATATGAGCCCTGTGGTAAGGAGAGGGGAGGTAAGAGAAAGCCCCTGCAATTCACAAGAACAATGTGTTCCTCCTCCTTGTCTGGGTGCTTTCCAGTTTAATCATCATCTCCTAAATGACCAGATTTCCTCAAATTGTCCCTTGTACACTCAAGAAAACCTGTGTCCATTGAGTGATGCCCTTTTCTTGCATGAGCTGTATTATGTTAAAAACGCTTCTGTATATTGATAATGTATCGAAGTTCTGCAAAATGGTCTTGGAGCTTGAGGAGGGCATATACTGGAGAGCTGGGAGCACAGCGTAGATTATGGATACGGTCTGAAATGTTTGTTATTGCCAAGGGAGGAATGAGCTTCTGCCAAACACCCCAGAAGGAGCATGTGCCAGGCTATCGGATGGCTAGCACAGTCAGTGCTGATACTGCTGCAGAAGCAGCTACATTATTTCATGTCGGATACCCAAGGATGTTTTGCCACACATCTATCATATTGTGGAGCTTGCAAAAGGAGCGCTTTGTGCTGGATTTGAAATGCATTTCTTTATATTCATGCATTTCCTTAAAGCAAAGCTTGCACGTTCCCAAACGCGGACAGGAATAACACAGAAGAATGGCAACTTTGCCAGGCGCTTGCTGTTAACATGTAGGAAGCAGTTTGTCAGTAAGGATTAAAAATGCGGTTGAGGACTAGTGCTGTAAAAAGGTTTAATCCAGGAGCTCTGTGTTCAGTTTTCTCGAAATATCCTACCTAATGCGTCTTATCAGGGCATGCCCTTCACAAAATAGTCCCCTCGCAAATGGAAGGAGAAATGATAAAATGGTGTGTGAATGATAAAATTTTTGTGTGAAGTGCCCAAAGATGGTGAGCCTTAACAGGCAGGTTGTATATTTCAGAAGTCCACTGATGTTCATATATTTTTTATTACAAGAATATTTAATTGAGTCTCTTATTACACTTCAGATTCAGGTAGATAAATCTGTTTCAAGGCTGAAAATGGAATCCTTTTCTATTGTCACATATATCAAGGGCAATTGAGCATTATTCAGTAAAAATAATGAATTAGTCCTTTTCTAAATAGCAAGTGCTCCAGAAGAATTACATTACGACATAAAAAGTTGATTTGAGCTATAGGGCAGGCTTGCTTCAGTCCACATAGAGATGAATTTTCTCTGATTCTTTTCTCAAACAGCCCAGAGGTATAGGGGGGGAAAGGTTGAGCAGGATGTTAACTCATGGGAAATTATCTAGATCTGTGCGTTAGGATCAGTGCATTTCCTTCTCTTGTTGCTGGGATTTAATGGTGTCTTAAGAGAAAATCCATTCTGAATTGCTTTTAGCAATAGGTTGACACTGACAAATAGTTTCTGTTGCACTGCCTGCAAATTTGTATCTGACAAAGAAAATAGTTGTGCTTTGATTCTAAAAATAACATCCTGGGGGGCTGAGTTTAGCTTTTCTCCAAATTTTTTTTTTTTCAGTCTGTAGGTAATGTTAGAGACAGCTTGCCTTTTCCATCCTTTTCTCCACTTCTAGAGGCATTTTGAGCCCAATTTTCATCTTTCAACCACTGTTTCATGGAATAATTCTGCAGAAGCAGGTTGGGTTAGGAATGCAGGAAAGGGCTCTCTTCAGTACTCCTCTGCTGCACTGCCCCTGTATGCTATACGCTGCCTTGTAATGGGATGGGGCAGCCTGGCCTGAGAGTGGTGGTATTTGGTTATTTTAGCTGCTGATTCGTGAGTAATAGTGGAGGGGAAAAAAATTGAAGAGATACTCTTGAAATAGGATTGCTCATTTGACACTAGAAAAAAAAAAAAAAAAAGAGAGGGGAGGACACCCCCACAAAATTTGTTGCAGTAATTTTTTTAATAGTGATAGGCTGGAAATGACTGTTCAACTTAATTTGCTTCTGTTTGTTACTGATCTGTGTTGTTTTCTATAGAGTAGGAAATATTATTTGCATTGTGATATTTCTTTTGAGAAGTTTTATAGAGAGATTCTGTGGAGTTGGATAGCAGCTGGCTGAGAATTAAACCTTCTCGCAGACTTTCAGTGCTGCCCTGTACTGCATTGTTCAAAGTATGTATACCCAGAATGGATGTGCTCAGATTTCAGTTTTCAGAGTAAAGTAAGGGAAGAAGAAAGGTAACATCTTTATTCTACTCTCTTTTTCCCATGCAGCCTCTCTAACCGAGCACAGCAATGTGAGGTAGGGTTACCCAGGGTTGTAGTGGAACTGCTCTGTCTCTAGGCTGCTTTGCCTTACCAGCTTTCAGAATATCCCAATGTCTTGTTACTTGGCAAGAAATGCCTTCTAGTGAATGCTTTGCTACCTGCTGGCATGTTGCAGGGTTCAGGGAAGTTGCATGAACACCAGGGTTTGCTAGCAAGTTAATAGCATTTGCCTTGCAGGCTTTTTCCTAGGTAATTTTTAGGTACTTTCCTAGGTATGATAGAAACTATGAAGTATACTAGACTCACAAAATGCAGAGCTTTTGGGTAGAAACATCTGCATCAAACAGAAGTGTTTGGAGAAACCATGAAGAGAGAGGAGCTTGTCAATGCCAGTGGACTATGCTCTCTCAGAGTATGTTAATACTCGTGAGACCTATTTGTGTTTTATGGATTTACAGAAGTTTTGAGGCTTGGCTTAGTAAAGGAAAAATAAAATTTTATTTGATTTTTTTTTTCCTCTCCCTCTCTCTCTTGTAGTCTATGCAAGCAGCAAGATGTCCCACTGATGAACTGTCATTAACCAACTGTGCTGTGGTGAATGAGAAGGACTTCCAATCTGGGCAGTAAGTGTGCACTGTTGATTTTTCAACTTTTAACCAAAAAGGAAGTGTTTTCAAAATGTGGATGGAGGTGGAATGAAATTTCAGATTTGGGAAGGTGAATACAGTAGGTTCATTAACAAAACTTCTGTGTCTTTAGAGACCAAAACTTTAAATGTGCCTCTTTCTCAGAACTGGAGATACTAAAAAAATGGTAAATTTTTCTCTTGAGCATTTCTTCCTTGGGAACTGGATCTGCTTAACTAATTATAATCATTATTTTAATGAAGGACTTCAGGCCTTTTTTGATCTTTTTTTTTTTGTTTTGTTTTTGCTGTTGTTCCTGTTACATAGTTAGAATATTTGAACTATTTCAAGTAGATTTTTATCATTTAATTGTGTTACTAGGGGCATCTTCTCACCTTCACATCATATTGGAGTGCTGAGCAGAGTCAGTAGAAACGCTCTGTTGTTCTAGGGGTTTTCATGCACAAGAACAAAAGGGGAAGGCAACCAGAGTGTGGGCACAACAATTTGGATTCTTTAATTACAGTTCTGTGGTGACTGATAGAAGCTGACTCTGGCTTTTACTTTTGTGAGAAAAGTAGAAAACACATTAATTTTTCAGCTGAGCCCACACAGAAGGGCTTTGTATTAAAAGAAGCCAATTCAAATAATTAGTTTCCTTGCTTTGCTGCAACTGTATGGTGGCTCTCTAAAAGATTTCAATATGTAGATTGTAGACAGAAGTAAGTAATTTCAGCAGAAAGAGAGAGCATCACATGCAGCAGAAGGCAGAAGAGCTTGGGTTTGAAAATGGGAAAAAATGTTAAAAAAAGATATTGAATGATACACTTAGGGCCTTAGCATGAAATACCTGGCCCAGATGAATTCTGCTAAGGATGGAGAATGAAGTGGCTCTGAACTGCAGGGAGCAAGGGAGCGATGTGTTTTAAGACTTGCCTCTTTTTGTTCTGTCAGTCTGCTGTGCTGCACCCTGGAGAGCTGTCCTGGCCCTTCAGTGATTGACTGAACTGTGATTTCACAAGCTCACCTGTAATATAAAACACCAAACCAAACCATGCCCCCACACCCCCCTAAAAAACCCCAAACAAGCACAACTTTTAGAGTCAGAAGCAGACAAAAGTATCTGGGTAGGCTAGTGTCCTAGTATCTTCAAATGATGTTTTTTCTCTAAGTAGATTTTTTTCAAAGTAATTGACTTACAAAAATACCTGAACTGAGCATTGTACCTCATACATTATAAAAATGTTAATTTCCTCAAATATGAATGTCCTGGAGGGATCCAGCTTCCAGACCTGCAGCAGCTGGCTGCTTTCCTTTCACTCAGAGAACCCTTTTTCATCGCATTTATGGAAGCATGCAGGAAACGATCTCCTGAGACTTGCCTGGTAAGCAGGCTGGCCATGATTCTGGCTGTACTGATTCTCCCCAGGAGAGCTGCTTATTTCTAGAAATCAGGGCTCATAAAGAAAGCAGCATATGTTTGGTTGTGAGCAGATGCTATAAATCGCTTTGAAAAGTGTAAGACTAGAGTACAGAGAAACATCATGATATTCAGCTACTACTGAAGGATGTAGTCATTCTGCTGCATTGCAGATAGACTGAGCAAGACCGTCCTTACGATCTGCTGCAGTAGGTTGCACACAGTCAGCAGATTTGGTTTATATCGTCCTAACCGTCACTGGCTGCACAGAATATTTTTTGGTAACAGTTACACAAAGGGCTTTGCTTTACCACTTCCATTTGGTGCTCACTGTCTAGAGCTGGGAGTTTGACCTTGGATCAGTGAGATGGTTTATCCCCAAGATGCTGCTGTAGATCTTTTCATCCTTAATTTTCTGCTTCATGCTTCGTTTTCTGCATCCTGTAAGTTGGACAAGTATGAGTCACCATTTTGGGACGCATGAGTTCATGGGATGCAATGTATTATTATAGTACCGTGTTGGTTTGATAAGTTCCACCGTCTTAAGTTCCTGTGACGTACTTCTATCTTGAGGACTCCCAATGTATTTTGGAGAGAGAAACAAGTGCTGAAAACACCCAGGCAGTGAAGTGGACAACAGTCTGGGAGGAAGCCAGGGCAAGTTATCTCAATGGCAATTTTTTTAATTGACTACTGACTACTTTTGAGAACTGACTAATTATTCTTACCTTTTATTCCTGCCTTTTACATGGGAAGACCATCCCTCTTATCTCATGCCGGTTTAGTTGTATGAAGAGCCCTTGAGGAACCTTGCTGAATAATTGACAGGGGTTTCCAAACATGCACCAGAGGAATATCTGCCCATATTGTTAAGATGCTTACTGGCACCTTTGCATAGATACGTAAGTTATGCTCTCCCTTAAAAAAAGCTATGCTCTTTCTTCATGAACATAAAAACTAAGGGACACACAGGTTAATATTATCTATTATAGCTTCTGTTGGTTTGCTCAGCCTGGCCAGCAGACTTACCAACCGATAGTTTCCTGGGTGCGGTCTGGAGCCCTTCTAAAGAATTGGCATCAGAGCCATGTTTTGGTTCTGATCGGTTCAGGCAAGGCTTTACACATGAGTTAGAGCAGCAGTTTCATCTGTTAGAGCTCTTGGGAGATATCTGGCCCTGGTGACTCATTGTTCTTTTAGTTCGTTTTTAAGCAGAAGCTGTTAATGAGGTTGAGATTTCCCCCATATGTGTCCATGAGCTCTCCAAGCTCCTTCCTGGTGAACATCAATGTAGGAAAATGCATTTTTCCTGCTATTGCCTTATTTTGAACATTCTTAATACAGAGGTTGCTTACAGCCTGTTGGAGACTGCCTGCTCCTGCTGTCTTTGAGAAGAAACACGGTTGTTCCTGTGCCTTTTGCAGATTTTTCTCAAAGAATCTGTCAGGATTTGACCTTTCTTAATCTTCTCACTTGGTGAGAGATTTCTTTCAGAAAGCTGATTCCCACCCCCACCCCCTTTTTTTTTTTTTTTTCCTTCCTGGCATCCATTTGCCTGCTGTCAGGCTCTGCTGTCTTTCTGGTCTGCTGGAAACGTTTTTGGTGAATGGTATGCTCCAATATAGTAATTTTAATTTGTGTATTCCCCCCCCCACCCCCCCCGTATTTTTACCAGGTTTTAAGGTTTTATAAGGTTTTATCCTTATTTGCTTGCATTTTGCTGCTTTGAAGTGAAACCCAACAGTGGTGGAGTTTATTTCTTCCTGCGGAGATGCTGAATCTATGCACATTGAAGTCACTGTTGTGTTTTGAGCCAAACTTAGTGCACTGCTCAGGATCCGTCTCAGTCTTAAGAAGCTTTAATCTTGGGTCTTTTACTGTCTGATGAGCTGCTTCTGGTAGGGTGTTATTTGTCATCAAGTGTATTCTTGGTGAGGTATTCCAGTATCATAGCTGGAACTTGTATTTTGCCTACAGGCATGTTTGTCTAACACTCTGCAACATAATACCTTGCTTTCCAGTTGGTTGTGTATTGATATTAATTTGAATTACTCAGGCTGATACACTCTGTGCTGGAAACCTCCTCATTTCAGTCCCTGCTTCCTGGACAGCTTCTCTATTTTATCTGCTGCTCAATTTAAAATGAAACAGTCCCTGGAGCAACCATTCAGTCTCGGAAGGATCATCTCCCTTGGCCTGCTGGCAACGCTCTTCCTAATGCAGCCAGAGATGTTGTTGGCTGTCTTTGCTGCAGGGGCATGTTGCTGGCTCATGTTCAACTCGTTGTCCACCAGGATCCCAGGTCTTTTTCTGCAAAGCCACTTGCTAGCCAGTTGGCCCCCAGCCTGTACTGGTGCATGGGGTTATTCTTCCCCACGTGGAGGACCTTGCATTTTCCTTTATGGAACTTGATGGGATTTGTGTCAGCCCAGATCTCCACCCTGTCAAAGTCCCTCTGAATGGCAGCAGAATCAGCAGGTGTGTCATCTGCAGACTGGCTAAGGGTGCACTCTGTCCCATTCTCCTGGTCATTAATGAAGAATTTAAATATTTTTGGCCCCAATATGGACACCTGGGGTAGGCACACCACTAGTGAACTGCCTGAAGCTGGACTTCATGCTGCCGATCACAACCCCCTGCGCCCAGCGGTTCAGGCAGTTTTCAATCCACTGCGCTGCCCGCTTACCTAGTTTGTATTTCATCAGTTTGTCTATAAGGATTGTTGTGCGAGGCAGTGTAGAAAGCATTGCTAATGTTGAGATAAACAATATCCGCTGCTCTCCCTTCATCCTCAGAGCTTGCCATTTCATTCTGGAAGGCCCTCATATTGGTGAGGCATGATTTTCCTTTGTAAATCCGTGCTGACCACTCCCACTCACTTTCTTGTCCTTTAATATGTTTGGCTTCCAGGATTAGTTGCTCCATCACTTTGCCAGGGATTAAGGTGGGGCTCACCAGCCTGTAGTTCCTTGGATCCTCCTTCTTGCCCTTCTTGAAGATAGGAGTGATATCTGCTTTCTCCCAGTCCTCAGAAACCTTCCTTGATCATTGTGAAGCACCAGTAAATGTCTTGCTCTCCCTCTGTAAGATTTATAGGGAACCATACCACCTCTAACACGTTTCTGGATTTATGCTGGGGGCAGGAGGAGATGGAAAAGGAAGGGTGCACATCCCTACAGCTGGGGTTTTAGGCAGCTAATGGGTGATTTAGGGCCAGAACCAGTGAAGAGTCAAATCACTGGTCCACCTGGCAGAGGAGGTACGTATCACTGTGTGATATGTTTAAAATGCTTTCTTACCCTGATATGCCATCAAGCACTAGCAGTTCCTGGAAAGGTTTTGCAAGCTTCCCTGTCTGTTTGGGCTAAAGCTAGTGATGTCTATTGTTTTTGGCTATGCAGGCCACACATTTCCTCTAGTCTCAAAGGGCCATATGTTCTTTCCTACCACGTGGCTGAAGCTGTTATGCATACACGGTGTAGCCAATGTATACATGTGCAGCAGATCTGCTTTTGGATGGTGCTGGATTCACTGTGTATATGCAAATGAAAATATATGGAGCATATGTGCATGTAATACATTCACTGCCAGGGAGGGAGGATGGCCAGGAGTGTGGGCCTTGGCTGTTAGCATAGTTCGTCTAGCCCTTAGTTTCTGACCATGGATGAGAGGGGAACGCCAGAGGTCGTGTAAGTTGGTGACCTCATATACCCTATGGGTACTTAAAGTACAAGCAGCTGTGGAGAAGAAGATGAGGTGAAACCTGATTCCACCATCGCCCCTGCTACCAGTGCACACAAATCCCATCATCCTTTTGTTTTGCTTTCTTATGCCAAAAAGAAGTCTGACTATCACATGATAAGAGCTACCAGGCATAGTCTGAGGATAACTGTAAGCAGCTTTTGAGTATCTTTGTTCCTGACACCTTAGCTTCTGAGAGTGACAGACAGGCACATGCAATTACTTTGCTGTGTCTGCTCCTGACTGTATTGTTCTGTTTTTATAACAGTGTTCCTGGTCTTCAAATGCTGTCTGAGTTCAAGATCTGTTGCTCACTAGCAAACAGGAGGGGCAGCCTCAGTGCCTGTGTGATTTTACTTTTTGTACAGAAATGCCTTCCATTTTTTTTCTGCAATCAAACTTCTAAACAATATGCCAAGATCCTTGTATAGGCTTTGCATCTATTTCTTGTTGAAATAACGGCTGGGGAGTACTGCTTTTATTGGGGTAAAATATTGATGCTTTGGTGATAGATGCTTGAGATGTGAAACTAGTGTTGATTTTTAGATATAGCAGCCTTGGTCTTTGTGGTTATAGTTTGGTTCTCTCACATCGTATAGTGCAGTTCCTGAAGTAAAGGGCTACTGGTGGGGGAATGTAAATAGTAATTATTAGTACGATGTCTTGAAGTTGGGCTTTGAGATAACGTTATATCACTGAAGGTGATGAACTCCTGTGAAAAACTGCTGTGTGCCTGTGTCATGGTGTATGTCTAAAGCTTTTGTTTTTCCCTTTATAGGACCAGATATAAGCTGGCTTGTTTCTTTTGAATTCTCACAGCACTGTGAGCAATGCAAAATCCTCTAGGGTATATATCCAAGTAAAATACTGTTCTCTCTTCTAGACATGTTGTTGTGAAGACTTCTCCCAACCACAAATACATTTTCACTCTGAGAACCCATTCCTCAGTTGTTCCTGGCAGCATTGCGTTCAGCTTGCCCCAGGTACTGTACGGTTTGACTTACTCTGCTATGGAATAAGCAAAATCTCTTTTGAGATCAGGATTGAAGCTAACTATTCTAATTGGAGGGAGATTGGAGGGAATGTATGCTACAAAATTGATTTCTGACAGCAAAAATTCAAGGAGACTTTTACTGTAGCTGAAGCAAACTTGCTTATATTACTTTGATCTGTTTTTAGTGCATGGTGGTAAAAATACTAGAAAAGGTCTAATTCAACCTTTTAAAGAAACACCAGAAACAAAGTATTGAAAAAAGAAAAGCCTAAGCAATGTCTGCTTTTGTTTGTGAATTTTATTGTTCCCTGGTTTCCCTTGACTTTAAAGGGTTTTCTTTGCTCTTTTAAAGACCTGCAGGAAGTTTTATTGACTATATTCAGTCATTGTTAGTATTTCTAGATGAAAAGTGCAATGTAATGCATAAAATGGATTTAACTTGTCTCTTCTTTCTTAATTAAGTCAAGTTATCACATGTTAAATGATGGTTAGGATAAATAATTGATACAATTAACTTCTAAATAGAAAAATTAACCTGGTAGCCTTTAACTGGCTTACACAGTGAATCTCATAATGTAAAACTGCAACAACCATGGTCACTGATTTAATGGTATAATATTTTCCTTCTGGTAACTGGCCTAGAAGTTGGGTGTCTTTGCTGCAAACACAAATTTTTTTTCCTCAACAGATGACTTGGCATAGGCCCCAAAACTTCTCTTTGCTTTTTTATGTATTGTTCAAGTTCAGATTTGTCTGAATGAGTGGGTGAAGAGGATGCTATGTTAACCATATGTCTAGTTATCACTTGTGATGCCTAAACTGAAAACCAGTTATCAGTAGAAGACATTTGTATTGTGGGGTTAAAGTAGATGCATTCATGGTCTAGGGTTGATTTTTGTAGATTCCAGTAGTTACTTGTAGAGCAGGGAGAGCTCTTCTGCGAAGGAATGAGGTAGGTTGCTTACCCCTGAAAAATGACTATGATAGCAAGTGTTACAGCTGCTGGTATAGGAATGTTTTATTTCAGTATTCCTGGTGTTAGGATTTAATTTCCAGTATTTCCTGAAGCCTTGGATAATTGCAACTAGTGTTACACAAAATGTGTGTTTACCTCATGTATTCACAGAGAGTCATGTAATGTGCAATTAGGCTCTAAGACCTCCAAGGAAGTCTGTTGTGTATTCATTATGCACATAAAGTTCTTGACCACCTTTATTCTGTAATAATCTTAACTCTTAGGCCTAAATACCAAAAGCCATGAAAAATTTTATATACTGCAGAGCCCAAAAGGTGAAGGACCATGCAGCAATGACAAACTTCTTAGCAGAAAACCCCCAAATGAACATAGGAATTGAGCTATATCTCTTGCCATGGAGAAGATCCTAACTAATCTCTATAGCAGAACTTGGACAGCTTTCCCTCCTGTCCTGAAATTTGGTGAAAGGCTTAACCTGGAGGGTTTAAGCAAAGCCCAGTGTTTGCAGGAGTACCAGTGTGCCTGCCCACCATCCTTGCACTGGTGGTCACCAGTGCCTGGTGAAGCTGAGTTTAGGATATCTTTTGCTGAAGAATTGAAGTGTCAAGGGGAGGGGGAGAATTATTCCTGGCCTTGCAGGTAAATGGTGGAGGCTGTGAAGCATGAGATTAAATATGGAAACATAATTTGTTTCCGCTTTCTTGGGAGTACCACTAAGTACACGTAAGACTTCCTGCTCTGGGCTTTGATTTCTAACAGGTTGATCTTTGTTTCGGCAAGGGAATTTTTTCCTTAAGCTTGAACCATGAACATATTGGAGAGGGCATAGAGGGGGAAATTTCCATTTTTTTTAAAAAAGGTCATTGTATTCCTTTTCCCAGACTTGTTCCTTCCAGATAAAAAGCCAAACACAAATGACCATAAAGTACAGCATTTCAAATGCAATCTTACCAGAGCCTTGTGTAACGATACTTACATATTTTTGTGATTTATGCCTCTCTAAGGCTTAGATATTTGAGAGACTGTGAATACTGCATAGCCTGAGATGTGGACTGTAAATACACACTAGCGAACCTGTAGCACAAGGGCCATTGGAAAAGTACCATTTTTGCAATTATCAAGCCAGAAGTTTTGGCATAGATTTTGGTCATAGATTTTTGTGTCACATAATTACTGAACCATTTCTCACTTCTCATGCAGTTCTGTGCTGCACAAATCTTTTTAGAGGAATTTGAAGGGACTGAAAGGATTTGAACAGTTCCATTCTCACTAGTTCTCTGAACAAGTTTTGTTTTAGATAATTTTATAACTTAAAGCACATTACAACTATGTCCTGCAACTAGTATATACATGTAAGCTTTTAAAATGATGATGGAGTGTATAGCAGCCTTTCTTGCCTGTTGTACTACCTCTTGTGTGATCAGCACCTGAGCTTTGGTAGAAAATGAGCAGAATGACAAAAAGCTCTACCTACTACAATAGCTTCTGCCTCTGAGATGGTGAGGTGACCAATCACATGGAGGAGGTTGGACAAAACAGCCTCCTGAGGTCAGAAAATAGAATTATTAATAGAATTGATTCTGTGTTTTTGACTTGTTTCCTGTTAATTTGGGTGTCTTTGTAAGATCTCATTCTGCCCTTTTTTGTTGCTTCTTAAGGTTCTCATGGGGGAGCCTGTTTTTCTGAGTGAGGGTGCTGAGTTTGAGTAGGTGTTTGTTCTAGTGAAGGACAGGCTTTCTGAAGTTTTTCTCTTATTTTTACAGAGAAAATGGGCTGGACTTTCCATTGGACAAGAGATAGATGGTAAGTCAGTCAGCAGCATGATCATGACGTATGTTTATAAAAAGCTGAATTCTGTGTTTCCATACTGAAGTGAAACTGAATTGGAAAAGCTCAGATCTTCAGCCCTTCTTCAGGTAATGTGAGGCCCTCACTAGTGAAAGGGAGTTCTCTCATATCTGCAGGCTTTCTGTCTCTTAGGATGTTCAGAACCTGGAGGACTATTTTGACTGTTATTTTCAGACATCTGCCAGTATATCAGTATAGCTCTGTATGGGACATCAGTGTCTGCATGCAGGTGTGAACATTTAACACGTCCGATGTAGTCTGTCCTTGTGGCTTTGGAGAACACTTGTCAGCTAACAGAAAAGAGCTGTTGTCATTGAGGATATTCTTGGCATCTAAATTTGAGTATTGAGAATGGGGAAGTTTTAGTGCTAAGAGCTGCCAAAAGCCAGCAGTGTGCTCTGGATAGCTGGAGTGATGAGCTTTGTGAGTAGCACTGATGTTTTCACCAATAACTGACTAGAATAGTCTGCAGTATAATGAAAGGAAAAGGATGCCATCTCAAGTTTATACAAACTGAAGATTCGTATTCCAATTTCAAGTCTTAATTGAGCCTGACGAGCCTTTGCCAATGTTCGAAGAGAAGACTGATTTGCGTCTCTCAGCTTGTGTGCTCTATCTTTCATTTATTCGTGCTGTCTGTCACCATTACCTCTGGTTTATGAACGACTGGCATCACTGTCAGTTGGAGATGCTGCTGATTGGTCTGTCTGCAGCTTCTGGAGTATTGACCAAACTCCTGGCAGCAGCTGTTGTTATAGGAGGGTCTCCATGTTCTTCAAGGTAATGGATCATGTCTGTTCTTTTGACCATCAGGAATTACCTGCGTGCTCTTGGAGGCAGCCATCTCATCCTTTTCTTTGACAAGGTTATTGTGATGAAGCCTGCTCTGATGGTTGGTTGGCTCACGGTCATTGATGTGGAGCAGCCTGTTCATTAGGCCACTGTTTTGCCATTTGAGTTGTTTACAGTGATTCCAGGGAATTCTCCTCTCATTTGAGGATTGTGGGCAGAGCTGATGACTGCATCCTGTGTCAAAAAGTGAGGAGGACCTAGACTGAGAAGTGGTACAGCAGTGGATGTGAGGTACTGTTAGGAAAGCTTGCCCTTGGCTGTTTGTTTTCTCAGCTCCTTTGGTCTCAGCGAGGCATGGACACTTGAGTGTGAAGTCTGATGTCTTTGTGGATCTCTTTTCGTAGTGACAAGATGGAGAGAGTCTCTTTGCCTCTCTACACAACTAGATGCCTCACAGATCTTGCTTGGAAGCCATTTCTTTTTGCTAGCTGGTTTTGTTTTGTTTTTTATTTTTTAAACTGAAGAATAACTTATAATGAGTGGGGAAGATCCATAAATTAGTTTGTTTCTCACCCTTGTTTGGTTGCTGATCAGTAACATGTGCCAGCTGGCTTACAGATAAATGCTTTTTAGTACTAAAGTTATTTGGGGAAAGAAACACTAATATTCAACATGATTAGCTGTTAGAGCAGATTTGTGATTGTACTCATACTAGACCTTGCTATAAACTTACCAACTATGTGGGAACATGTATTAAGAAAAATAATGCAGTAATTTTATGCAGAGTGACTAAATGTCATATGACTCCCTGCTGAGTATAAAGGATTTGTAAAGCTATTCTACAGGTAAGGGAGAAGTATTCATAAAACTAGTGATTTACCAGGGCTTTCTTTTTGTCTTGCTCTCCTAATAATGTGATAACTATGTTTTAAATGTCAGTTTTAAATGCAGTCCACTGCTTAGTGGTACAGTGAAGCTGAGTCCCGTTGAGCCCCTAATGGTATGGTAAGGACTACTCATATTCAGTTAACACCTCAGTTCTGTGGTGTGACCGGATCCGGGGACTGATATTCTTTCTGGAAGCTTTTGTTTGACAAAGCCCTGAGATTAGGCAAGTAAAAGGAAATAACTGCCCTGAAGTGACCTGTAAGGTAAGAAGAACTCCTGTTGTGCCCTTGCAGGACCAAATTCCCTCCTTCATTAGCTACGGCTTATGTGGTAACCCTGCTGCCATATCCCTTTTTGAAAGAACTAGTTGATATAGTAGATATAACTCAATTCAGGAAGTGGTTTAGTGTTTAATCTTTATCCTTATTTCCTGGAAGATCTTTCTTTGACAGCTCATTTTTAGGTGGCCTGTTCTTATACCAGGAAGGACATTAAATATGCATGCTATGATGACCTATGTGTCTTCTGGTAGCAACTTCAGAGACAGGCTCTCTCTATTCTCTTATCTTGAACAAATCATGTATCATAGCATGCTGGATGCTTGTTTTGACGTCACATCTTTCCAGGAGTCTGCAGGTTTATGCTGGAACTGTTCTACTGTCAAGAGGCTTGGTAGGAAATAGTAGGTTATGTGTGAAGTACATTTCCCTTATTCACCTCCTACTACTTTATCCTTAGCTGTGACTTCTGTATCAGGTGAGACTTTCTTCTCTAGATTCAAAGCAAACCTATAATGTTCCTCAGTCTTCTGGAGAAACACCTGCCTCTGTTCTTTGCTGCAGTCTGGTTTGTGAATTATTAGGACTGTCTCCTTTGTGAGATCCTGTCCTTGTGATCAGTTGTGCTGAGACAGTAGCCCTGAAGTTGTGACCATGCTCGTCTTTCCTTTCTATCCTCTTTCCTCCAGCAGCAACAGCCCTAAGTAGCCTCTTGTTTTTGACATGATGTAACTTGAGACCTGTGGGTATTAGGTGCAGTTGGCAATGACTGTGAAGTACCTTCCATGCCACTTTGCTTTCTGCCCGCTTTCAAGGGCCGTTCAATTGATTCTGCATTACTGAAGGTAACCTGGGGCATGTTAGGATAGGCCCAAGTGCACCTCTAGGGTGGGGGCTATTTCTTCTGTGTCAGAGACGAAGGATAGTTAATGCTTCATTCTGGGCTGTAGAAGCCTGATAGATTATATTACTGCACTTGAATTTGCAGGTAATCTGACTTTCTGCTGCTAATCTGGAGAAGAGCTAGTCAGTCTGTTCCTACAGAAAACCAGTTATGACCTCTTGTCATTGCTTTTTTGGGCAAGACTACTCTTAATGCTTGCTTTTGGGCTTTCTGAAGACGTGCTCTAAACCCTTAGATGTAGATATAGCTATCGTGGTACTCCAGCTCATTGTCCTCATCCCCCAAAGCTTGTATGGTATTTGAGCTGTTTTAAAGGAGACTATTAGAGTTTTTAAAGAAGTGCAGGGATTTTCAGTGGAGATACATTGGCTGCATTTTTGATCTTGTAGTAGAACATGGATATAAGGAGAAATAAGGATCTCTATCAGAAATAATATATTAAATTTTATTAAGGACTCACTCTGAATGGAAGAACACGTATTGCCAAACTTATAGTATGTTTAATATATTGTGGGGGGACCTTGCTGTTCTGATATGTGCTGTTTCTTTTTTTTTTTTAACAGTTTCCTTATACACTTTCGACAAGGCTAAGCAGTGTATTGGCACAATGACAATTGAGATAGATTTTCTGCAGAAGAAGAACATTGACTCCAACCCCTATGACACGGACAAGATGGCTGCTGAATTCATCCAGCAGTTCAACAGCCAAGCCTTCTCAATAGGCCAGCAGGTGTGGGGTTTGTTTTATTTTTTAAAGCTAAAATGTTCTTAAGTAACATGTGCATGCTTGTATTGCAGTGATGTAAAATACCGAAGAATGCCTAGGTGTTGGCTCTGTGCTGCAAAGGACAGCTAATAGGCAGAAATTGTTTACTGTGTGAATGGTTTCTTTATGAAAAGTTGAACCATCATGACTTTCACTGAGAGCATGAGCAGAGTGGTTTAAAATCTGCCTTTTCCTTATCTAAAGAAATCTATCTTTCTTTGTGAGGAAAATCCCAAGGCTTGAGAGAGCTGGGTTCTCTCTCTGTTGTGGCCTGGCTGGATATAAGCATGGCAGCTCCTGGAATATTTTGAGAAGTAACTTTTGTCTTCCTTCTATATAAGATCAAAATGAACACCAGTTTTAATGAATTCTCAGTAGCACCTTTCAAGTGCAGTGTATTTTAGTGTAACGTTTATTGCTACTCTACAGAATCCAGTACTAAAATAGGTATGAAACATTTGACTTGGGGATTTCTGAAAGCTGATGTCCCTATAACTGAGCCTTCTCAGCTCTGCAGCAGATGGGATTCTGCCCCTGTGAACATCTGCGATAGCCTCTGATTTGCCATGTTCTCAGGACAGGTTGAGGTCTGTCTCTCATAGTAGTTTACAACTTGCAGGGTCTGAACCTTAAGGCAGTTGCAAATGTAATCTTGGAGGAAAGGAATCTTGCAGAGACAGCCTGCTTTTCTGTGGGATGAACCCTACTTCTCATAATATTCATTCTGTGTCTCATTACTTCAGCACTATTTTTGAGGTATCCTTGTCAAACTGAAATGTGAAAGATCAAAAAGGTTTGAGCTAAATTGCTCTCCTTGCCTAGCACCACTATTTAAAGTGGGAGGAAAATGTCAAGAGATGATATAGAACATTTAGCTAGGGAGAAAAGGGGGGGAAAGAGAAGGTTTTCTTGGAAGGAGAATTTTTCTTTGAGTTTTTCCAATTGTCTTCATGTTCTGCTACTTTTGATCTGTTACTCTTAAGTATGGGACATGAAAAGGACATGCTCAGTACACCAGACCTTTACAGGGTCAAAACTGCGTGGAATTTGTTGGGTGGTAAACTTAGTCTTCAGCCTCTTTCTCTTAAAATCTTAGTAGCCTTGTCAAAATCCTTTTTAGCTTTTTAATGAGTTAAAATCCCCTTCTGTTTTTTTCTTTCTGCAGCTTGTGTTCAGTTTTAATGACAAACTTTTTGGCCTGTTAGTAAAGGACATGGAAGCTATGGACCCCAGCATTCTTAAAGGAGAGTCTGGAGCAAGCAAGAAGCAGAAGGTAGGCTCACAGGAATTCATGTTCATTCCCGAGGGACTGCAGAGATTCAAGTACTGATCAGATTTTGCTACAAGGAGGAATTGGGTTACTTGCATTTGGAGAAGTTGCACATTTGTTTCATCTGGCTGTGTCTTTTGCCTCGGAGAAGATAAGGAGCATTGTTTAATGCAGTCTCCTGTGCTTGTGTAGTTGGGAGCTTAGAGTTGCACCCACTAAAGTGCAGCACTGGGGAAGATACAAGGAATATCTTTTGCTCTTTATATACTAATTCATGGAAACATCCTCTCTTGAGCCTTTTTGTCTTCCAGATATGTCCAGTTTTGATTTTTCCTTCTGTAGAAAGGACATTATTTTATTTTCTTTACTTGCTAGATCTTGCTGAAATAAAAATACTTAGTTTTGAACTAAACAAATAACTTTAAAAAGCCAATTTATTATACCTGATGAGCTTCTGCATTCAATCATGTTAGTTTTAGAGGAGGTATTGGTATTTCACATTCTTCCCAATGACTTTTGTAGTGAAACTTTTGCTGCCATTTCTTGCCTTCTGAGATGTGCTCGGAGATACCTAAGGAGCAATCTGGAGTTGAGCCTAATAGCTTAATGTAATTATTTGTTTCTGTCCTTTTTGCAGATTGAGGTTGGTTTGGTTCTTGGAAACAGTCAAGTTGCCTTTGAAAAAGCTGAGAACTCCTCTCTCAATCTGATCGGTAAGTGCCACTGTATCCAAAGAGATAAACAATGCTTGAAGTTTGCTGCTTTTCAGGCCTCAGAGGCTTGTATGCCTCCAAATTTGTTTTTCTGGTTACATCAGTTGACTGCATCTCAAAATGTATTTGTTTAAACTAGCAGATGACTGGATTTGATCCCTTAGGAACCTGTCACACCCTTTAGAAAGCAGCTTGTAGATGCTCAGGACTCTTGAAAACCACTGCACTGAGAAGACACCATCCCTCCAGCAGACTTTACTGCTTCTGAACAGGGCTCTATAAAAGTCACTGTCCTCCCTGTATGAAGCTCCACAACTCACCAACATACCAGAGCAGTTCTGTGGGTCTCTCAAACCATGGTGATAAGTATGTTAATCTAAAATATACAGACACAGAGCTAGGAGGAGAGAAGGTGAGTGTGACTGTGAGAGATTCTGACAGTAGCAAATTGAGTTAGATGAGTAGAGAAATTAACCTGCACTCCTAGGCCTAGATTAGAAAGGCACCATGGAACGGTAGCTTCAGCAAAAGTCAGCAACTACTTGAAATATTTTAACTCTTTAAACATCAGAGAATGATACTTTCAGGGACACTAACAAGCTAACACCTCTTTAACTGAATTTAATTAAAACAGCAGGGAAATAGGAAATTGAGAACTTTTTTGAATGTGTAGCCAAAATTTCAAAGTGAGTGCAAAACTTCTGAAAATCCTATCTCTAATGAGGTCTCTCCTTCAAGGAGAGAGGACAGCTTTTGAAGAGCACTTCAATTTTCTTGACTTCTCAAAGTCCTGCTCTTCAAAAACTGATGCCAGCTGCAAAACAGCACAGTGGGTTCATCCTGTGTGTTTAACTCTTTACACAGCGAGATTATTACCAAAACTATGAACTTTTTTTAAAGAGACAGTTTCTAAAACCTCAACAAAACAAATCTTTATGTACAATTTCAGACTTTACTAGCAAAGAAATTGGGGAATAATTGATGTGTCCTCCACGCATTCATGTAGAAAGAAACTGGTGTAGGGCTAGGGAGGAATCTGGTGTGTTCCCACAGAGCCATGAGCTTGAATGGTGGGATCTGGACCGCAAAGTGGGCAGTGAGGGCCCCTTCCCTGCACTTGGCTTTGTGTGTGCCCTGGGACCATGGTGCCTGTCCTGCAGAACAGATACACTCTGTTAGTCTGGCTGTTCCTTTTCCTATCAGTGTTACGAAGTGGATGATGCTTAGCAAGGGAGGTATTTGCAACTGTAGGCTTGCTGGTAATATGGCTCTAGGCATTCTTTTCTGGGTGTGATTCAAGTCCTGTACTTGAATAGACACTTTTATTTTTCTTTTTTGTCATTTTCCTTTCCTATTTTGTTCCCTCTTCCCAGAGTCTATGAGCTAAGAAAACTTTTGCTTTTGCTGCCGCTCTTCCACAGCTGAGAAGTGGCAGGTGAAGGGTGCTGTGAGTGGGGGTTCAGGAAACCCAGCCAGCTCAGATGAGCACTCAGTGGAGTACTCAGTTGAGTTTTAATACTTATTATTTTTGCACTAGGCTTCAAAGCACAGCTCTGCTTGACTGTGAATGCTCAGTGCTTGGAGTATTTGTGACAGAAATAAAACGTATGAGGATAGTAGCCACTTAGGAAAGTAGAATTCAACTCATTCAGCGTTGCAGGAGCTTGTGGCAGAGGCTGAGTTTTGATGCTGCCCTGAAGTGCCATCTTCCCTCAAATGCGAGGCTGTGACTTCACATTCTGTAGTTGTCTGCTTCATGTGCTACAGTTGCTCCAAAAAATGGGGGGACATGAGGCTGTTGTGTAACCACATACCTTGCATCTTACGTGGACGTTTTTATCTGAAAGTACAGCCAGTCATCTGTACTGAAAAAAACCCCACCAGAGGTCCGTGGGCTGAATTGTAGATGACTGTAATTAAGCATATTAACAAGGATACAGGTTTTTAAGAGCACTGAATGAAGTTTGCTTGGGCAATTAGTTCATACCTGTGATTACATGATTACAGCCCGTTTAGTTTTTACTGTGTTTTGATAGGACAACTTGAGGTGAGTATTAACATAATCCAAAGTATTGCATCAGAGCAAGCAGTGATATTTTACTTGGTTAATATTCAAAGCCATATAATGACCCGTGATCTTCCTCCTAGCATGTATAGGTGTGAAGAGTGGTCCTGTGGGAGAGCTGATTGACTGGAAATAGGAATCCTTCACTGTGATTCAATTTCATTGCCTGCAGACAAGACAAAAGAGTTGCTTATGCCTCAATTTACTTCTGTCAGATTGGTGCTTTATTTAATCTCCTCATTGATCTGAGGCAGAGCTACTTAATGTGCTTTGTTAGTCTCTGGAGAATTGTGAAGTTGTGAATAATTAAATTCTGAGAGAGGAGATAAAAGTAAAGTAAGTGTCACTGAGCACTGCCTTCAATAAAGGGTCTTTATTTTTTTCAATAGAAAAGAATTGTGATCATTAAAAAAAAAAAAAGCCAATTCTATTTCTTCTACTTAACATAAAATCATGTGTTATAAAACCAGTGGATGATGTTTTAATTCAATCTGCAAGAATTTTACCGTGATCAGATGGAACCAGAAGGGGGGGGTATAGGCTAAGCTCTACAGGAAGAGGAACATCCCTGGCTGAGCTGTCTGATCTACAGACTGTAGTGGAGCAATGAGATAATAAATACACAGTCATCAGTGAATCAGATGCTCACCCCTGCCCTGCATGGTACTGTGTGTTAGTGCTATATGTTATACATTCTACCATGTTGTCCCTAACGTGTTAGAGGCATGTTCTTGTTTGTTTATTTTGCTGCCCTTGGAATTGAAGCATTGATTCCAGCTGTGTTTAGACCAAGATTAACAGCAGTCTAATTCAGCCAACACAGAACTTCTTTTTAGTGTATTTACTGGACTTCTAGATGCTAACTCGTTATCTGGCTCAACTTGAAGTATCTCTGGAAGAGGTTATGGAACAAATCAGCAAAATGTACAATTGCGGTTTGCCAGGGCTGGCTTTTTAGGGGAGATAATGGTCCCTAGCACCAATCCTGTAAAGCACTGCATAAACCTAAGAAAATACAAGACATCCAATTTCTGCATGAATTAAGGATAATCTTCAGTCTTTGCTTTCTCCATGGATTTTTATATTACAGTTGGTTTCTCTGGTAGCTAAGCAAAGTGATGTTGCTGAAAGCCGTTTGGAAGTGTCGATCTAACTGATAAGAGTGTCAGTGCTTGCTTATAAATACCCTCAAATAAACTTAAGGTGAGACTATATGGATTTGACAGCATCTCAGCAGTATTCTTATAGGAGCATTTGTGCTTATTGTCTGCCTCCTAAAGCCCTGAGTACTTTAAAGCTTCTCTGAAAAGGGAGTAAGGAGCTCTGTAAGAGTAAAACTCATGTGGTTTGTCAACAAAAGGGAAAGGAGGGCGGTTACACCATTGCATAGAGACTGCAAAACCTGTGCTTAGGGGATCTGGCTGAACTTAAAGTAGTTCTAGAAGAGGTTATGGAACAAACAGACAAAATGAACCATGGTAGTTTGCCAAGACTGGCTTTTATTCTTCTAAGTTGTAAAGGAACTAGCTGACCTCTTAATTGTTTTGTGTAACCTTGCTTGAAATTGCTCTAGTATCTGAGGACTGGAAGATGGTGAATGTGCTGTCTGTTTTTAAAAGGATTCCAGAGAAAGTCTGGAGAGCTACAGATCTTTGAACCAGAAATCTGTACAGAAAAAAATCAACAGTAACTGTAATAAAGAATCAAATTAGTGGATACCTGTATAGAGGTGATACACTGGGAAGGGTCACCCTGTCTTCTGTAAGGGCAGTTCTACTTCGTGATCCCACTGGCGTTCATTACAGGAATCAAAAAGCACAGGGGTAAGGGCTGACGCAGTCTGCTTCTTGTTCAAAGCTCTTCCAGTAAAGTTCCTTATCAAAGTTTCTTTAAAAATAAACTAAACAGAGATCTGTAAGAGAGAAGGTCCTTGCATGAGTAGATGAGTGATGAAAGAGTAGAAGTAAATAGCCAGTGCCAGTAGAGTTCAGCATGAATCTCTGCTGGGGCCTTTGCTTTTCATTATAATTGACTAAACTGGAAAAAAGACTTGAGTAATGAGGTGACAAAGCTTGCTCTTATGGAGCTCAGTGACTAAGAAATAAAATGGCAGAGGAAATTTTACGTAGTGATGCGTGGGAGGAGGAACGCTTCTAACTTCGGTCAAAAATGATTGCTGTTTTGGGCCAAGATCCCAGGTATGATAGTTTCAAGGAAATGCTGGACCCATGCTCAGTAGCAGCCTGAGCCCTGTTAAGAGTTGTTAAGCATGGTTGTTAAGAATTATTACACATTATTAATAAAGGAGTATGAATGAAGCGGAGCATAATTTTGTACCTTTATTTGAGATACAAACAAACCACAGTGCATGCAGTTCTAGTCTGCCTGTCTGTCAAAGGATGTAGTAGAAATAGAGAAGACTGAGAGGAGAACAAGGGTGCTCATGTGTGGAGCAGCTGCTGCGTAAGGAAGAATAAGTGAGGACTGCTCTGCCTGGAAAGGCACGACTGAGGAGGATACAGGACAAGCCTAATATCATCCCAGGTAGCCTGAAAGAGAGTGGATGCCGATACTATTTACTGTATCTTTGGATATAAAACTTGGGGGACATGAAATGAAGCTGGTAGGAGCTGGCTCAGACACACAAAAGGAGGTGTTTGGTTCTGCAGCCAGTAGCAGGCATGGTGAGCTAGATGCTGTAGGGCAATCTGGGTACTATGTTTACATGAGTCCAAGGGGACCTAGGTAAATTTGTGGCAGAGAAATCTACTGTGGATTCTTAAATACATAGGAGCAACACCTGGCTCGAGAAATCCCTGAACAGGATGGTTGAAAGGCTGGGGAAATAGTTTACTAAGTAAGCTGAGTCTCTGACTGCCCTTGCATCTTTGTCATAGTGTGTCCTCCTGGCTAATGTTTGAAACTGAACATCAGGTTAGCTGGACATGAGTCTGACCTGGTAGAACTGTTCTGGTGTTTGTACTTCTATTTGCTGTAATTCTGCTGTGCTACATGTTTGAAACAATTTCTCTTTTTTGCAGGTAAATCAAAGACCAAGGAGAACCGCCAGTCAATCATCAACCCAGACTGGAATTTTGAGAAAATGGGTATTGGGGGCCTTGACAAAGAATTCTCAGATATTTTCCGACGAGCTTTTGCTTCTCGAGTTTTTCCACCTGAAATTGTGGAGCAAATGGGTGAGTATGGTCTGGAGAAGTATGGCTGTGGTACAGGATGCAGGCCTGTTTCTGGTTTGTAAAGCCTGAATATCAACTAACAACCTTATGATGCTATAACATGGCAGTTGCTTAGGGATCTAATAGACTAACAAAGCCTTTTCTTCTCCTGTTGCTCCCAAATGTCTTTCATACTCTTGTTACTTGGCTAGAGAGGAGGGACAAAGAAACAGCGTGAATACTCAACACTGTACGTGAAATGTCTGAACGAATGAGATATAGGATTTAACTGAATACTGTTCTGTTGGAACGCAAATGCTCCCTATTCTTTGAATGCTTAATTTATTCATAGCAGTGAGACTGAATGCTCCTATTCCTGACTTACTGGCAATGGGCTGTTTATATAGGTCAAAGGAGATTCTGTCTTAATGATCCTGCCTTATATATTAAATATCTGTTGTCCTGGCAGTTGCACTATAAACCAATGTCCTTCTCACAGTGTTAGACCGATAAATAGAGTATCTTGTGTGATCTGTGCTTGGTCAGATTTGAAATGCTGGAGAGGATGCACAGGCGGTGGCATGTCTTGGAGCTTGTGAAATAAAAGCACAGATTCTAAATATAACTTTTTTTTGGGGGGGGGGGTTAGAGGAAGGCAAGGCAGTCCCATTACTTTGTAAACATGTGCTGGCAGGCAGATAAATGGTACTGGTTTTAATTTTTAGTAAGCAATATGCAGCTGCAGATATCTTATTTTGTCACATAAAGTGGCTAGGGATGTTATAGCTGGTCCTCGTTCTCTGAATATAATCTCTGTGGGTTCATATTTAAACTTGGAATCCGTAGCTGTTTAATTTCTGTGTATGTTTATATTTCTTGATCCACCTTCCCACTCCCCACAAATGAAGCAATCAAGAATTTGATTACAAAACAGGTTTTCATCAGAAGATACATCCTGTTTGTGTGTGGCTGTGTAAAGCGTGTCCGTTTCCAGTGCCTGTGGAATTGATGTTAAAGTAAACTTCCCTGTGAGGTACATTAGGTCTTTTCTTAGTGATTTGAACAGTTATGGAGAAACAGTGAAGAAACCCTGTAGGCTAAATCCAATTAGTGCACGATTCTCTCTCTCCTGCCTTTTTACTTCATATCGATCTGGTAGCCAAGGCCTTCTGGGGGCTGATCTTGCTTCTCTTGGTTTTTGCGGCTGTGAGCAACTCAACTTCTCTGCATCTGCTTGAGAATATCAAATGCTTAAATTTGTTAAATATTTAGCTGCTCTGCAGAGAGAGGAAATGAGAGAAATGGTACTAGCTATGGAAAGAAAAACTTTTACCTAGACACTCTGTTGTGTCCAGTTCAGAAATGTTGCTGAGAACTGGCCTTTGGATGGACTGGCATCCCTTACTTGAAATATTTTTATCTTTTGAAGCAACTGTTATATATATTCATGGCTGCAGTGCAGAGTGCAGTGCTGTGCTGTGCAGTGCAGTGCTGCTGTGACCATATGTGAAGGTAAAAGATTTAGACTTTGGGAATTCTTATCAGTGTCACTGGACTGTGATGAGAAATATGTTAGTAGACTAGAGATAATTAGAGCTTGTTTTCATTTTGCTATAGCTTCACCTATTCAACTTCCCTGGCTGCATGCAATCTGGCAGCAAGTTAAGCCATCATGTGTCAGATTACAATTACATTCCCTTGGTATTATCATTAGCTGAATTAACCTGACAGCTGGGCACTCTTTGGTAGCGATGTGCAGCAGCTAACTTTGCCGTGAAGGACCTACGTCTCCAACAGGTACCTCTGGAGAAGGTCGGAAACCTTGCTGACTGCAGGGTGAGGTTGTGGAGCTGCTTTGCAGGGTATGCTGCTCAGATGGTTCCTCTTGTTAATTGGTGTTGCTTAATACAGGAAGAAAAAGATTCTCTGAAGGACCACTAGTATTTTGATTACCCTGGGCAATGAATTGAAGGTGTGCCATATTATTTATATAAATACATATACCCTTACTTGTGCGTGTTTACACACATACTACACAAAGAAACATTTTTCTGGTAAGAAGTTAGACTCCAAACAGAGCTCTCGAGTTCTCTGATTAACCCTAGGGCTAAAGAGCTTATCTGAAATTTGAAAAAACAAAACTTTCTGACATTCATTTTCTTTGCCTTAGTTATAACTTGCTCTTAACTATATTTCAGATCTGAAATGTCAGTGTGACAGCTGTTCACCTTTGTATATAATTTATTGGGAAAGGAAAAGAAAGAATTTGCTTGCTATCTGGTGCTCTAGTGCTCACCCATTTCTGTTTTTTGCCCAGTGCTCACAGACTGCAACTTCCATGCCAAATGCAATAAATATTTCTGTCCTGTAACTACATAGAGGCTGTATAGACCCTGCAAAAATTGCTTGCAATTTGTGTGTGGTTTATCTAACTTCCAAGGAATGTTCTGGGTTTGGAGCATATAAATCAACATTAGTTAACCATATCATCCAAGGGTGTAAATACTACTCTGATGCTACAATCTTTGGTTTATCCAAGAAAAGAAATCTTAGATCAACTTCAGCTGGTCATTAAACCTTGCCATAGCTCCCTGCTGCCCTGGAAAGGGGCAATTTACTTTTCCCTACCCACGCTTTTCCCGTATGCATATCTGCCACCTCTACTGTGGTAGCTTTGGGCTTGTATGGCTCTATAGAGAGCTAATACAATTGGAAGCAAAAAATACTACTACTAAAAAAAAGTATAGGGTTAGCATTCAGCTAGATCAGCTCCCTGGTTGGCTTGATGTGACATAGCTACACGAATGCCAGGGGCAGCAGGAGGAAGGCAGTGGGCAGCAGGGGTAAGGTCGCTTTGGAACCACAATGGGACCTTCATCAATTTAAGCTGATTGCTTTTAAGGCTGTGGTTTTGCAGTCATTTACTGGAGATTCTTTAGCATTATGAACATTGGCAATGCTGTTGTCTTTCACCTAATGCTTGACTCTTAATAATCTTTTGACTGCCAAATGGAAATAAATCCTTATCTGGATGAGGATTGAGGAAGGTGTCTTGAAACAAAAGGGGCGCTCCTTGTTAGTGCCCTCATGAGGCCTCACTGTTGTACAAATGATGCTTCTAACGAAGGAACTTTACGCTTGCAGGGCACTGGTGGAAGTAAGATAGCAGTCACTTTCTGTCTGAAGGACAGCCCTCCAAAAGCCGTGTTTCTAGGGAATCGTCCTCCTTTTCAAACCCTGTCCAGATCTCTCTGATGTCCAGCTCATAGTAAAGCTATGCAGCTTCATGGTGAACTGCAGACTGGTTTTGGTTACTCTTTGTTGCAGTTCAAAGCATCGTCTTGCTGAAGCTAAAGCTTCTCCTTTTATTTGATAAATATTATATTTTTCGAAACTGTTCCTGCAGATAAGCCCTTTCTTCACATCCATGTTAAATGCTGTTTTTTCTGCTGAGAGTTTAAATTCAGCTCATTCAATGGCTTGTGCCATTGTCCAACATTGAGATTGCTGAATGAATCCTTATTATAACATTCCCCCCCCCCCCCCCCCGACTTCAACAGATACTTAGCCATTTGGACTAAAGTTTTTGATACTTGGTGCCTGGCGCTGTAAATGTCAACAAAATTGAAAAGCGTTTTCTCAGACCTGAAAAGAAAATGCTTGTACTGAACTCCTTGTTTTTCTTTTTAAAGAACACTAGTGTCTTCATGCATTGAAACACAATCTTGACTTTCAGCAGGGAAGTGATTTTTGTGGCACGTTAGTCATTGTAGAGGCCTCTGAAAAAGCAGATTCTGTATGTACATGACATTGTTACTGTTTAATAACAGGTATAGAAATGTTTGGTGTTACAGATCACATTCCTTTTGAGAGATTGAAATGGAACCCCATTCCCCATCGTCTGCTGTTACCATCAATAAGTAGGTTAAATCAGACTTTTCCAAGGTGATTTCTGTTTCCTGGTAACCATCTTAACTTGTGCTCTGACCTCTTGGGATCAATTGGTTTCAGTGCTCTGTGTTTTTGAAGTACAGCTCACTATATAAAAGTGAAGTATTAACAAAACACAAGGTGAACATTCAGATTAGCAGATGCTCAGATATTATTTTCTTTCTTGGATTCTGCCTGTGGAGGCTTGTCTTAAAGGTACCTTAAAAATTAATACATTAATGTTCTTGAAGTACTCAGATTCTCTAAGAGAAGAATAATAATGGAAAGGATCTCATCCATCTATTCTTAAAATAGGATAATTTTAATGAAAAATCAGTGTCAGACATGTCTAACCTGTAACTGAGGTGACAGAAATGCCAGAACCTCTCAAGGCAGCCTATTCCACTGCTTAGGCCATCTTTACTGTCAAAATTTTTCAAGTGTTTATTCTCAGTCTTGCAGCAGTTCATTGTATATTGTTTATTTCTTTTATGTTTTTGGATGAGGCTTTTACATACTTGCCTGTTTGTGTTTCTCTTCAGTATTCTCAAGGCTAGATCTCAGATTCTCAAACCATTTCTCATAATCATAACCTCTAGATCACTGATCATTGTTGTTTCTCTTCCCTTGGTCATTCTTCACTGCTTAGAAGTGTGATGACCAAAACAGGGCACGGTCACTGGGGCGCTAATCAATTCCAGGTCAATTGGCAGGTTTTGTCTGTGCCTTGGTGTATGTGCCTGTTTATAATCCTCAATGTGATTATTTTTTTTGTTTTGCAACATGCAGTTAATTATTCCTACCCCGAATGTGGAAACTTGTGCATCAAGTTACATTGTTTTTAAATGAATTTAATCCTGCCTGTTAGTGTATTTGTAGATCTTGGTGTTGTAATGTGCAGATTTAATAGGTGCATTCTGTTCCATCTTCCAGGCTATTAATAAAAGCACCACACACCAGTAAATCCAGGATGGATCCTTTCTTGTTGTGCTTTAAAGTTTGTGGGTTTTTTTTCCATCCACTTCTCATCTACCTTTACTTTCATTCAGCCTGTGTTTTTCCTACATGTTTATGAAGATGTATAAGACCTATTTATATCTTTATGAAAGTCTAAATCTCCCTCTATTGCTTTATTTGTTTTCTCAAACCCTCTGTGTATGACCTCGTAGCCTTTCCTAGAGGGAAGTTGTCTCAGACTGATCTAACAAATTCCTTTTGGCTATTTCTTGTATCCTTGTTTTCTTTTACCTACTTAAAAAGACATTGCGCCAGAATTTTCCAGGAATTAAGTTAGTGATAGGTCTATACCACACAATCAGAAAATAGTTGAGGTTGAAAGGGATCTCAAGATTTAGTCCAACCCCGTGGCTCCCTTCCTTTTCCCTCTATAACATTATGGATGACATTCACTTTACTTCCCTCAGTGTCTCAGCCATCCTGTCCAAGTTTTCGGTGACTTTGAGATGATTTCACCCGCTCTGAATGCTCTTGGGTGAAGTTCATGTCCAGGGAATCTGCAAGTATCTAATACTCTCGTGGGCTGTCTCTTGTTCTTTTCCTACTCCTATTTCCTATTCTTGCCCCTTTGTCACTGGTATTAATATTAGCTGCCATGCAACACGTGAAGTCTTCATTCATGTGAAAAAAGTATTTAGCAGTTTGAACTTAGCATTTTCTGTTGTTAGCTTTTCTTCTTTATGGAGAAGTGGACCAATTCTTTCCTGGGTCTTCTCCTCCTAATGTGATTATAAAATGAAGTTCACTCCTCACTCTGAAGCACATGGTTCCCTGTGACCAGCGAGGCTGAATCTGGTCACTTGACTTCCTCCACATATCTAAAAAGACCTCTGTGCACTTTCTTTGGGGAGGACAGCTAAGAAGTCTGACATCTGTCTTTTCCCTCACCTTCTTAAAACAATAGAGGTTGACTTCAGGCCACCCAAGCATTCCCCATATTATAGAGACTTGAAGGAAGTGAAGAAGCTAATAACATTAGGAGAGGTCGTGTGTGGCTGGATAAATGGTTGAGGGAACAATAGTAGGAATAGCTGGTCCGCACTCACAGTGGAGGAGAGTCGCAGATTTCTCTGCTGTTCCATGTGTTCATGAATGACTTGGGAAAGGAAGCTGTTGAAATGAATCTAAACTGAAGACTGAAATGCAGTTGGGGTCTGGATGCACCTGTGAGTGCTGTGGAAGCTGGCCCATGTCATTGTGAGGCTACCCTCAATTCTCTTTGAAAGATTATTGCAATCAAGAGAAGTTCCCGAGGACTGGAAGAAAGCAAGTGTCATTCCTATCTCCAAGAAAGACAAGCAGGAAAAGCCCGGTACTACAGTCCTGTCCACCTCAGTCTCTGGGAAGGTGATGGAGCAACTAATTATGGAGACCATTTCCAGACAAATGAAGGATGAGAAGTTGATCAGGAGTGGTCAGCATGGATTTATGAAGTAGAAATTGTATTTAACTGACCTGATAGCATTCCACAATGAGATGACTAGCTCATGGGATGAGGGGAGAGCTGTGGATGTTTATCTCAAATGTAATAAGGCTCTCAACACAGTCTCCCATAACAGCCTTGTAGAAAAACGGATGGAAGACAGACTAGGTAAGTGGGCAGCACAGTGCACTGAAAATTGGCTCAACTGCTGGGCTCGAAGAGTTGTGGTCAGCAGCACAAAGCCCATACGGAGGCTAGTCACTAGTGGTGTTTAACCTCTTCATTAATGACCTGGATGATGGGACGGAGTGCACCCTTAGGAAGTCTGCAGATGACACAACTGGGAGTGGCTGATGCACTGGGCAACCTGCTTTAGGTGAACCTGCTTTGCACAGCAGGATTGGACAAGATGATCTGCAGAGGTCCCTTCCAGCCTCAACTGTTCTGTGGTTCTGCAGAAGGACTTTCCAAGACTGAGTGACTCAGCAATAAAACGACAAATGAAACCTCATGTTGATCAGTGAAAAATGATGTGCATGAAAATCGCAGCTTGTAAAATGCTGGCTGTGCTGATTTTTCTGCTATTGGGGCAATAGTAGATCTATGAAAACAATTGCTCGAAGGTGCGGTAGGGGTCAGTCAATTCCTTGATTGGTAATTTGGTAATTATTAAGGTAACTTGAATTTGGTAATTATTAAGAAGAATTACATAAAACCCTACAAAGTAGAACATAATTATGCCGCTGTGTAAATCTGTAATTGTTCACATGTTGAATTGCTGGACGTGGTCTTGGTCTTTGTATCAGAAAGCTTGCAGTAAAACTGGAAAAACTTGGGAGAAGGGCATCAGGATGGTCGGATCAGAAAAGCTTCTGTACACAGAGTGAATTGTCTTGAAGATCTTCAGCCTTCGAAAGAGACCAGTGGGAGGGATATGAGAGGGAGAGGGCTTCAAAATTCTGCATGGCCAGGAAAGAAAAATGTTCTCTCTTTCAACACAGGAATGTGGAAATGTGAAGTGAAGGTCGCAGGTGGCAGGCGTGGGAGGAAGGGAAGGGGCTTTACATCAAATGTGCTGCAAGAAGTTTCTGCATTTCTGTATTGATGGCCATAGTCATCACCAGATACTGAGAGGACTTTTGCTCTTACTTCATATGGCTGCAGTTCTGGTGTTAGCTAGCAGGCATCATCATGGCCTGGCAACCACGGGTTTTCTCTAGCTGGAAAACCAGGCCTTGGCACATCCCAGTGACCCTGTTAAGTTGATACTTGTTTACTCTCTAATGCTCTGTGGGTAAGTGTTCCATAAGGCAGTTACAAATTACATCATGCTGACTTTCTAAGTAGACAGCAATTATCCAGCTTTATTCCAAAAACTAGAAGATGCTGATGAGATCTATGGCTGTTAACATCCAGGTGGGATGTGACTGTAAACATCAGCTGCTGTGTTCAGCATCCATCCAACAGCTCTGCATAATCTTTGTCTTAAATTAGCTACATTTTTGTAGCTCCTCTGTTAAGGGGCAGTGGCATTTGCTCTTTTTTTGCTACAGTGATGACTTCTTTTAAAGATTGGTTTGTTTAGTATATATTCTTATCAAAATCCCTTTTCCTGAGAGTCATGATCTTGTTTGTGTAGACAAAGGCATTCAGTTGGAAGCTTCTCTAAAGCTGATTTATTTTCATTTTTATCACATTCCATCAGAAATTGATAAATGTCATGCCATTACCATAAATCTAGTTATTGCGTCCTTATAAATGCATGCATTAAACTTCTCACAACCAAACAAGATCTGATGAGAAGGCTGTTTTCAAAGATCTAGGAAGAACTTACTGACTTGGTTGTCTTCTCTTTACAGTGGCAAATGATTTGACAGATCAAGAGAATGGGCTATTGAGAGTCCGCTTAAAACAAAAACTTCTGTTTCAGGTGTAGCCCTTGGCCTGTCTCAGCTTTGAATTAAAAGCAGAAACAAGTTACTTCAGTCTTGCTACTTGTCGGTAGCACGTAAATCCTACAGGAAGATTAACTGGAGGCAGTGATGTAGGCTGGAATAATGCTGAGCTTACAGGGTGAGAGGAGGGGGAAATTCCACCCAGCTATATTTTTGGGGAAATTTTGTGTGTGTGGCAGGTGAAGTCTGGGAACCCTGATCTTACTCTAACCTGCTTGAAGATTGATGTGCAAAGATAAGCATCTCTCCCTGATGTTTTCAGGATTGGTACTTTGCTATCGATGCAGATTCCCGATAGGTGCATCTGAATGATACAATCACACCAGAATGCTTTGATTTTAATTAAAAGGGGAATTACACTCCCAAGTAGAAAATCCCTGTTATACTAAAACATGTCTTCTGATCTTTCAAAAAAAGTGAGTAGTGAGAGTTGAACAAATAAACTTTATCTTCTCTTTGGGTAAGTGACATTCTGGTTCAAATTAGTGTTTGACTTCTCTTGCTAACACTAGTAACTCTCCCGTTCCTACCAGTTTTTTGCGATTTTTCCCTGATATTTTGTGTAGAATGTTTCCCATATCGATATATTTTAGTTCCTGTTAACATACCTGTTCAGCCTCTAACTGTATGTCATTAAATTGCATAATTAAGTATCATGTTACAGGAATGACCTTTGATTTGGAGTCCTAATGGTAAGCTTCACGAGTTAGAGATGTCTGCACTGCTAATAATTTGTGTTTATAAGATTCTTATAATAGTATTGACATTTGGGCTGCATTGGTGAAATCAGCAAAGGGGAGATAAACTTAATCAAAATTCTTGTGTGGTGCATAGGATCCCACTGTGATTTGAGACATAACATTTGTAGTTTGTCATCACCTGTCTATTTTAATAAAGTCCTGCTTGTGTTTAAAACTTTAATTTTAGCCAGGTGAACATAGCTATTCAGGGAAATCTCTACTGGAGTAGCTTGTGGCAATTGTATTTGAAGAGGAACGAATTGCTTCGGTTTCAGAACGTTCTTCCACCTAAGACCCAGCTCTCAATGTTGCCCATTCAGTGGCAACCAAGTCTTGCAGCAGATGGTCAGTAATGTCCTCGATGTTTGGATGTGGGGGAACATGCATGTGTGTTGTTACTTGCTAAAGACTGAGCGTGGACTACCCAACGCTGGCTGAACTTGTCTGGGTAGGGTTTGGTAGTTGTCAGGTTGGCTCTGGGAACCTGCTATGTCCCAGAGCTCGTATTTTTGCTCTAGGGGAGTGAGTAGCTGATGGCATAGTACAGCTGAGGACTTCGGCAGGCAGCTGAAGCAGTGCCCTGCCTTTGGCCAGCCTTCTTTCTTCCTTTCTTTCTTCCTGCAACAGCTTCTGTCCTTTATTTTTTTTTTTAATTAGATAAGAGATGAAGCTTTCTCATGGTAAGCAAGTTTGAATAGGAAGAGGGCGAAAATCCTAGGAGGCTTTCAAAGCAAATTTGTCCAAAGGCTGCCTTGTTTCCCCAGAATCATCGAACTCTAACCATGCTGGTTTGCCTTTTGCTTTCCATATGCTCCCACTATGGGAGATGAGACTTCAGGTGCAGTGTGTTAAAGCTTCAGCCCTTTGCTAAGGCTATGTTAGCTCATGCAGAGGAGGGGAATATTTGGGCTTTTCAAGAAGTTCAGGTGTTTTGGGCTGTAGAAGAGAAGCTTCTAGTGGGTATAACTAGGTTGTACCTCCTTCTAGGAGAGAGACTGTGAATTGCAGGGAAACTAGAAAAAAAAGGTAGGACCAGACTGTTCTTCATGTTTCTTTTTTGAAAGTGTACTAGAGAGAGAAAAATTATACTCTACAGTACAATTTTTCTGCCTCTTTCAGGATGCTCCCAGGCCTGTTTGTGTACATGTGCCCTGACTTGTTGGTAGCCTTTTGATAGTCTCTCTTGCTTGAGCACAGTGGAGCTGTCTGAGCATCAGTTTGCTTGGGATTTCCCTTCAAAGCATCACTCATCATTGAAATCCTCCTTTGTGCTGTTTGGCTACATAGGTGATCATGTTCCTCCACGAAACACGTTAACAATACCTTTCGTGACATTGATTTGACAGGAATAGCTTTTAATTTACCTATGCCTCATTCGTTCCTGTGTGAAATTTGTCTTTACTGACAGTGTATGTTGTTTATGTTTTTGACTTGTAGATGCCTGAAAGTTGACTAATGAATTCTTCTTAGCTAGATCTCTTGATTTTTGTAGTAAATTTTTTATCTGCAGAGAAACCCAGAAAAATCTTTCGGCTTTATTACCGTGCTTATTCAATGCAGCACTATTGCTCTCTGGGGTTTTGGTAGGGTTCAGATGTTCCTCATAGCAATGTTCTCCTGAAACTTCATTTCAGTGTATGAACAACCTGAAAGAGAGAGCAAGCAGTGCATGTGGATAATAGAAATTATTTTGTATTGAGCAGTTATTCAGATTGAAAGGAATTGTTTATCGCTATAATATTTGGGAGTAAATACAGTTGAGTATTGGTGAGTTAATAAAGGAGAAAAGTACTTGTTCTTTAAAGGCAGAACATTGCTGTGAGGTCTGTGCAGCTGTGAGGACTCTGTTGTATGGGGTGAACTTACCACATAGCTGAGACAAGCCGGAAACTAGGAGGGAAGTCATTCCGCGTGGGTGACAGATAACTCCATGTGCCCAAGCTCGTTAAACTTTTGATGATGGTAGCAACTGAACTCGGGTCCTCTCAGTCTGAGGTCTGTGCCATCAGTTTGCTACTCTTCTGGTTTTTGCTTTTAAGGTGTATCTTAAGCACTGCAGGAATCTTGTTGGATGGTTTGCATCCTTAAAAAAGTCAAGCTGCAAGAATGTAGTATAAAATGAATGCATTATGAATGTCATCTACAGCATGAGGCAGTTTCCACTAACTAATGTGTCGCTTTTTACCTCAAACAATATTTCAAGACTTCTAAGGTTTTAGATACATTTTCTTGAAACAAAACATAGGGGTTTTTTATCTTCAAATATAGTGATATCTTGTGTTCCTCACTTGTTGTCCAGAGCACACGTGTCAGGATTTTGTGCAACAATCCGATGGAGCAAGAGAAGAGGGGAAGGTGCTACTGAATTCCCTACCTCTGTAATTAAACGCTTGTGTTCGAAGTCAAGATTTTTGTTGAGGCAGATTCTAAATGTGCTGTTTTCCCATAGGCTACATTGGTTACAGTGGCTTCTTCAAGGTCTCTTTCCTTGGGATGTCCTCACTGGTCTGGTCGGTGAGGATGACAGTGATGTGAGTTATTACTCTAGAGGAAGGCCAGTAGATGCAGGAGTCTGTCAACTTGTTGGTGCTATGTGTGGCCAAGATGGTCTAAAACATGAGAAGGACACCTTGAGTCTATGTAGGCTGAATATTTTGCTGTCTGCGCATCTTTCTTTTCCATGGGCAAAGTGAAGAGATATAGTGAGGAACTAATACTTTTTTATTGTGCTTGAAATTGCATAGGAAGAAATAAATTACTGAAATACCTGCTGTGTCCTAAATATTGAAAATAGATTTGTTTACTTGTAGTTTTGTGTTTACTCTTTGGTCTTCAATATCAACTGGAAAACAGAAAAAGGATGTCTGCTGGAAATACAAGGATCTAGACAAAATAAGTTATGTATTTCTCTCTTCTATTTCCTCACCACTTTGTGACCAGACTATCCAAACTCACTCTGCTCCTGAATCTGTCTTGTACGTGTCTTTTAAATTGGTCAGTATATAGCTCCTGTGTCTTTTCTTCTCTAGGTAACTTCTATTTTCCTTTGCTGTTTTTGTAGTTAGATGCCTCTGCTATGAAACTGTGGCTTTCTACTTCTTTGAGGCTTTCCCTGAGTCTAGTGCTCAGTGTTTAAAACTTGGTGCTGATATATGATCTCTGCTCTCCTATTTCAGGGTTTTCTAACACCAGCCCCTTCGGATTGCTCCCAGGAAAAAGGTTTTGTCTTGATGCGGTTACTTCTTCTGTCTGGCTAGATCTTGTCTAAATGCTGATAGTCCCATTAAATGACTAAAACTTCATCATGGACACATTCTGGTACCATGACCTCTCTTAGCATGGTATAAGGCAGAGCATGAAATATTCAGGCATAAGGATATTCAGACAGTTGATAAAATACGCCTGGGGCTCACAAGCTGTATATACAAAATTCCACGAATCCTTCAGGGAGAACTTTCTTGTTCACACTTGGGAACCTCTATCAAGAGTTGTGTGCACATTTAGGAAACTTGTGCTTGTTGCTGACTGGGACATGTCCAGCATCAGCTTGCATCCATTGTACCCTCTGTTTCCCTAGAGGAGAGGATTTAAATGCCAGTGCTCATGCACAGTGATTGAAGTCCTGTTATTTAAATAAATTAGAATTCTTCAGGTCTTTCTAGTTACAGGTCAGGCTTTTTGGGCTGATGGTCCTAGTGGTTCTTAGAAGCCTTTTTCAGTTTTCTCAATATTTGTCCTATAAACTTGGAATCAGAACTAGATGTATTACATGGGACTCATTAAAGCCCAATACAGGGGTAAAAAGTTAGACAATATTACATGATATTCCTCATTTTATCTTTCAAGAATCAGATTAATGTGTTCGATCTATGTCTACACTGGAAGCTCACCGTCAGTTGAGTAACTTTGAGGGTCTGATGCTTCATTTTCCTTACGTACCTGAAAGTTAAACTCAGTTGAAACTTTTCTGTGAAGGAAGGCTACCTTTGTAGGCACTGTGTGTCCCTCTAGGAGAAGAGAGAAATGAACCAGATGCAGTACATGCTTGTCCTAAATTGCTAGTGCATCTTTGCTTGATGTTCAGGGCATATGGTGATGTAAAAAAAAGTATCTGCAGCCCCTCACTACCTGGGGATGATCAGCATCCCTGGGACCTACTCTTGGGTTTTGTTGAACTGTAAAGTGTGTTAATCACATGCTTACCAAGTGATCTCTGTTGCTTTGTATTACTAACCAGAAGTTATAATTCAGGCTTTCAGTCCTTAGCTATTAACTTAGCATGCCTAATGCATGGGAGAGCATATGTGCTGTTCTGTGGGTTATTTTTCCTGGCCGTTGCCAGATCATTGGAACGACTCTGATCCAGTCTGGCAATTCTGTGTTTGAATTTCACTGCTAAAGGCACCGAGCAGAGCTAAGGCTGATGCACATCTCTGCCAGATCCCTGTAAAAGCACCCCTCCTGTAAGCAGCAATTCCCTCTCTACTGTATTGCTGTTTCCATCGTAAGCCTGCTTTCTAAACTTGTTCTCTCTTGTTCTAGGTTGCAAGCATGTGAAAGGCATTCTCTTGTACGGACCTCCAGGCTGTGGTAAAACACTTATGGCGAGACAGATTGGCAAGATGCTGAATGCCAGAGAACCAAAGGTGGTCAATGGTCCAGAAATCCTCAATAAATATGTGGGCGAATCTGAGGCCAACATCCGCAAGCTGTTTGCTGATGCAGAAGAAGAACAAAGAAGGGTAATGCAAACATAGATAAATAGCATGGTCAGTATGAATGTGCCTAAAGAATGACCGGAAAGGAGGTTTATAATCAGAAAATTGCTGCTTGCATTAAAAGACTGAGTCACTGCTTAGCTTGTGATTATAGTTATTCCTTGCAAGTCACTGAATATTAGTGTTCTACAGATTCACACAATGTCAGTTGAAAAAATAATCTTAGAACCTGAGAAGGTAGCTGGTCTTTTAGCTAGCTATGCTGAAGATGGACAGTTTGTTTAAATTCCATGCAGAGTTATTTTAAAGTAATGTAGTAGGGCCCATTCTGCTCTGCTTTGCATTATGTGGTGTGTCACCTGCTCAGAAAGTGCTTAAAAGTAGGATTGTAAAAATTTTGCTCTGTTTTTTTATTTTCTCTTTTTTTTGTGGGGGAGACATAATTAATCTATTTGGATTTTTGCTGCTAAATACAGGTGGCACATAACATAGGATGAATTTCAAATAAGCTTTAATGGTTTCAGGTTTTTGGGTTACAGGCTTATTAGTATATTATAATCCTTGAAGTGTTATAATCGATACATGATTAATTTTTGTCAGCAGAAAACTAATGGATGAGAATAGTGTCTCAAAACTAGAGAGTATAGATCTTTGAAACTGGAGGTGGAGATAAAGATTCTGTTTTTTCCAAACTTGTTTTTTTTATCCATTACTTTAGCTGGCTATCAAAAGCCCAATCTTTAGTTTGAAGGTGTAAACACTTATTTAATGTGTGCTATGGTAATTTTTCTCTCCTGTGGATCACTTTAATCTTGATGAGATTTTCTGGTAAAGAAAATACAATTTCAGGCAAGTCACAATTAAATATAGGGAAGTCTCTTAAGAAGACACTAGCGAAGGACATTGTATCCCTTTAATTTTATTTGCACCTAACAAGACTGCAGATTTTGCTAGTGGCTTAAAATCTTTTAATTTTCTTCCGCAAAAGATTTATTAATCAATAAGTCAGCTTTGCATGGTAACCCATACCGATGTAAACAATCTCTTTCTCTCTGGTTGTTGCAATATAACTGAAAGCTGTGAGCTTCTTTTCCTTTGCAATAACACACCTGTTAAAATAGACTTTATATTGGCTGGAGGGGATGGTCCTGATGACAAGTTGCGAGATTAAAAAGGTCTCGAAAAGGTTGGTATTGTAATGACTTGTGTCTGGGGCAGACTGCCAGTGACAGCACATTTACCCAGTGTTAACATGGTCTCCACTGTCCACAAAAGGGGTTTTAGAGGTGGAATTTGAAGGGAAAAAGCTTCATAATACGGTCACAGAAAGTATCCTGTTCTCTTACCAGCTGCAACTGCTTCACCTTTGAGTGAACCTGGAAATAAGCAGTTCTGTTCCTGATTGGCACTGGACGAATGGACTCCTTAAAAATATTAAGAACAAAGCTACTCTGGCAAGCTGTATATTTACTAGCTTTAGTACAACCTGGGGTATTTCCCACATTGGGTGCATCCCTCCACAGATGTGCTTTGTTCTCTGTCTCCCTTTCAGAGGGCTTTCCCAGATACTGAATACTGTGACCCTTTGTCTGAGCTGTGTGTTCCAGCTTTGGGCTTGTGCTTTTCTTGTTCAGTCTAGTCCTCTTCCTTGAAACACTGCTTCTCTTACCAGTGTCAGCTGTGAAGTCTTATGTTTGGGCAAAGCCCACCAACCACCCCATTTTGGAGGATGGCAAGATGTTATTCTGGAAAGGGGTCTCATACATACATAACATGTGATATGAAAAACACTTGGAGGTATCAATGTTCTGTATCTCTGTGGCTGAGCTTGTTGAGAAATTACTGTTTGGTTTGGATTGCTTTCAGTGATGACATGTGGCATTCCTGACATGTTTTTCTCTCCAATAGCTTGGAGCTAACAGCGGCGTGCATATCATCATTTTTGATGAGATTGATGCAATCTGCAAGCAGAGAGGAAGCATGGCGGGTAGCACTGGAGTCCATGATACTGTTGTAAACCAGTTGCTGTCTAAAATTGATGGAGTAGAGCAGCTCAATAACATCCTAGTGATTGGTATGATGGTGCTTACTTTCTCTGTTATGGGGTCTGGTTGAAAACTGCTGGTATTTTGCTCGCTGCAGGTCAACTGAGTTATTGTTACTGGTATGGGATATGTTTGGACTAATTCAAACTGAATGACTGCTATTTAACAAGCATCAGTAGCAGATTTAAAGAGAGGTGGTGTTGTAATGGGCTGATATTGAGGCTTTCAACAATTTCCTCCTTTAGCTTTTGATAACAAGTGTTTCACAGTTTAAGAAAACTTGCAAGGAATTATATGCATTCATGTATTGGCATACGAAGGAGTGGGGCTTCTCTAGCTGTGTTGTCTAGTTGTTCTGATGCCAGGAGCCCTGCAGATATAGTCACAGATACAGGTTTGATCCCTATTGCCCTGACTCTACTTCAGGGTGTGATTTTTCCAATATTTCTGGAGACTCGTATCTTTTGTCTTTTCTTGAGACTCTTTGAGGTATCTTCTTATCTCTATGGGCTGTATTCAGGAGTTGGAAACCCACTTAGTAAGCTCAGATAATGCTGATTTTGTTTTTAACTTTGAATTTAGGAATGACCAACAGACCTGACCTGATTGATGAGGCTCTGCTGAGACCGGGGAGATTGGAGGTGAAAATGGAGATTGGTAAGCAAGCTAGCATATCGCAATATATAAGCTCACATGTACTTAAATAGTAAAGCAAATATGTATCATAGTGTGAACAATTAACCAGGATGGCATAGGTGCTAAACTTCATGCAGCTCCCTCCATAATATTACCTGTAAATTTAATCAACCAATTAAAATGCCATTTTAGACTTACCTACTGATAAGCCATTGACCTGATATCCGTTTCTGTCCAGCACAATGGATAGATACGGGCAGACAGGACTCTGAACCTCTTGCATGAACGAAAGGAGCCAAGTAATGGCACCAGATCATTCCTAGGTGGAAATTGTGGAACTGTTGAACTTGGAGAGCAGGCAAGTACGGTGTGTGAGCAATTATTGACTTGGAGGAAGTGCAGATCATTTTATTTTCATGAAGTGATAATGGTGACTTTCATTGCAGGAACTGCAAATGTTAAATAGCATTGGCTATTGGTTTCTGAAATCAGTAGGTCTGGATTACTTGCATCAACAGAACTAAAAGTGGGCCATAGAGCTCTGTTAGCCATTTATTCTAGTGAGCCGGAAAAGAATGCTATTTGTCAGTAACTTAAAAGGGACTTTTGTAATTGTACACATCTGCCTGACACCAATGCAGATTAAATAATGGAATATCTGATAATGTAGGATTTATTAAGAAATTAAAGCCAGATCCTCTCAGATTCATGAAAACAAATCTCTGACTTTGCATTTGAGATCAGAAGTTGGATCAGTAAAGATCATGGTGGAGTCTAAAGGGTGACTAGACTGTGGTGCTCACTTCTGAGGTTAACAATTCACAGAAGAATGTTTGAATAGAGAATAGCCTGGGACTGATTAAAAGCTTAATGATCCTGTCTTGCAGTGAGAAACTCAAATTGGTTGCGATCTGTGTTTAATTTAAAGATTGGAAATGCAGTTTCAGATGTGTAGTTTGGAAGAGCTCATAAAACATTTTCCCCTAACCTTCCAAAATATTTTCTGTGCTCTGAGCTAGGCACCTACTACTGTAAAGGTAAAAATCCTCAAACTGTAGTGAGTCACAAAAAAGGAACAGGCAAGGCCATGAGTATTAATATGGTCTGTTTCCTTTCAATTGCAGAAAATCAGATGAAAATGTCCATATAACCCTAAAAATCATATGATATCATACTAGAGTGGCAGGCAAAATTGTAATTGTCTATGCTGGTCTGAACTGTGGGGAAACTCTTGAAATCTGATCTATCAGTGTAATCTTAAGAGCTTGCTGGGGATTTTGTCTCTCATCCTTAAAGGGTAACTCACTCTTTGAAAGAGCCAGAAACAGGAAAGAGTTTTTGTGACAGCTGAAAAGGAAAGATTTTTGGCAAAAGAAGGAATGAGGAAATGAAGCTGATGAATACTGAGACAGCCGCAGAGGTAACCTGGGCAATGAACTGATGCTGATGCTCCAGAGCTAATGCTGTCCTTGAGTACTGTAGGAAACCGTTTATATCAGGCATTACTGTGCATGTAGCTCATGCAAGAGTGAGGACTAGAGATTCAACTAGAGCACTAGCTGTGGAGCAGAGAGCATGGATGGTTTCAAATATGCTGGAGACTTAAGAGACTAATACATTTGTTAGGTGCAGGAAGAAATGTTGAAAGTGCCTGTTCCTGGTAAAGTACACAAAAAAGGAAAATTGGGAAAAGAAGCATATAGCAGTACATAGAGAATTATTAGAAGTCAGGCTGATGAATAGTAATGAGAGAGAATTAGCATTGGCAAAAACTGTAGCCAGATACAGTCTTTACAAACTAACACAGCTACAAGAAATTGAAGGCAAGACTCAATAAAGAAAGTGTGTTTTAGGGACAAAGAAGTGTAGCCACAATGACAGTCGCCTTTGAACAATCTCATACTTGAAAACAAGTGCCTGGTAGCAGCTGTTATTAGTAAGCCCAGGTGAGATTGATTGTATTGCAGGTGTAGCACTTGCATCTTTAGTTGACAAAAGTTAATTAAATTACATAAATTCCAGTGACTGTCCTATTCCTAGGGACATCCCTAGAATAAATTATCAGATGATAAGGACTATGCACATTTTAAAATGTCTTTTTCACATACCCTCAGCACAAATACTAATCAGTGCAAATTATCAGATCCTTTTAATAAAGGTTGTGAAGGTATGTTGGAAAGTGAGCTAAGAACAGCATGGTTTTACCAAGACGATGATGTGCCAGACTGACTTGTTATGCTTTCTTTTACAAAAAGGCTTTTCTGTATCTTCCATTATATGCATTTTAGAAGGGACTTGCTAAGGTGCAAACTGGGAAATTATAACCTCAATTGGAGAAAATGAACATTGTATGAGAATGGTATGGGCCAGGTGAAGAATAAAGTCAAGACCCTGAATTTTAGGAGAGCAGACTTTCAGTTGATTAAGTAATTAGTGGATGGGACCCCCTGGGAAACTGCCCTCAGGCAAAGGAGCAGAACAGAGCTGGCAGCTCTTGAAGGACATTTTTCTTAGCACACAAGAGCTCTTGATTCCCATGTGTAAGAATTTGGGCAACAAAGGCAGGAGACCAACATGGCTCAGTAAGGACCTCCTGGTCAAACTAAAGTACAAGAAGGAAATGCACAGGCAGTGGAACCAGGGACATGTATCCTGGGAAGAATATAGGGAGACTGCCTGGATGTGTAGGGATGGGATCAGGAAAGCTAAGGCACAGTTGGAACTGCATTTGGCAAGGGATGCAAAGAATAATAAGAAGGGCTTCTAAAGGTGCATTGGTCAGAAAAGGAAGATTAAAGAAAATGTACACGCTCTGGAGTGGGTCCAGAGGAGGCCACGAAAATGGTCAGAGGGGTGGAACATCTCTCCTGTGAAGAAAGGCTGAGAGAGTTGGGGTTGTTCAGCCTGGAGAAGAGAAGGGTCCAGGAAGACCTTATTGCAGCCCTTCAGTACTTAAAGGGGGCCTGTAAGAAAGATGGAGAGAGACTTTTTACCAGGGCCTGTAGTGACAGGACAAAGGGTAACGGTTTTAAACTGAAAAAGGGTAGGTTTAGATTGGACATAAGGAAGAAATGTAGAATGAGGATGGTGAGACACAGGACCAGGTTGCCCAGAGAAGTTGTGGCTGCCCCATCATTGGAAGTGTGCAAAGTCAGGTTGGACGGGGCTTTGAGCAACCTGATCTAGTGACAGATGTCCCTGTCTGTGGCACGGGGTGGACTAGATCTTTAAAGTTCCCTTCTGACCCAAACTATTCTATGATAATGATAAGGTGGGAACTGGGTTTAGGGATGCCAAGGGACGGACCAGATTGCCTTTGTGTAAGGTGAATTCCTAATATGGAAGCCTGAGAGCAACCAACTTGGAGGAACATTGAGGAAAGAAACTAAACATTACACTTTTTCTCTCTAGTTTGGTGATCATGCTAATCAGTTTGCTGAAGGCAGTTAGTGTAGTTGAATGTTCTCAAACAAAAAGCGTTGTCAAATATTCTACTTGTAAGAATGAATTGCTCATGGTGAGAAAGAGCCTTTGGAGGTAGGACCATTGAGGAGAGGGAAAGGCTTTGCTGCAGTTGCTGTGCCGAGGCCTTGAATGACATGTGCTCTGTTTAAAATCTCAGGCTTGCCGGATGAGAAGGGTCGATTTCAGATCCTTCATATACACACAGTACGGATGCGGGAACACCAGCTGCTGGCTGAAGATGTGGACATTGCAGAACTGGCAGTTGAGACTAAAAACTTCAGTGGTGCTGAATTAGAAGGTTTAGTTCGAGCTGCTCAGTCTACTGCTATGAACAGACACATTAAGGTCAGTCCTGTCATCTCTCACTGGGGCAAAAAAAGGGAAAATAATTATGTTTGGAGTCTCTTCTTGCATGTTTACTTCCAAATGAGTAATGGCATCTCAGCATACCTTAGGAGATGAAATTCATACAGACACCACCTTTTCACTGTGCTTTTACATGGTTCTGAATTACCTCTTTCACATCCTGACTTCCAAGTGGCTCTTGCATAGCTCAGTGGGAATGGAAGGTGATTGTTTGTCAATGTATTTTGATAAAGGCTGAAAGGAAAGTCTTGAGCTCAGTTTATGGATTGGACCCAGGAGACAAGAGGTGGAAGTGAGAACAGCCAGTCATATGGGAGGGATCTGTGCTGGAGTCTGTGCAGCTCAATATATTCATAAATGATCTGTGAAGAGGGGGGAAAAGCAAGGTTACAAGCTCATAGCTGTTTTGTGGTCATAAAGATGAAGGCCACCTATGGAAAAATGCAGAAGGCATTTGAAATAGTGTGAGGGTACAAGATGTCAGTGAATTTAAGTGTACACTGGGGAGAGAAAATTCAAAAAGGTATAGGCAGTGATAGGGACTGGCCTGAGCATTACTGGGGGTCAAGTTCTTGGCGTTATAATAGTCTTGAAATATCAGCTCAGTCCTTATCAGTGAAAAAAGCAAATGCAACATTAGAATTTACTAGGAGTATACAGAGCAAAAGTGAGGCTGTGATTATGCCATAGATAAAACCCCTGGTATATTGGAATCTGTGCAGTCCTGGGACAACCCACTTTGAAAAGGTTATGGTAGAACTAGAATATGGGAAGGTCAGAGGTAAAGGAGTGTTTTCATTGGAAGAATGGTTAGACTAGGATTTCTCAGCCTGAAAAAAATATGGTGAAGGTTATGAAAAGTATGTGAAATCATGAGTGGATTGGAATTGGTGAATGGGGAATGATTGTTTACTCTTTCCTAATACAAAAACTCGGAGAACAGCAAACAATACCAGCAGGGCCATGCTCCAAGCAAAGAAAAGGAGGTGTGCATTGTGTGAAGAAGTATTTAAGCTGTAGAAGGAATCTTGCTCCAAGATGTCACTGATGCTAAAATCTTGGTTGAATTCAGAAGGGGCTTGTATAATGTCTTCCATTTCAAATAAGGAACTCACTTGATGATCATCTCGGTGTGCATAGAGATTTATAATGTTCTTGGCTCTCTCCCTTCTAGAGCAACACTGCCTTGCTTTCTTAATGTTTGGTGATTATAGGAGGTCAGTGTATCTTTAACTAGAAAAGAATTAAGGACCATGAAATGTCAGGTTATATTAATCCAGATGCAAAACACAGTATTCGACGGTGTTGAAATACGAGATGATTAGTTTGTGAAGAAGGAGGCTGAAAGATGCAGCCCCTTTGCTCTAGTGGCCAAGGATTGCTGTGAATTACTGCAGAGAGAAGCCTTTGACATCAGTTCCACAGCACTGGTATATTTTTAAGTAAAAAGTCAGTTCAGCCGCGAATATGAGGAAAGCAAATCATGCTTTCATTTAAGTGAGAGAAATCATTTGATTGCTTAGACGTTTGTATCTCTTGGGAGCACTCTTTCAAAAGGAAAAATGGCTCTTTCTGCTAATTTTTCTTGTATAGCCATAATACTTGAAAAGTTATTAATCGTTTCCTGTTGCAAAAAACCACAAACATCAACAGCTTCTCATTTTCTTGTGTTCTGTCTCAAAACAAAATCAGCAACTCTGGAGGTATTTTCATCCCTTCACAAGCAAAACATTTTCCTTAAATAATTAATTTTGCTTATAGTTGATGTTTTTTCAGTGCTTGAATTTTGGGTGAGTTTGGGGACCATTAGTGTTTTGATATATTCTCTGTTGTGCCAAAATGTCACAGTGGGAGAAAAGAAAATGACAATGCATAAATGTAAAAGAGCAGTCCCCTCCTTTAGGTTGGTATGTGATTGACATCTTAATAATAATGTATGTCTCTTCCAAACGTGAAGTGGCCACGCTTTGTTTTTCTTTTCAAACACTTTGACGTAGTATTTTTGGATAATCTTATTGTTTATTCTGAAGATGTCTTCAGCCAAATGATGCACTAAGGTATTTTATTCTCTCCTATGAGTACTGCAAAATGTAAAATATACATCATAGGCCTGACCTAGTTTTCAGAAGCACCTATGAGAAACGAGCACAAATTGAAAATCAAGGGGCATTATTCTTCTGAATCATTTAAACTCTTCTGATAATCTCTCAAAGTGTGTGTGTTAAAAATTAAAACGTATAACTCATTAAAAGCTAGGAAAGAAAGAAAACCCCCTGTTTTTAAGTGTACAAACAACTTCAGGAATATATTAATAGTGTTTCAAGTACTTTCACTTCCCTCTGCAAAGTAGAAGAGTGATCCACCTGTACTAAATATCCACTAGTTTGATATATTTGGCATCCTGTATTTCTGCTTGGTGGGTGTTTTTGTGAGAAGGGACTCTCATTTCAGCTGTCCTCTGGTTATAGTTATTTGTTTGGCACAGTGTTATTGCCCAGTCTGGGTTCCTGAGGTTGCTGTTTAGAGGCTGCATTTGCTACACTACAAAACAAGCATAATGTGCTTATTTTTATTATGACTTTTTCCTTCCCATGCTCAAGTGCACTACTCCTTGTTCTTGTAGATCCTCCTAGTCAGAAGAGAATGTCTCAGAGACATGACTTTGAGGGTAAAAGTTATTTGACTCGTCCATCACCTTGGTCTTAGGTAAAGGTGATAGAGGTTGCTATGCCTTCCAAGAAACTCCTTGAAATCCCACATTTTTACCTTCTGAGCTATCAGATCATGTAGGGCCGTTACACTCTCAGGTAGAAGCACGTGGTGTTGTAAGACTTGGGTAACTTTCAATAAAAATTATACTTGTTTTGGAAGCTAGAGAAATTTGTTGTGGTATAATTGGGAAATTCAGAAATTATCAAAAGCCTTTCAAGGCTGCACTTTGGTGGAAAAGAATGAAGATCTTTTGCCCCATCTCTCTGCTACTTAAAAATAGGTTTCTGCCTTACCACTTAACAGTTAGATGAATTGCTTTTCACAGATCAACTTCTGCCCCTCTCTTGTGACTAATCCTTTTTCTGATATCTCCGATTCCACTCAGGATCCTCAGCAGACTGCACCCATAGGATTAGTATGTAATAGCCAGTGTTTGTATGCTGTTGAGTGGAAAAGTTGTTTCAAATCCATTTAATTCCTGATTGCTGCCCAAGGCAATCAATATACTTGCAGATCTACAAATAATCCTAGTAAATGGAGCCGCTCCATATTGTGGAGCTGCAGCCATACTCAGTAATACATGTACAGCTGTCTTTAAAGTCTACAGACATCTGAATAAAGTCTCCAGCTTTAAAGGCTACTCTCAAGTTGTTTTCAAGAATTAAAAACCTCTTCTGGCTCCAGTGTGAGCAGCTTTGGGCCACCTCCTAGTGATACCTCTAGTTGTGATTGAGAAATTATTTACAAGAGAAGATTGCAGTAGTGCTGTCTCTACTGTGTCTTTGCTTCCAGACATTGGCTTTTAAATGTCGCTGGACAGTTTGGGATTGGCAGAAGGCAAAAAGGTGATGCTTTTCATTTAGAAAGGAGTGCAATATGAGCTGAGCTAACTGCAGCTTATTTATACCAAGTAATACCGATAGTGCTACTTCGGGAAGATTCATGGCTTTGGTTGAACTGAAGCAAATAAAGACAAAGCAGAAAGAAATCTAATATTTACGAATCCCCTTAAACACTTTCCTGTACGGAGAGGAAAGTGCATGGTTTGAATAGGAAACGAAAACCTCCTGAAACAGAGGTGTGTGAGTAATTCTTATTTGTGGCTTAGTTGCCAAAGATGGTGTGGGTAGATGCAGAGTTGGGTTAAACCAAACTTTAATTTGTCTTTCTGAAAAAAGTCACACAATGAAGGAGGCTTCATCCCCTTCCCATCCAGCACCCAAAAAGCATAACGAAGAATTTTTTCTACAGCCTCTCCCTACTCTAAAGGGAACCTACATAACTCAAATAACTTTTAGAAATTTAAACTTAGGTGAGATCAGTCCCACACTGGGCACCAGTCTGAGCCTCACTGATACTTGGTTTATGTAGTGAAGGTAGCACAGCAGCAACAAGGATGGTGCAGAGCTTCCATCCTGTTCTTACCTGGAGTGGCTTCTCTGAAGTATGGGGTCATGGCCATACTCTTCATTTCAGCTTTCCACCCAGTGGAGTGGAGCAACTGTTACTTAAAGACTTCATGGGGCTGGCATATGGATGTGGCTCTGTGGAGATGATGATTGCTCCAGTGGTATCCAGCGTATGTCCAACAAATGTCCTGTTAAGAAGCATTTTTCTTATTGACACAGAGGAACTACAGGGTTGGATCCATGGATGGAAGTTGGTAAGGAGTTGTGTGCAGTACTGCTGTACTTCAGTGTCTTTTATTGCCTTTATTAGGCCAGCAACAAAGTGGAAGTGGATATGGAGAAGGCAGAGAGCTTGCGTGTGACAAGAGGAGACTTCTTTGCGTCTTTGGAGAATGATATCAAACCAGTAAGTAGGCACTGTATAGCTCCTGTAATAGTCACTCAGTACAGTTAATGACATGAGGTAGCAACTTCCTTCTGGAATCAGACATGCAATGGTGCACCATGGGCTGACATACTGTGTCCTGTGTTGTAGGAATGGAAGTAGGGAGCCTCTTTCTGCCTGCAGTGCTAAGGCTCTGTTTTGTACCTTTTGTTGCATGCAAGAATCATAAAAAGGAATAGATCAAATAAAGAGAGCAACTTGGAATTGCTTCTCCATGTTGTCTGTACACTGTCCCTTTTAGGCTACTTCAGTTAATGGGTGACAGCTTTAATACGGACTGTAGTAGGAGGTTTAAGCCTCATTTTTGAGAATTGTCTTTAAATGGCATGGATTCAGGACCCATTGGCAACTTGCACTGATTAGAATTTGTTTTGAGGGTGTATGAAAAGATGTTTCTAAATGTGCATGGTCTCCAACAGTGTTCAGTCCTTTGAACTGAAATGTTGCGTGTCGCCACTGGGTCTTCCAGTACTGACTGTCTCAGTTAAGCATCTTCAGAGTCTTGGTCCTGGTCACTTTGGTGATGTTTAATTGTTCCATGTTTTTCTGATGTGATGCAAAATTTCTTGATAAAATAAATGTTCCCTCTCACTACAGGCGTTTGGAACCAACCAGGAAGACTATGCAAGCTACATCATGAATGGTATTATTAAGTGGGGTGATCCAGTAACAAGGGTATTGGATGATGGGGAGCTGCTTGTTCAACAAACTAAGAACAGTGACCGCACTCCTTTGGTTAGCGTTCTTCTAGAAGGTAAATTTAAGAAAAAAATATATATTAAAAACCCCAAGCAACTTCTGTAAACTATTTCTATCAGTTGCCCAAGTGGTCATCTGTTATATCCTGCAACTGTATGTAAAAGAAACACATGGGAGGAAAAGTAGAATTGGTCTTTTTCAGTTTACTTGGGTGTAATTGCTTTAGATATTAAACCTGGCTTCTCAGCCTGAGAGAAATCCTGTTCTTGGACAACGGAGAAGTGAATGTACCCAGTTAATAACCTAAATGTGGATGTTTACAGTGTGAACATCTCTAGTTGAGTTAGTTGTCTAAATTCTCTTTGAAGTCACTGGAGAGCTCATCAGTGTAATTATCTGAGTTCAAACAACAGTTCATCTGGCCACATTTAGGTGTCTGCTGTTAGACAGACGTGGATTGCCCTCTGTCTAGACTGTTACTGACTATGAAGAGTCGAGGAAACTAGTTCCAATATCTATGTTACAGATATTGGAGTATGTTGTGGTTTAGCCCCAGTCAGCAACTAAGCACCACACAGCTGCTCGCTCACTCCCCCGCTTGGTGGGGTGGGGAAGAGAATCAGGAGAGTAGAAGTGAGAAAACTCATGGGTTGAGATAAAGACAGTTTAATAGGTAAAGCAAAAGTGGTGCATGCAAGCAAAGCAAACAAGGAATTCATTCACCACTTCCCATGAACAGGCAGGTGTTCAGCCACCTCCAGGAAAGCAGGGCTCCACCATGTGTAACGGTTACTTGGGAAGACAAACGCCATCACTCTGAACGTCCCCCCCTTCCTTCTTCTTCCCCAGCTTTATATGCTGAGCATGACACCATATGGTCTGGAATAGCCCTTTGGTCAGTTGGGGTCAGCTGTCCCGGCTGTGTCCCCTCCCAACTTCTTGTGCACCCGGCAGAGCATGGGAAGCTGAAGAGTCCTTGACCAGTGTAAACACCACTTAGCAACAGCCAAAACATCAGCGTTTTATCAATATTATTCTCATACTAAAATCCAAAACACAGCACTATACCAGCTACTATAAAGAAAATTAACTCTATCCCAACCAAAACCAGCAGAGTAGAATTTGTTATTTAGCGCTTCCCTTTTTCTTTTCCTGAGGTCAAAAAATGTGGATTACCACTATTGCTTAGCAGTCTGTAGCTTTGAAATTAACCTTGAATAGATCTCCTGAATAATTCTGTGTGCTTGTGGCCAACATATTGCTTGTATGCAATACCTTCTTGCACTCCAAATTGATTTGTATTGGGTGTATAGATTAAGATGTGCCTTTGGTCTCTGTTTGAATTATTCTGGTGTGAATTCAGGCAAATAACAAATTGTCTTTGTCAATATTTACCCGGCATTCTTGCTGTTGACTTGTTTGCCACAGTACCTGCAGAAATCATATTTAGAAGGGGCATAAACATAGTTCACGAAGTTTCTCCAAAATACAAACACATGCTAATTTTGGTGCAGTGGCCAGTCCTACAAAATGTGTGACATCCTCTTTTGTGTTGGTTTCATGGCAAATCAGTCTGCATGTGCTTAAATAGTTGTGTTCATTTCCTTCACCTGGAGGACTGGATTGCACTAGGAGTTAGTGTGTTCTTTCTACAAGTAGAAGAAAAGGTCATTTCAAAATGCAGATACCTCTGCATGAGATTATAAACATGCTTCAAATATCATCCATGCTGAGCCTTACCTGAGCTGTTTTCTCCCTTGTTTTTTCATTACGGATTATTTCATTATCCTTTGTTTCAGGTCCCCCCCACAGTGGGAAGACTGCTTTAGCAGCAAAAATAGCAGAAGAATCCAACTTTCCCTTTATCAAGATCTGTTCTCCTGATAAGATGATTGGATTTTCTGAAACAGCCAAGTGCCAAGCTATGAAGAAGGTAGTTATGCGTCCTACTCTTTTGCTTGATTACAATGCAATTCTATGTTCTCTAGTGGACAGAAAAGTGAATTACCCTTCTGACTGTGTTTTCTGCTCTCTGTAGGTCCTAAATTCCTGTGCATATATGTGTCTATAAAGTCGAATTAATGTTTTTGCGGCACTGACACTAAGTGACTCAGGGAAAATTTCAAGGCTCTGTCCCAATTGGGTCTGATATGTAATCATGACTAACAGTGGAACAGAACACCTGATCTGTGGTGAGCCAGTCTGGAGCTCTGTCTGCAAACATGAAGGCAGGAAGGGCTTAGGGTTGCACTTGGAAAGAATAGGTCCTGCCTGAATGAGACTAGGAACAGTCTTGAGGTGTAATGTTTAGTTAAAGAAGAGTTTTAAGAACTTTGGGAGCAGGGGGAGTGCAAACAAGTTGAACAGCTTAAATAATTTCAAGTAGTCAGGTGGAAGGAGGGAGGTTTCATTTACTGAAGCAAGCTAGCACTTATTCTTCTGGCTGAATGATACTGAATGAAGCATGTTAGTGAAATGTTACTCTAAGATCAGTTTGTTGCAGCATTGCATGGTTTCTAAGAGAAGCGATGTGCTCATAGCTGGAAGCCCAGTTTGTAATTTAGATTCAAAAAGGAACCTTTTGGACTTCACTTGAATCGGTGTATGCTGGAGGTAGGCCTGCAGTACCGCTGATGTCCTTAGTGCTACTTATTGTTGAAATCCAAAGCTTTGCAGGACACTGGTTTGCTGCTCTATAAAGGGTGATGTGGAGGCTCGATCCGTACCTGAGTAGGTCTGTTCTCGCTGCAGTATGCTGTTATGAAAAGTAACCAGTATCCAGCCTGGGTAGAAAAGCTTCATAATTGCATTACAATTGTGGGGGATTTGTGTGTGTATTGTTAATATTATCAGTATTGCCCCAGCTCCAGAAAACAGATGAATGGTGATCTACTTTGTCCATTGCTTACAATTAAACGCAGGGCAGCTGGCTTTTTTGCAGAGTGTATGGGGTAAGTGAACAAAACTGAGCTCTGAATTTGTTGAGATGGCAGTGTTCTATTAAACGCAGGTAGAGTCTAGTCTCTTGGTACTTATCTTTTTCATTCTCTGTTTATTCCTCTAAATACTGCTGTGTTTAGCTAAAAACACGTCAACAGGTCCTATCATGACTATTATAGTTTGCTGCTGAGATTTAACAATGAGTCATTTTGCTGTTTTTTAGATCTTTGATGATGCGTACAAGTCCCAACTCAGCTGTGTTGTCGTGGACGACATTGAGAGACTTCTAGGTGAGTTAGGACGATGAGAGAGAGCTATGTTGTCTGCTGTGCAGAAATACTGAAATATTTGCAGTACTGAAATATTGCAAACTGGAAATGATCTGGACCCATTTACTTCAGGAGCCTTGAACTGTTCTTGATACAGTGAAATGGCTTAAAAGTTCATCTGCTTAGTGGGCATTAAAATGCATTTTTCATTTCAGATTATGTCCCAATTGGACCACGGTTCTCTAATCTGGTGTTGCAAGCCCTTCTTGTACTGCTAAAGAAGGCCCCCCCTCAGGTAAGAAAGTAATCGAGGGGCGAGATGCCCTATTCCTATAATAATTTTGACAGTGGAGAGCTTTGTGTCTTGCTGATAGCTGCTGTGCTGCCAGTGGTATTAGTGCTATTGTCTCTGATTCAGTCAAGTTAATCCTAGCCTGCTGCTGTTCATTCAGTTAGACATTTCTAGGATAACCACAAAGGATTCAACTTTAATTACCTAATTACTTAAGGCTGAATCTTCTGCAGTTAGCCCTAGAAATACTGACTAAGGAAACAAGTTTAACCTTCACCATGTAAAACTTAAACATGCAAGCTGTGTGCTTTCTGATTAACTAAAGAACTGTTTAGTCCAAATCAATCCCTGGCTCAACCATGTGCTCCCTCCTTATTTAGAAATCAATTTCTAAGTAATGTATGATTGTGGATGTCAGGGTTTAAATTTGTTCTTAACTTGAAATTATCAGGTGTTAATTACAATGGGTGAGGAAAGCTTAAGATCTTGCATCTCATGCTGATCCTGTCTATTTGCACTTTCTGGCTTGATGAGATTTAAGAATGTCACAAGTGATAACATTTCTGAAGCTTGCACTGAATGAGACAAACAGGCAGGGACTCTTCTTTTTGGTTTGTCATTTGTCCTGTTGTTCACTGGAATTCTGCTGTGTGTGTGAAAGTATCTGCATGAATAAATAACATACTAACAGGAAAACCTTGAAAGTTGGTATCAGGAAAAAGCAGAGAAGCACAGCCTGGATGAGTTCAATTTTTTTTGTCACTTTTAATATCCTGGAAACAGTAACGTATGTGTGAGTGTTGTTTTCATTAGAGAGTTTGGTGAAAAGACCTTTCAAATATAGAACTTTGAACTAAATTGTAATGCCACATGCCCTGAAGTTCCCCTTGTAACTGTCAACCTGGGAGAACAAAGATTTTTTTCGCCGTGAGTTTTCTATGCCATGTGAAGTCTCTAACATAAAACTTGGATTCTGTTATCACATATATTGGAACAGAAAGGCTGCCTGTATGCAACAGCACAACCATTTTTGATCGTCATAATCTCATGTAATCATTGACCTATTGCTGGGTATTTCCACAGTACCAGGAAATGATTGTTCCCATAAATCAATAGGGGAAAGTAGAACTTGAGTTGGTTCAGTTGTCAAAGGAACTTAAAATATTAAATTGTCCATCTTATCATTGCATCCTCTGAATGTATTTTGCTGCTTAGATGCACTTTTGTTGGCACCCGAGTCTCCCTGAAAGCAGGATGCAGGGCTTGAAGCTCTCAGATATTTGCCAAGTTTATGCATGTTGCTAGAGATTTGTACTTTGCAATGTTTGAAATGCCCTTGAGGCTGGAAGACTTTGGGTTGACAGCCAATATTACGGTGACTTAAGCCATAAATTGTTGGAGGGTAGAGAGAGAGTTTTCTGAGGAAATGTCATTGTTTTGATTGATGATCTGTTTTTTTGTGGGTGTGTTGTCTTTTTTTTTTTTTTTAAGTGTCCACTATTGGCTATGTGGAAATTAGGACATTGGGTTAGACGGACCCTTTGGGCTGACCTAGTTTGGCAGTTCTGATGATTAAGTTCTTCCTAGCTTGTTTGTTTCTTGTGAGCTCCCTGTGATAGTCATGGCATGTGGGGATATTTTTCATTTAAAAAAACAACAGTGTATAAGAGGTAGAGTCATGCAGGAAAAGGCCTTTTCTGCTGTGAATGTTTACTGTGAAAAAGATTGAATTTGGGCATGGAGACTCTTGGGGTTTTTAAGCTCATGTGAGAAACTCACGAGGGAGATAATACTGCCAGTTAATCAACGCCCTTCCAAGTTCCCTCTGAGATGACTAGCTCCCTTGGGGAGCAATTTATTTGGAAGTAATGGCTGATTTCAGGGGGTTTGTTATAATTTCAGATGCAGATACGTGCTTTAAATGTACATGAGTAGCATCAGTGGTACTAACCTGCTCCATGAGGTCATACCAACACAAATTTCTGTGGAACTGGGCTCATGGTTTAGGTTCAATCCTCATAAAAGTGGAGTGTCCTGGGACATGCCAGGCATGTCCCTGTGCTGAGAGAAATCAATGGCAAGATGCTGGGGAGACAATACCTGTTCTCCATTGCTATCAGGCTCTTCGCCATTTCACTTGTCAGAGGGGCCCGAAATATAGAGTTGATCTGAAAAGCTTAGAAACAGGAACAACGAAGCAGTTGAAACCGCAAGCAAGGAGCGAGTGGGAAGCGGAGGGTGCATTTCAGCAGCGCAGCTCTGCTGCTCCTATCTTTGTGGCCCAGATTATGTATTCACACGGTGTTGTCACATCACTTGCAGAGAGTATATTTAATGTGCAAGCAGCTTCCTACAATTACTGTAGGCTACATGTGTAAGAGGAGCATTTCTGGGATGAAATCTTATTAATTATGCATTGAGGTATATGTCTCTGTTGCATTGGTTTATGAAAGCTGCCTCCCAGACTCCTCTCTTCCTATTGAGGCTGTATTTTTTTAACGTGGTGTGGGAAGGGCAAACACTTGAAGCTTCTGGTTTTCTGGGCTTTCTGGCTTGTTTGTACTTGGCAGAAGTTTTGAGAGTAAACACCTTAGACTCTTTAAAGGAACTAGAAACATCTCTGAGTTTGCTTTAAATTCCCGGTCACAGCTCATGCTTGCTAGTTCCACTCAGCAATGCTTAAATAGTGGTATCTATTACTACTAGTTCAAGAAGACTGAAAAACACTGCATTTTGTTTAGCATCTTTTTTTTAAACCAATTAAAAAGCTTTTCTAAAATGGATTGAAGAGAAGAAAATAAACCATGTTCTCTTGGGTCTTTATTTCAATCAAGTTTCCCTGTGTTGTGCAGGAGAAGAGACTGGGGGGGGATAGAAAGACTGAAAAGGACTGTCGCAGCAGGGAGCCAAGCGGGAGAAAAGGACTTCTCTGAGAACTAAGCAGCAGCAGCTCCGAAAGCCGAAGCTGCTTCATCTACATGCAGAGTCACACAAGGCATGGAGACACTCACCAGCCCCACAGAGGTTTCACATGTGCTTCCCTGCTGGTTCCTGTGAAAAGCTAACAATTGGCTCAAAGGGTGAAAGACCATTGCAGCATCCCCGCGCTAAGCTGGACGTACAATTTGTGCAGTGTTATGAAATGTCTGGCTTAGCGAGATGCTCGTGACCACTCTTATGGATGCCCTTCCACTGCTCCCAGAGGCCCCCGGCCCCTTTTCCTCTCTGGGACACTGGAGGCTTTTGCCGATTTATGAAAGTTGATAGGGGAAAGCGCGGAATAATCTCCTTGTTTGATATAATCCCAGATGCATTCCTGATTCCATGTCGCTTGGTGTGAATTGGAAGCAACTCCAATCAACAGCGATGTTACCTTTATGCTTGTAAACCTGGGGTATTGTGTTTTCTCCCATTACATGTGAAGAATTGTTGATACCCCAAAACACATGCATAAAAATATACAAGGGTCCATAGTTGAGTGAACAGCTGGTGGGAGACCAGAGAGGCACTTCAGTATCCACCAATACTTGGTTATAGCATAGTTCAAGTTCCCCCCAACTCCCCTTGCCTAGGGCTGGCTAGATTTGCTGAAATCCTGTAATTTGAGACTCCACTGACATGTTGAGACTCCATTTGCTTGTAGCAGAGTCTATGTAATTCTTTTATGTTCTAGTTTGTCTTCGGTAGTCAATGCAATAATATGGTGCCCATTAGGAAGTGAATACTGTGTTAGAAGAATCAATCTCATAATGCTTGAAAATGTAGTCGCTTAAACCTACTTCCTCTTTTATCTTTGAGTCCCATAGTTCTCTGCATGATTATATCCTTTATTCAGATAAAATCCCTGCAGTAGAGAGGTGAAATCTGTGGTTATCCCACTTCTAGAATGCAGTGGGGCAAGACATGCACCTCTCTACTGGGTATCCCCCCATCAGTACAGAGGGATCTTGGGCTCCAAACTGGGGCACTTTTATTGCCTAAAAATGGGCAGGATGAATCCAGGCTTAAGTGATGTGCCTGTATCTAATCTCTGTTGATGGAAGAACTAGGCCTAGAACTGCCCTGGTAATGAGTCTGACACCAAATGATCTTAAGCTGTTGAAAAGCCAAGTTCCTCCTTACTTGGTAGTTACTCTCTCATTATGCCTGATTTTTGGAAGTTCAGCTTTAATCCTGATCTTCTATGGGCTGAACACATGGCACGTTGCCGTTGCAATGGCGGCTGTAGAAATTAAGGATCAAAAATGTGAATACTTCTGAAAATGGGGGCACTTTAGCAGTACATCTCGCAAGAGCAAGAATAAATTCAGTGATATCCTGTGGTGTGTTGTCACTGCAGAGTCGTTGGATGAAGGCAGCTTTTTCAATTTGGCTTGATGGCTTTTCATGCTTTTGTGGTAATGCCTGGGGCACAACATTTCTGACTTGCAGGTTTTCCACTTGTTTGCTGAGCAAGTTGCCTGAAACTTTGAAAAGTACAAGGGACTCCTGACACTTAATTTTCTTTTAGTAATTGATACAGCAGAGATTATGCTTGTTTTATGGTAACTGGTTTTCCAGTGGGTCAAGTTTAAAGGTAGCAAGTCGAAGCGCATAGCTTCTTTTGAAGAAAGCAGGGAAAAAATCAGTGTTTTGGGTGGAGCTGTTAAAAAATTTAAAGCACTGTTTTGCAGAGTAGCCATCTGTTCTGAGGAGTTTTCAACCATTCAGTCATCAGTGGTTCAGGGTCCTGAGCATGGGTCCTAACAGAGATATCTAAAAATTGCTGATGGGTCTGACCTCTAACTTGTCCTGTTGCTTTTGAACCTCGTTAAGCTTTTGCCATTCCTAGTGTCGTGCTTGCTTGAGTTCAACTGAACTGTATGGTGAAAGCAAACATCCTTTTGTTCAGTTTAAAACTGATGCTTGATAACTAGTGCTCCCTAGTTTTTATTTTGAGAAACAGCAGTTTCCCCACTCATCTCCTCTACACCATCTATGATTTTATAGACCTCTCCGTTTGCCCCCCATCAGTTTACCAAGAGTCTATTTAGGGAGGTTATTCTGTATTTCTAACCATCCTCATTGCTTTCCTCTGATTTCTCTCACTCAGTGATTTATTTGAAATTGTATTTGAAATGGCTAGGATTGCATAGTGTCTTAAAGAGCACCCTGGATTCATATGGTAGAATAATGACTTTTGTTTTACTCTCTTTCTCATTCTAAAAATGTCTGAGTGTTTGCATTTTGAGTAAGGTTTAGCATTGAGCTGGTGTTTTCACAGAACTTGCCACAATGACCGATTCCAGTGGCTTTCCTAAATGGTAATAAGTCATTTAGAGTCATTTTTGTGTGTGTAGTAATTGTCCGCTGGCCTGATTTACAGCAAGTTTGGGATTCATCTGACTGAATGTGGCTGTCAGCGGTTTGGTTTTCTACGACTGAACTAGCTGTTTAGAAAATAGTTTGCTGTATGAGTCCAGAGTGTAGGCAGCTTTTCTGGGAGGAGGGTACATGTCATCTGGGCTCCATTAACTAAGAAGGAAATGCAGAGAATGAGATCATATGTGGACACCTGAAGTTACAGGAGGTAAAACTCACCTCACTAATTATGTTTCTGTGCTGCTTGCATCCTTTCCTGGTGTGAGACCTTTTAGTCTCTGATGAAGCCCCAAACTAGACTCCATTTTTATTATAATCAAGCATGGACTTCATCAATGTAGAAGTTGCTCAGGTAGCATCCTTCAAGCAGTTAGTCTGCAAGTTGTTATTCCCTTGATTGATGTCTTATCTGCTGTGCCAGGCACTGTACACATGCTGTTAGCTATATTTTGGGAACAGATACTGCCTTGCTGGCTGCAGTTGAGCGGGTTTTTCCCCCTGAAATACTCATAGTTCATGGAAAACTGTTATTAACACAATCTCTTACCCAAGCTGTTCTGGATTTTGAGAATTACATATGGTAATAAACAATTTTTAAAAATAATTGCTATAGCTTGTAAAGCAGATCGGTCTTGGTGGTATAGCATTGCATGGATTTGTGCTTGCAAGAGAGGGTTGGCGCATGTTTTGGAGGTCTTGGTTCTGTTCAAGAGTCTGTCTTTGGCTTCCTTTGTACCCTAGTACCTTACCTGTATAATGAGAAAGCTGTTTGAAGGTGCCTAACAGCATGCATATGACTTGTTACAATTTTTTGAATAAGATAGCAGAAATTCTCCTTACAGGGCTTATACTTTTTACTGAGTTATAGCATATATAATATCAGATATATCAACATTATTTATGAATTGAACAAAAACTCACTGAGGACAGTGTGTTGAGGAAATATAGAGCAACCGTGAAAGCAAAGTAAGTGAGAATCGAGATGAACTTTTCTCAATCAAATCTACTGATAATTTCTGTGTCTGCGTTCTGAAGATTTTAAGCATGCATCAGTTCTGCTGTCACGTGTGCTGTTATCCCAAGTATATCTTAGCAAGTTGAAGGCATATCTTAGCTTTGTCCTTGGGTGGTAACTTCAGAGCAAATGTCAGAGCTGTTTGTACCACACTTCCGTGGTTCACGAGCAGGTGATGACTTAAGTGTTCTTAGGGAACTCATTTCACACAGTTTCTGAGCCTGCGTTTAAAGTCTGTTTTACCAACCACTTTCAAAGATGAAGACCGCTGAAATTTTGTCTTCATGTAGGCAAACAGCTTTTCTGTTGCCGAGCATAATTTATTTTTCTTGGTCTATTAAGTGCTTTAGCTGAAAATGAGCACCTGGTGGGGCTTTCTGAATTTCTTGTAGGAGTGAGGATCAAACGCCATTTGCTTACTCTCCACTGAGCGCATCGTTTTTTCATCTTTGCATGCAAGATCTCACTGAATTGCTGAGATTTGGCTTGAACTTGTAAAATGATAAAATATTTTCCTGGCCTTGCTACACAAGGACCATCAAGAAGGAAACAAATAATGTGCAACTGTAAAGCTGTGGTCATGCAGAACATACTGGAAGCAGCAACCTACGGAATAGTTGTATTTATGCTTTCTGCAGACATTTTATGGCCTTCTCAAGGCTACCTACAGACATTTTTAGACACTCAGACCTTTTTCTGCTTGCTGTGTGCCACCAGCAGGTGAGTTTTGTCTAGTGATAAAGCATTCCCTATTCCTACTGCCGTTTTAAACCTGGCATTTCTGTCATCAGTTCAGGAATTGGCTGCTTTTCCCCACTAAATTGCCCAGTAGGTTTCTGAGGATTTCCCCCTCTAAAGAGGTGACTGAGCTGGTGAGCGTGGTGCCTCCTGAGATGTAGACAGCGATTAATACACAGAAGGGTTAGCACAGTGTTTCCGTGACAAAGCCTTTGTGTGAAGCTCGTGACCTGGGGCATGCTCTGGTTTCAACCTGCCAGGCATTACTTCCTTGTGCTGTCTTAGGCTAAAAACAAACTTGAAGTGAGCACTTGAGTTTGTTACCAGTTCTGGTGCCTTCTCATTCTCCATCACCCAAAGCAGAACAGATTACACCCAAAGGAGTGTAATCTGTTCAAACACAAAAAGTCAGTGAATACAATGGCACTCAGGGAAAAATAAACAAATGCTGTGAAGATGCATCATCTTCATCAAAGATGTATTAAGCTTAAATAGGTTTTCATCCTTTGTCAAAGGAATGCAAAGCACTTATTAATTCTGGCTGCTCTGTGGGGATAGTTTTTAGGGTTTTGTTTGTTTTGTTTTTTTTATAATGATGAACAGAGTTTTGTGTCATGAAGTTGCAATATAGAACTTTACTCTTTGTCTCTGACTGTCAGCTAAACTTCTGTACAGCAAATGAGGATACTTGGCCAGCCAGGCCTCTCCTCAACCCATGGGCTCCTTCTGTACTGAACTGGAAAAGGGACTGATCACAGCCGATAATCCCAACAGCTCCTTCCATCAGCCAACACTTATCAGTGTCTGAACACTGCATGGTAAAATTCAAATAGCACTGAACTGGTATTTGCAAGATGAACTAACAAAAGTTGATTTTTATTGGCAGTTGATGTTTTCCATTCGTTGCTCTATTGTTTATAAACCCTGTTACTGCTCAGGCCAACTTGGAACTGGTGTGTGCACTGTCGGTTTGAACTCGGAGGCTGCCAGACGTGGTACTGTCCTTTTATACAACCACACTGGCAGTGGGAAGTCTTATAAACTTACGGCAACCTCCGCTCTTAAAGCATGAGCTGTAAAACCATTGGAACTGTCTGCACCGTGACAGAAAATTCACTATACCCACAGGATTTCTAAAGACAGGCTGTTCCCCCGAGAAGTCATCTGTAATTCAGCTTTTGGGAGTGGGAGTTTGCTCATGCTTTTAAATTTAATGAGCTTTCATCTATTTATAATGATGAATTTAGAAGGAAAGGTAGGAAAGCTGTGAGTATGGGTGGGTCTTCTGTGTACCATAATTTTTGGACCTTCTTGGTGGCATTACTCTGACTTCTGAAATCTGATCCTAGTCTTGTATGGTTGATGTTGGCTACTTCAATTACTGACAGATTTAATCCTATTAATTTTATTTTAAGTGGTATTTTTACATGGCCATTTTCCATTTTTCATTTCTAGTTAGCTGAAACTTCCCAAGGCTGGTTCCTCTCTTGTTTTTTCTTTCTTGACACTTTTTCCATTGTGTGGACAGGGTCGCAAGCTTCTAATCATTGGAACCACCAGTCGCAAAGATGTCCTGCAGGAAATGGAAATGCTGAATGCTTTCAGCACTACAATTCATGTGCCCAACATTGCAACAGGGGAGCAGCTGATGGAGGCTTTGGAGGTGAGAAAAAGTTCAAGGATGACAAACCAGCTCAAAATTTGCTGGAAATTAGTGATTTTGCAGTAGCTCTGCATTTGGGAACACTGTCCTACTTAACATTGTGTGATAACATAACAGTTCTAAGGCTTCTCTGAATTACTTTTTCATACAATAAATTAAGGCAAAATGGGAGAATGGTAGGTCTAGGGAAAAAGTTTGTGAAGTAGGTTGAAAGATTCCAAGGGCATGGAAGTGGGTAATGAACATAATTGGGACATTTAAACTGAATGTGCCTGGAGCGTGCCAAGCTCTCATGAATTGGAACAACATCACATGAAGGTGTTTGGTGCTGAAGAGATTATAGGTTCTTTATAAATTCGTGCCCTTAATGGCTTCTTATTCTGTGCCATAGTGGAAATTGTAGTGAATATTGAAGGCTGTTAAAATAAACTTAACAGACAAATCTTTTGTGCAAACTTGCAGAATTGTCACAATGATAGTATCACCAAAGCCTGAAAGACACAGACACTCTTGCAGCAGTTTTGAAAACTTACTGTAGCTTGAGCCACTGGGTTCCTTCTAATCTGGAGAAAACCTAGAATGCATCATAAAAGAGAATCACTGTTTGATTAGAGATGTTATGAAAAGAACCATTATGGAATAAAAGAATCTAAGTGTTTTGCCTTGTCTGGATATATTGCAACAAACTTTCCTTTTAAGCTAGAAAATGCTTTCTAGCTTCTCATTCCCTTTCTCCTAAGTTAGGTAGCATTATTCCTACCGACAGTCTCCTGTTGTTGATTTTTTTCCTTTTTTTTTTTTTTTTCTTCTTCCCCCTCCAGCTCCTGGGTAGCTTCAAAGACAAGGAACGCAGCACTATTGCACAGAATGTCAAAGGGAAGACTGTCTGGATTGGTATCAAGAAGCTGCTGATGCTGATAGAAATGTCATTACAAGTAAGAATGTTTCTGGTCCAGGAAGGACTGGGGTAAATAGAGCCGTCTTAGAGGTTCCCACTTCTCTGCAGACTCCTACTTTAGCTGTTTGGTAGGAGCCTTTGAATTGGTTTAATTGAGAAAAGAGCTACAGTGAGAAGAAATTTTCTGAACAAAGAAATCACCAGGTCTTGGTCCACGGATAGATCTTTAAAAACCACAGTGCCTATAGGCTGTTTAGAGCTGCACTTCAGAGAAGAGCATCTGGCAACTGGAGGGATTGGATTAACTTACCTTTCATGAAATTTCTTCTCTACACCCAGCACGTTAAGACTGCAGATAGCAATCGCTTAGGGTTTGTTTTTTTTTTTTTTGTTAAAGAAAAAGGTGCCTGTGCAGGTGTATGTGCTCTTTCCCTGAAGAAGATAAATCTGTCAGGCTGTTCAGCTGCTCTTCTCTTTATTTTCCACTTTCAGCACTTTAAAGAAAATAATTGCAGAGGGTAGAAATATGTAGCTCTTAACCCTCCCCCGCACCCATCATCTATGCCTGCAAGCCAGCCATCAAGCTTGTGCTCGACAGTATATGCATGCTAAAAATGAGAGGGTGTAGCATGCAGCCCTAATCCTCCGCGGCTGACATTTCAGCGCCCTTCTGAGTCCTTCCCCCCCCCTCGCACACACTCTCTTTTCACATCAAATGGATTTAGTGCAGCTGAGTGAACTGTCCTTAGATCTTCCTAGGAGAGGCTGAGCATAAGCTAAGAGGCATGTAGTTTAGCAGCATATAAGTCATGTATCCCTCTGTTCACTATTCACAATTCTGTTAAAACTTGCACAGCACTAAGGATATGCTCTGACTGGATGTCACCTCAGGGAATAAAGTCATTTATCTAGATTACTTTTTCCTCTTCTTCCTTGGCTTTTAATTCCATACCTACAGGCAAGTCAGTAAGTCATTGCTCACATGTATTAAATGTATTTAAGGGGTGCAGGCCTTCAGGGACTGCCTGGCTCTGTTGCAGTCCATTTTACTTAGCCTTGACAATGGATTCCTTCTTCTGACATAGGACGTTTTCTTTTGCTGCTTTGACCTTAAGTGTTGGTTCTTTTCCAAACTGAAGGTGAAGGTTATGTAAATTATGGGCAGTTCTGAATCTGGAGCATGGGTGGAAATGCTTACCCCGGCCTTGTTCACAGCATCACCCCATGGCTGCACACCTATGATGCTGTAGGTAGGGAGTCTTCACACTGCCATAGACTGTGCAGACAGGTAAACTGGTCTTGTGCATTTTTTTTTTTTAACCAGACCACTGTTTCGTAGGTGAGTCCATGACGAATCAGGCTGGGAGAAGACAGGCAGAACTGTGACCCTGTGCCACTTCTGACAAATTGAACAAGTGTAAAATGAAGGGCTGCTACTGCAGATATAGATGACTGATAATCCACCTTTGCTACTATACGTGGATGGTTGGTAGCAAGGCAATTTATGTTATTACACTCAATTTGGGTAATTGTGTAATAGCATAGGTAATAGCATATGGAAGCTATATATAAAGTAGTTCTGTTCCAAAAGGTCTGAGGTGTTTACGTGACTCCATCTGCTGAACTGCTATAAATACAGGAAAGCAATACAGGCTCTCACTATATAGGAGATCACCCGTATCTGAATGCACTGAAAGATCACAATGATATCTAATTTGGCTAGCTTTTACAGGAAAGCAGAGTTTCACCAAATGAGAAGTCCAAGACTAGTTCCTTTTTACACTAAGCTGGACCACAGCTTTTTAGAAAGAGATTTGAATCTGAAATCCCTTAAAAATTCCAAGTGATGGATGAAATTTCTCAAAATTCAGCTGATTAGATCCCAAGGTGAATGAATTCTTTGCAAAAAATGTGCACCTGGTTTCTTTCTCTGCAGTCACTGAATCTGTGTTTTTTGTTTTATTAGACTAGTAAACCCAATACATGCTATATGTAGGAGTTCTTAAGCTGTTCAAATGCCTTTCAGTTTGTTTCAGACTAAAGTCTTGCTCAAGCAGTCTCTCAATATCAAAATCCTTTCTTGGGGTACCGTGAACCACAGCATTGCTCTGGTATCTTGGATTGCTTTGTTACCTTGTTTACGAGCCCACACTTTACAAAAAGTGTAAACCCACACTTTTTGGCAGCTTAATTTCCGTCAAACTACATTTATTGCTATTCCTGGCCTTCTTTAATGTCAAACTACTCGTATTTAGTGTCACATACTTTGGTCATCTTGTATACACTGAGTGTTCTGGAATGATGTTACGTTCTTGTTCAAAAGAAGTCTTTGATGAACGGATACACTCATGATTTGCCACGTGAATCCAGAGAAGTTTAGTTTTGAAGTATCCTTGGCTGCAGTACATGGACCACCTCACAGTGCTATCAGGTGCCACGCTAGCTTCACCCTGCCCTGATGCTGCAACCCTCCCCTGGGGTGCTGCTGGATATATGAGCCTTCTTTTTCCATAGCTAAGGGGCTGGTTCCTTCTGCTTATTTTGCCTGCCTGTCTTGTTGCTCTTGGACCTTGCTGGCAACACTCCAAAACCCAAGGTCTCTCTCCTTGGACTAGGAACCTGAATGAGCCAGGCAGCTTTCCAGAAAGACCCTTTTTGCACCTCCAGTATTTCCTGATTTGGTAACTTCTGTTTAGCATAAATAAAACTTAAAGTTAATTTAAGCTGTTTGTCTGTAATATATTTTAACTTACATGAGAACTTATTTTGAAAGGTCATCACATAATATTGCCTATATTATTTTAAACTAACGCTGTATCTAGACATACTAAGAGTTTGGATTTTATGACAGGTTTACAGGAGTACTGTACTGCCCAAGGGCGTGCACATCTTGGTGGAGTATCTCCTCTTCTCTGGACTAAAGATTAATGAAGTCTCTTCAGTTGCCTTTTTTCCTAAGGGCTCCCAGGCATGTCCTGGGGTTACTGCATTACCTAGAAAGGAACAGCCATTTTCTTGCCACCTGTCTGAGCTGTGTCACAGAGTTGGTCTCTGCGCTGTTCTTCTAGAAAATCTTTCATCCAGTTTGACAGCAGCATTTCTCCTTTCACAGGGCAGTAGAGGGTCTGTTCAAGAGTCCTGAACCTGCTTCCTCTTTGCACTCTCTTGACACCATCTTCTGCTCCTTCCAGGACAGATCAACCTTCTGGTTTTGTGTCTGTGTTTTTTAATAAGCTATTTGATCAAGTTTGCCTCTTTGTTGCCTTTCAGCTTCCTGCTTTAGTCTTTTGGACAAGATATTGTGTCTGCAGATAAATGCTGTTCCTCCCAAAGAGTCTGTAGAAACTGTGTCAGTACCGATTATGGACAAAGTGTCTTACCATGGCCACTTTCTTACGTCCGAGTGAAAAGGGGTGGGGAGGCAGCATCTTTCATTTGGGAAGCAGAATACTGGCATTGACAAGTTTGAATGTCAGCTGGTGGCGTTAGTACAAATTTTCTAGGAATGAAAAGATTTGTTGGTATATATCCATCTTGGATCATGTTGGGTTTTTTTAACAGAGCTATCCGATTGGTCCTTTGTTGTTATTTCCTGATTGTGATGACTTTTCCATAATTTCCTAAGGTTTCACCAAGGTCCTGGCAACAGGACCATCTTCTTTGCAGGTAGATAATACTCTTGATCCCTGTACCAGTCAGTGACATAAGTAATCTTAGAATAAGCCAGGCCCTTTGACTATTCTGTGTGACATTCTCTTTCTATCAGCTTTGGGCTTTCCGTTGATGGCCAGAAGTCAAGCCTTGCTCCATCTCAGTGTTCATGGTTCCTTGGGTCAATCTGTGATGTGAGAGATTCTCTCTCTACTGAGTAAATTGCCTGGTTTTGTGGCCTCTGCAAAAAGTGTCTTGACTCTTCACCCACTGTTTCATGCAATAGACTGTTGGTATTGGCGTGGCTGGCAGCATAAATATTTGCTATGCTTGTACGGATTTTGCCTTTGGCCCTTAGCAGTGATTCTGTATGGAGTGCAAGTACTTACCTAGTGAGTTGCTGTTCCTCTAACCATCAAGCTGCCTTTCACTGGTTTGCCTGATTTGCAGAATACTTAAGATCGTAGAATCACAGAATCATTCTTACTGGAAAGGATCTCAGGACATCATCTAATCCAGTTCAGACCTTCAGAAAGCATATGTGTAGATGGACATCTCACCACTCTCTTCGACATCAACATTTGATAGGAACCAGGCCCTTCCAGGTCCAACAGGAATGGAGGAAGTTTGGATTTTGGATTATTGCCAGCAAGGTCCACTTCTTGGCAGTTCGTTTGCCCAGGTCTTTTAGCTTTCTTATGGAGAATCTGTGAGTTTGGACCATAGATGAGAAGTCAAATCTGAGGACTTGGTGGGCTGCCACTTGAGTAACTCTTCTGAAGAAGTCCTTTCAGAAGTAGACGCCTTCACTGCCCGTATCTACAAAAATGCCATGTGTCTTGCCTGAGAAGGCCAGGGATCCCTCTCAGATGCACTTTTCTACTCATGGTCAAAGATCAAATGTATTTTGTCCTTTTCCTCAAATCCCTTTCCTTTATGGGCTGCCTGAAGCTCATTGAGAGAGTGTGCACTTGTAATTCTTTTTGTTTAAGCTTGGCCTTGGCAACTCTGGTTCCCAGGCTTGCTTTGGCTGTCTGTGTAACTTGCGTTTCAGCCACTTTTGAACCTCATGTCCAGGACTTGCAGTGAGTGCTTCATCTTGCTCACCATGCAGGTGGTATCTGGGTCTCTAGGGTAAACTGTTTGTGTCCACCTTCTCTTTGGGTAAACGTCACGGAGAACAGGAAGGTACTAAACAGATATACTCTGCTAATTGTACCCATAGCATTTTTTAATCTTTGTCTAGTCCAACCCCCTTCTCTGACCAAGCACGATCAACTAGAACAGGTTGCTCAGGGCCATGTCCGGTTGGGTCTTGAATACCTCCAAGGATGGAGACTCCATAACCTCCATGGACAGTCTCTAATAGTGTGTGATCCCCTTTGCAATGAAAAGCTTTCTCTTCTGTTTATATGGAACTACATTTCAATTCGTGCCTGGGACTTTCTGCCCTGCCAATGGGCACCACTCAGAAGACTGTCTCTCTCTTCTTCTTTACTCCCTCCCCTCAGGTATTTATACACATTGGTAAGAGTCACCCTTCCCTCCCCAGACCCGAATCTTCTCTGCTCCAGACTGAACAATCTTACCTCTCAGCCTCTCTTTGTATGACAGATGCTCAAGACATTTAATCATCCTTGTGACCCTTTGCTGGACTCTCTGGTATGTCACTGTCTCTCTTGTACTGGGGAGCCCTGAACTGGACACTGTCCTCCAGGTGTGGTGTCACTGAGAAGAGGGGAAGAATTGTCTCCCTCAATCCGGTAGCAACGTTCTTCATAACAAAACCCAGGATGCTGTTAGTCATCTTTGTTGCAAGGGCCCATTGCTGGTTCATGTTCAACTTGTCCTCAAGGACCCTCAGGTCCTTTTCTGCAAAGTCACTTTCCAGCCAGTTGTCCCTCAGCCTGTACTGGTGCATGGGGTTATTCCTGCCTAGGTGGAAGACTTTGCATTTCCCTTTGTTGAACTGCATGAGATTTGTGTCAGTCTGTATCTCCATCCAGTTGAGGTGTCTCTGAATGACAGCACCATCATCAAGTGCATGAAACACACCTCCCAATTCTACGTCACCTGCAAACTTGCTGAGAGTGCACTCTGTCCCTATATCCTGTTTGTTAATAAAGAGGTTAAACGATATTGGCTCCTATATGGATGCTGGCATATACCACTAGTGACTGGCCTCCAACTGGACTTTATGCCACTGGCCACAACCCTTTGAGTCCAGTGGTTTAACCAGTTTTCAGTCCATTGCACTCTCCCAGTTATTTAGTCTGTACTTATCAGTAGATGACACTTTGTGTGGCCATCTAGAGTTGTGGTACAAGTACTGCATTCTGGAAACATCCAGAAATATAGGAAGAGAGGTGGCTGAGTTGTCATAGGACTGTAGGATAAATGAGGTCAGAAGGGATCTCAAGATGTCATCTAGTCCAACCTCCTGCTTAAGCAGGATCAGCCACATGGTCAGACCAGAGTCCTTTGGATGGGGAAAGATCTGAGACCCTTTGCAGGTGAGAGTCACAGGCTTAGCCTCATAGTGTGGATTGTATGTATGGATTCCCCAAGAGAAAGGGGACTTCCAAGTAATCAGTGTGGCCCAGGATGTGTGGCCCATGTGCACATACTCCTATCCCAATTGTCTTCAGCCTTTCTGATAGAATCATGGAATCATTTAGGTTGGAAAAGACCTTTAAGAGCATCAAGTCCATCCGTAAACCTAACACTGCCAAGTCCACCGCTAAACCATGTCCCTAAGCACCACATCTACAGATCGCTCAAATACTTGGGGTTTTTTTGTGTTGTATCTTTTTCAAGCTGTTTTGTGACTTTTGTGTTGCCCTCAAATGCAGTGGTCATGGTTTTAAATAGATGCTGCTTCACATCTGGAATTGGTGGAAATTTTCCTTTAGGAATATAAAACATGGTAGAGGAGTTCAAGAGCCCTTGTTCTGCCTCTTTGGTGGGAGGCCATAGCACATGCTGAAACTTTGCTTCCCCCCTCCAAGGATAAGTCCCAGTTTTATGTTTTGGTAGAGCACTTGCCTGTGTATTACCAAGTGGGTGATAGAGCTAGGGATCTTACAACCGGTCAACTTCATAGTACCATTTACTGAATGTTTTCAGAATGAACCCACTGTATTTTCAGCATTGTGTTAAAGATACAAGATGTTGATGAAGATTACAGAATGAACAGAAGTTGGAGTTTCTAGGCCAAATGAACTGTTGCAATACAACACAAAGATACTCAGAACCAACTGTCGCCAATTTCCAAAAGTTTATAGTCCTAACTCATTGTATCTTGGTGTAGGCATGGGAATTTGCCTCTTCTTTTACTTTGGAGTGCAACAAGCCCATGCATCACCACAGAGGACTGATGCAGTTATGCAGAAGTTGTGTCTTCTGATGGCAGCCTGAGTCTCTGTCTCCTTAGTAGTCTTTCTTCCCACATCCCTATTGTCTCTGTCTCACTGTTGGGGGAGAGGCAGGACCGATCTTTAGGGGATGTTCCTGGTTGATGGAGCCACAACCCAAGTTGGTACTGCAAGTTCTGGAAGCCTTTTACTGTGATTCAGCTTTCCCTTATGTGCTAACCTGCCACATGCAGCTCCTCTCCTCTGGTGCTTTGCTCCTGGAGCTGTAAGGGAGAAGGAAGACAGGGGAAAATTGAGGACATCTTCAGTCCCTTCTGCTCCAGACTGTTTTATTTGCTGCCCCAGCTCTAGAAAGGGGGAGATAGAAGCAGGCACAGAGTTGGGCCTGGCTTGTGCAGAGCCAGGCTAGAATTGGCAGTGTGGGATGAAGCTAGTGTGCAGATTGCCATCAAAACAGAAGTACCTGATAGAAACGCTTGTGTACGTTTCCAGTCTGGCTCATCTCCTAGCTATGTGAGCATGCTAAGCTTGTGCTAATCAGTTTTTTCTCTTGGTGCAGTACTGTATCTGCACTACTTAGCTGCAGAACTTCTGGGCAAGCAGGCTGATCTCTGGCCAGGCCAATGCATGGGCAAAGCAAACACACATGCATCTCCAGCTATCTTTGTGGCCTCATTTTCCTGTTGTGCTACTTGGAAGATTGCATCGCGTTAATGGAGATCTGTTTTGTTTGGTGTTTAGATGGATCCTGAGTATCGGGTGAAAAAATTCTTGGCTCTTCTGAGAGAAGAAGGAACGTAAGTACTTTTATTTTAAAGCATTGTTTAAAATTCTCTTCTCCACTCAAGCATATCTTCGAGGGGAAACTGCAGCGTAGTATATCTGATCTCATTGTTGGCCCCTCCTGTATTTACAGAACTGTATATCAGATCAGTTCTCCTTACAGCTATATGCCAGTTGTTTTGGGAGGGGAGAGGTCCTGAATACTTTTTAAGAATCTGCATGCCTGAATTCTCTGCTTTTTCTTAATTCACCTGTGACTTTAAAATTTAAATGATATTGGACCACAATTTAGCTTTCTTTAACTAAAGTAAATCAGAAGAGATTCCGCTAGAGTTAAAATCCAACTGTTTATCTGAAATCTGGAACTTTGATTTTTTTGTATTTCTCCTGTCTGAGAGAAGGATGTCCTACTCTTTCCCCTGTAGGTATCACAGGGAATAGTTGAGCCCAGTCTTGACAGTGGCATCTCCTAGAAAATGACTTTCTAATACATGTAGGGCAGTACCTGTGCTGGGGAAACTCACAACAGTATCTATCCTGGCTACATGTGAGTGGGTTCCAGTGTGTGCTTGATGCTTTTATACATGTGCATGCTTTCTTGATGGATTTGGCTTCTTTTGCAAGAGTTCCTTCCCTAGACTGAAGGTGGACCAAGTGCAAGATCAACAGCTGGAAAAGTGACCAATCTGGAGAATATACACTGGGATCTTTACTCTTCTGTGTTCAACACGCTGGATGAAGTGAAATACTCCCCTGTTTCCAAGAACCCAATGTGGAATCTGCATGTTTAGTGCAATACAGTATCTTTATTCTTCGTCTTTAATATACTGATGTCATGTGGAAGTGTCTTCTAGAACACTGTGCTTCAGTCTCTGTGCAGGCGAGGCTGCGTTCTCATTTGATTTTAGCATGGGGGAAACGTCCTGTAAGTTTTGAAGCTAACGCTCACTTGTGTCCAGCATCCAGTTGCTATGATAGGAAAGAAATTCTGACTTCTAATAAAACCTGGCAGTCTGTGGTGAAGGCATATTAAAGTACTACTCTGTGGTATCCTGATCTGATGAATGCTTTCTTTTTATGTCGTCTTATGCCTCACTTAACATTGAGCCAGGCTGATAACCTGAAGACAGTGCCCACAATAATTCAGCTCCAGAATTGCCTAGATGCTAATACCTGCTCTCTTTTATACCCAGGTATTTTGTGGCCCGATGAGAGAGACTGGCTAGTGGCATTAGGGACTGGAAGAAGGCAGGGAAGTATGTTGATCAGAGTAGAGGAAACTTCCAAATCCATTATTTAAGGCATCAAAGCTTGTTGTTAATTCAGCAACAGTTTTAGAGATGCTAATTCCAGCCTGAAAGCTCTTCATGAGTGCAATGTAGATGGCAGCTTTGATGTTAGCCAGCCTCGTTATATGCCATTTTTCTGCCATGTTACCAAAGGTTGAAATTCCTCCTTAGAGATAGAGAGGAAGCCAAGCTCTGCAGATGCACGAGATGTGTATTGCCATGTTTTTGCACTGAAATGAAGGAATGTATCAAACTTTGCTAGGTGGTCCTTCCCCAATAGTCATCTCGTGTCAATGAGATGCTGTCGACGATGACTGCATGAGGCTGCTCCCCTCTGGTTTTTTGGCTCCACACGCTTAATAAGGTTCATGGAACATACCTCAATTTGGTGGGGCATGAAATCAAAGCCATTTATGAGATCTTAGTCAGTGTAGCTTCCTAAACTTGACCAGACATGCTGCTAAGGGCTAGCAGCTTTTACCCAAAGCGGTGTTCCCGGGGAAGGAGGGTGCTTCACATTCTTTCAGGCCCAAAGGTGAAGGTACTGTAGTCCTTAGTGCACACTTAACAGTGGTCGGAGTATTTTAGTCACTCCACTCCGGTTTCTTTTCCTTTGGCAGTGCTGTTGTATTGTGATGACATTGCAAGTCCCAGTGATTATTATTCCCTCTCATTTTGTGTATGATCTTGTGAATTTATTTGTTCCTTTCTTTCCTCTGCTAGTCCTAGTGACAGCAGCACACATTAACTTATATTTCAGAGTAAATGATGTAAACCTTATTGTGTCTTTGTCCAGAACTATATTGATGAATAAATATCTGGTTTAATTGCACATTCAATGGATTCAATAAAAAGCACAACTACTTATGATCTGGGAGACATCTGTGTCTTTGGTGCTAGTCAAACAGAGGTGTGTATGTAGAGTGCTGATGTATGGCATGAAGATAACAAAGCTATTTCCAGGCTGCTGATAGCCAAGAGGGATGCTCAGTTTGTACCTAAGTATGGATGGATTTAATACATCCCCAGCCTGGATAGCTTGACCACAGGTAGTTTTAAAGGAGTTGTCTGAGAAGACCTCTGGTCCAGCCCTTTCTAGAGTTTTCTGGACCTTGCAGTGCTGATGAAGCCTCAAAGATATATGTGTGTGTGCGAGTTGGGTGTATCACACTTGAAGAAGGACATGTTGGAAAACCAGAACAAACTGTTGTGTGTGACATCCCACCCATTCCAACCTATTCTGAGATCTCCATCCAAGACGTGTCCTGCAGGTGGCAGAAGAGAATGACTCCTGGCACCCCCTTCCTACCACATTTTCTCTGACACACTGCCTGGGCAAGAGTGGCTTTATACTGGGAACTATATTGCTTTAAACAGTTCTTCATCCCCTTCCTTACCCTCTTGCTGCTTTTTCCTGAACCTTCCAGAAATGTAACTGTCTCACAAGTTGAGTTGTTAACCAAAGACACATACATTTGAAAACGTTGGGGTGGGGTTTGGGGGAATGGAGTGTGGTGGAGAAAGGCTTGGGATGATGGGCAGACATAGAGATAGCTTCCACTCATAAAGCTGTTAAGCTCAAAACACTTCACGAGGGCAGACTTCTCAGTTGTCTGGATTGTTAGCAACACGTCACTGGTGTTCGTGTAGCTTTGAAGGCATCGCTGCTGCCGTCCAGTAGGAGATGGTACTGGCGGAAGCATGCTGTCTCCAACATGGTGCAGTGAAACGGAGCTAGGAATCATTCATGCACAGGCAGCGCTCTGCAAGAAGGCAAATGTAATTGTTTTGTGTATAAACTGGGGATCAGTGTAGGAATATAGAATGATTTTTTAATTTTTTTTTTACCCTTCAGCCAGGTAGATTTGAGGCCAGTGCTGTGGAAAATTGTGTGCACTTAAAAGCATCGTTAATGTATGGGAGATGTTGCAGAAACACCCACAAAAGTATTAATGGACAGGAGAAGATGTTTTCACATGAGAAAATTTGGATCTCAATGTGTCCAGCCCATCAAAAGGTGATTCAATGACAGCCTGCGAGTACATTGGTGGGGGGGGAATATGAAGTCTAAAGCCTGTTTTAATCCAGTAATCTCATGTTGTATGCACACTGTGAGATGGCACTCTAGAAATAAAAATCTTAGCATTCAGCTGTAAAATCTCCTATATTTGCTACATTTTACCCTCATCTTCTTGCATTCATATGACTGTCACTCTGCATAAGTAGCTGGATGACGACCCACCACTCCCGTAGATGTCGTTCAGCAGGACTTAAAGGACCTTCAGAGGCAAACCACACAAGCTGGCAAGTGCATATTTTTGGTTTTTTACCTTCTCTTTAATGATGTACCACAAAAAAATGCAAGTTGAAATATATTTTTCTCCAAATATATATATTTATATAATATATAATCTTAGTTAACTCAAGTATATACATTGTATAATAAATAATGCTTATAAAAAGAGAAATTTTCTGAATATAAAATAAAAAAAAATCGACCTCTACAACTTTATACAAAACTTTGGATACAGCAGATTGATGGAAAAAGATCTTCCATTCAGTGCTAGAATACCTGGCTACAGTAAAATAATTACAAGGCAATAAATGTTCTATTTAATATTAAATACCTTTTCTTGATTAAAAAAACCAAACAAACGAAAAAGGGATTTTGTTTAAAGTCAGGTACTTGGAGTCTTTCCAGACACAGAATTTAATATATACTTTTAAATAGAATGCATATCAGAAGACGGCGTATTTCTGAATTGGGGAGGTTTCTTAGAGCTCTCCTGTGATCTTTAATTTTACAAAGCTAATGCTTCTCAGGCTGCGTGAATCCAGGAGCTCTTCATCGTGCTCTACAGAGGAGGGACTGAGAATTTCGCTCTGATTCTCTCCAGCCACAGGTTTAAGTGACAGGGCCATGTTCTGTGCTCCATATGAGGGGTCTTTCACCCATTTTATTGCTCTTTGCAGTACCATGTACTGCTCTTTCCCATGGACAAAGATGGGAGTGGAGTAGAAGACACAGCTTTAATGGTTTAGACCTATTTCTATGTTAAATTGCTGATGCATGAGAAGTGGTATTGGAAGATGGTTATTGGTCCTCATCCTCCTCCTGTCAGAAGGCCACCAGGACAGAGATAATATATTTTTTTTAATTTCAAGGGTCAATATGCCGTGAAAACCTATAGCCCAAAATGAGGGGGCATGTGGTCAAGGAGAGGGATGTGGCCTGGGGAGCAGGTGGAGGGACGAATGCTGATTCTTCTGCACTGAGATGGGTCATGGGATGTGTGTGGCCACACCTGGGGCCCAAATCCCTGCTAATGGTATGGAGCCTCTGTGCTTGATGTGAGCCCCTCATGAATGAATTGCTGATAACTCAGGAAATCCTATGGGAAGGAAAGGGTCTGCCTGGGATTGTGTTGTCGGATAAAGGTCTCCTCTGTCTGCCCTTGCCTCTGTTCTGCTGGATGAAGTGGTTTGAACAAGTCTGTCTGATGGGAGAAGGCTGACAAGAAGGCTTAGGCAGAAGTTTCTTCTGGCCATGGTTTCTGTCTCCCTGTCCATTACCGATGCTTAGAGCTGGTGTAGCAGCTCGCCTGGCAGGTACCCTGTCCCCAGAGACATGCCCTGAGCTTGCTCTGGAATATAAAGTCATATTAGGGAACGCTTAGTAAATAGGTGCATCAACTGGGTGGATCTGCCCAGATCCTTAAAAATCTCTCTTGGGCAGCTGCATGGCAAGGAGGCTGCTGGAGTAGTGCAGCATCCCCATGTAAGAGGTGGCAGCCTCACCACGTGTGATCTGCTCTTATCCTGGGCCAAATGTAGGAGGATCAGCTCTGGGCTCTGGTTTCCTGCCGTCCTCCTCAGGGGGATTACAGGAGATGACATGGGGCTGTGGGGAGTAGAGCGGGGAAAGGAGAGGTGAAAGGAGAGACTGGCTGTAAGGCTCGGTTCGCGTGCTCAAACAGGTTAGTTTCTCCAACGTCATCTCCTCAGAGCAGGAAGGAAGGAGCCTGGCTGGTGTGGGGAGTTGGCTGCTTTCCTCCTCCTCACCACATCTGCTGAGACCAGGATGGTCATGCCAGCAGGCAGGGAGCCTGTATTTGCTCAGCTCTCGCTGTGTAAAATTCATTTCCACCTGAAACCCCTGTATTGGCATCTCCATGGGCCAGACCTCTGGAGGAGGACAGAGCTGGAAGCTCTGCGCATGCTGTGTTAGCAGCACACTGACTGGTGTGGCCATGCCTCGCTTGGACCTGTGCTGTCCCTGCTCCTCCCCAGACAGTCTGTCATGCCAAACAGCCTGAGAAAAGTCAGCAGATCAGTGACCTAACGTGTCTGCAGCACCAGGTCTAGCCTTGGACCGCCTTGTGTGGGTGAGATGCTGAGGGCCTTCTCTGCAGTGCTGGTGCTGGCTGTGTGAGGGTGTCTGCCCTGACCAAGGGCATTAGGTTTTTTTTATGCCATCCTCTGAAGTGTGAGGCCACCATGTGGGGGCTGATCACAGGGTTGATGGACCCCTTGGCCCTGCTCTGGAGCAACCTCCCATCAGTTGGAGACCTACCTACGTTTACTTGCAGGTGTGGACATCGTAGACACGTATGCACTCCTGGCAGCTCACGTAGCAGCACCAGTGGAAGATGCAGTGACACTTCTCCTTCCGTTTCTCAGTCCTGGTGTTGTGGCCACGACCGCAGCACAGCAGGTCGCAGCCGTCGATCCCATGGGAGGTGACATTGCATGTTCTGTCCCTTGTCCCAAAGGACCCCGTCTCTGGGTTGGGCTCGCAAAAATTGGGGGAGTTCTCATAGTAGACCAGATCCCGCTCTGTCGGTGGCTTGAAAAGAGCATACTTGGCCCTAAGAGTTTCTACCCATCCCCGAGATTCTCGGTGCTTTTCAACCACCATCTCAGAGGCGCTGTCGTATTTATCCTTCAGGTAGTCACCAATTGCCCGGAAATCAGGCTGGGCCCACCAGCAGGTCTTGACCTCGCAGCTTCCTGAGAGACCGTGGCACTTGCACTTCAGGTGCATGTGATCCAGGATGGTCTGTCCAAGGGAGAGAAAACAAGGCAGTCAGCAGCAGCTTATGATGCCCAGCATTTGCTTTCAATCACCTGCCTTTGCTACCTGGATTTAAATGTCTGATATGAGCTTGGTCTGGAAAGTGTAGGCTAGTTGTAAGTGCATGGGAGCTGTGGTGTGTGGCAGGAACATCTCCAGACAGAGATGTCGCACTAGAAAAGCAAGACAAGGGGCAGCTGCTCTAATCATCTATCCAATCCAATCCAATCTAATCCCAATGTCTGATCCTTTCAGTGGGGTCCCCCCTGTCATGTGTGTGTGGACAATCAGAGCCCAGAGAAGCTGAGGGTTGGAGGATGTCTCTGACACATATGGATGTAGACTGATCCCCTTGTCCTAGCTTTGCTAACAACCTTTCATTTTATGCTCTGAGTCTGACAGTTTGCACTAGAAAGTAAATGAAATTGTGAATCTAAGGACATGATGCTCTCTCCTCCCCAGGAACCTCCTTTGTGTGGAGCAAAATAATAACTGATTTTTGTTAAAGTTACTAGAGTTTGGGTTTTTTTTACAGGAAGCTGTCAGTTGTTAACACAAGTTAGAGATTCAAGCTTCTACCCTTCCACCTCTGCCTGCTGTGGTATGGAAAAGTGATACCTAGTGTTTGCTTCAAGCACTGTTTGAAAGGTCTCGCTGTAACACAGTTAAAGCGCGCTGGGTTTGCAAATGGCCTGGAGCAGGCAGTGGCCCAGGTACCTGCTGACAGCAAGAATAGAATAGAATATTTCAATTGGAAGGGGCTGACAACCATCATCTAGTCCAACGAATCACTGGGTGGGACAATGTTACGATGGGGAGCATGCAGGGAAGGAGTAGCTTGGGAGGAAGGTCCTCTTCACTGTTGACCTAGGGTCTTAGGCGATTGAGTTGGATTTCTACGTGCTGCCTTGGGAGATGTTTGCACTGGAACCAAGGCATATTTTAGCTCTTCTTAACCCCCACCCATCTGTTTAGAGAGAGTGGAAGTGCTGTGCCCCGGAAAATAATCCTAGAAAGCTCCTCCCCGGGCATTATTGTGGTTCCATTACATCAGGGGAAGCCAGACTGGGCCATCCATGCAGGATGACTACCTCTGGACCCGCTGAGCACTTACCGTCCTGCCGGCCTCGTTGTTGTGTCTGTTCATGGCTGAGCGGGCGTCCGGCCGGTTCTCTCGGGCATCTGCAAATTCCCGGGACACCAGCACACCGAAGTCGGCATCCTCGCTGCATCCCCCCCATTTCCAGCCATCTCCTGGAGGTCCTTTGTGGTGGGAATCACAGCCGCAGATCGTGGATGTGCCCTCGGCACAGGAGCGGGTTACAGCGAAGGCCACCCCTGCAGACGCGATGGCATGGACAAAAGCAGACTCTCGCGTGGCTGGGAATAAACAGAGTCCATGGGATTATCAGTTAACCTAACACTTTTGTTTTCCTTCCCAGCCTCCTTCAGCATCATCTAAATCTCATTAAAAAGCCAGAAGTTATTTTATTAATTTTTTAATGAACATTTTCTGAATCAAGTGCTGGTGGCATCACCTTTTGAAGCACGCAGGCAGGAGTACGTGGGAGAGAAGTGTGACTCCAGCTCTGTGTATCACAAGTGCAGCATTCCCCCCAAATACGACGGGTGCAGGATTTGATCCAGCACGGGTGCCGATGGTTGCACAAAATGTCAGTAAGAGCTTGAGGGGCCTTAGAAGAGAGTTACTGGAGTAATTCCTGGTCTGGAAACCCAGAGAAGGACTCCATGCCTGGTGTTAGTCCAAGGGGAGATGAAGAAGGTCATATACATGCAGAAATGGGGAAAGGTTTCAGATGATACAGGACAGACAATGGCAGAACAAAGCCTAAGAGCTAGTAATTACTGTTAAATGTATCTAGACTAAACAACATGTGGCTTTACAGCAATGGAATAAAACCAGCCGAGGGTGTGAAGATAACCTTGAGGTTGCTCATTAATTACTGAACAATCCTGGAGGAAATCAAAGCAGACAAAACTCAAGCCTCTTCTTTGACTCTGTAACTATTGTCATGCTCCAGGTACACAGTTGCAGTGAATGAATTTTGGCAGGCCCAAAGGAGCAAAGCTGGAGAAAGTCCTGAAAGCACTGAATGCTGAAGAAAGGGTGAAATAAATTGCCCAGGATGCCTAGGTGGACTGGGAACTGGGAACGGGAGCATGTGTGGATCCTCTGCGCTAAGGGAGAGAAAATGTTTCAGCAGAACAAAGATACCTGGGCGGGAGGTGGGGACAAAACAGAAAATCCACATGAAGATGAAGATGCAATGGGTTTGCTGAACTGGAGCATCTCTGTCCATCACCTCTTCCACCTGTGACCATGGCAGGGCAACTTTCAAGCCCTCCCCTTCCCTGGTCCTTCTGTGGGGCCCTGACCTGGACTTTGGACAGCAAGCAGCCAAAATGCACATGGGTATGGGGAAGCCACCAGAAGCCATAAAGATGTTTACATTGGCTGGATGTTATAGCCAGCTGGGTCTGAGGACAACAAGGCCAAGCAGGATGGGTGGGAAACCAGACCAGAACTGCCTGCTCTTTGCCTGGAGCCTCCAAGCTCACCTCAAGTGTCTGAAGCCAGGGAGCTGCTGTTCTTCCTCATGAACCAAAACCTCTCCAGCAGCGCTGCACGCTGCAGTACCCTCTGCCTGAGCATTGTGGCCCTTCCTTGCTCAATGGTGGTTGCCATAAACACAAAGGACATCTTATTCAGGGTGGGTTGTTCTGGATAGAAATGACCAAAGCCCAGTATTGAAGTGCACCTCTGAGATGGCAGCGTGGGTGGCTGCTCTGAATAGCACAACCAAAGCAGCAGCTGGCATGGAGCCATCAAGACAGATTTTCTTGGCCTACTACTACCAGAGGAAACTTCTGAGATATTAGAAGCACCAAATTAACAATACTGTGAGAAGACCTAGAAGATGTAGACCTAGCTTCAGAGGATGCAAAAGGAGATCACCTTGTCCACTTAATACGGTGGCATTTTCCTACCATGAGGTCTGTGAGTTTAATGTCATGTTTTTGGGAGTCTTGCACTCTGTCTGTAAGTGGACAATAGACTGTCAAATTGGAAGAGTATTTCCTGTATTATATATCTTGGTATTTTAACTCTTCAGGAGGCCGTTGTAGAAGTTGTGACATGCTCTGAACTGAGCTTTTCTTTTCGCTGGTGCTCTGACTGATGGCTCTTCCACTGGTTTGAAAGCAGGACAATGGCTAACTTTGAATTTTCAACCCAGATTAAAGCCCAGCCAATTTATATCCTTTGTTCCTGTGCTCACATTGACTTTCATCTTCAAGTAGCTTTTCATGGCCCCTGTATTTACCCTGTGGTGCTTGCAGAGAGCAAAACTTCCATTTTACTGTGCTCGAAGAGCCATATTTGTTAAGTCTTTCCATAAAATATTGTCCATTACACTCATCAGCCTGTCTGCCCATCTCTGCATCTGTTCCTGGGTTTGGTTCCTCTCTCCAGAAGGGTGAACAGAAGCAAACGCTCCCTTCCAGCTAAGGACTGACTGGGGCTGAAGGAGTGCAAGTCCTACCACAGCTCAGAACAGCTCAGAAATATCTCCTGCATTAGGACACAGACAGGCAAGTCCCCTGTGTGTTTCCCTGTTCAGCACAGTGACAAAAACTTTGGTCCCTGGACTTGGAGTCTGGGTTCTTGCAGTAGCGACCTGACTGTTCAGCTACAGAGCTCTGCTTAGGATGTTTTTAAAGCTTTCTTGTTGTCTTTTTTTCCAATATTTTGTAAAGCAGACAGTGTTGTACTATTTCTACTAATTTTGAAATCAACAGGAGTTTGACCATTGACTTCAATGAGGCTGTACTAAATACAGGCTTTCCCAAGCACAGTCAAAATAATATCTCAGTCTCAACTTTCTCCTTGGGGACATCTTTTGGTTCAGAGCCTCTCTGGTATGCCACAGTCTGCATAAGTACAGCACCCTGGTGGATGACACTGGAGTGTTTTAACCCTACATGCCATCTTGTAAAGGTGGAGACTTTAGGTCTCTCAATTCAGAGTAGATGTTGGAGTCATTCCAACCTCACACCCAGTGTGCAGGAGACCAGGGAGGTGCTGAAGGCAGGTGGTCAGGGGCCGCAGTGTCGGGGGTACCATTGCTGGTGAACGGTGTCCCTGGGTGTACTGCAGGAGGTGTTTCCAGCTGCCTCATGGGTGTAGCTTGATCGAATGATTAGGACATTGTGTCATCAGTGGATGTGGGATGAAGCCAGAATTTTCTGCTGGCTCAGACCAACGATGACCTTGGAGACCATCCCCTCCTTCCAGAGGAGGAGCCATGAACCGTCTTCTCAGCTGCCCCATGCATCCCTCACCTGCTCTTGCCTCGTGCCCTGGGGAGGTCTTTGCTGCACTGGGTCTTGCTCCTTGGCCTGCAGTCTTCTCTGCAGAGGTGGGGTCTAGCATCCAAAAATCAGGCATCTCAAACTGAGCTAATTTCACCCCGTGCAGGCAATCGAAAGAGGCAGTTTGTGGGTATGTCCCAGCTGCAGAAACGCACATCTCTCCTCGGCTGCAGCATGGGGAACGCGGATCTAGATGCCAAACATGATTCTAAACCAGGGCTTCTCAGTCCCCTTTGCTGGTGGGACCGCGCTGTGGTTTTCACTTTCTTTTGATTCACACTCTTCCCTCCCTGCCCTTCCCACCTCCGGTATGCCAGCAGAGATCCAGCCTCTACCTACTGAGGTTTTCTTTAGATATCTCCCACCAACCGCTTATACTGGGACCACTGGGGGCTACGGTCCACCGGTTGAAGATCTCTGCTCCAACTGGAGTGTTTCAGCCTGACAAAGGCTATTTGGGTGGCCTGTGATCTAAAGCAGATCAGATTAGAGCAGCTAGCAAGCCCTTCTGGCCTCAGACCAGGACAGCTCGGCGGCAGAGGGGGAGGACACGAGCCACTTTCCTTGCTGACGTCCCTTCGCTTTCCATCCTGGGGGGGGGTTTAAAAAAGCGATGGGCATGGGATGGAGAGTCGCTGCATGTTTTGTAAGTCTCTAAGTCCCTGTACAGATGGGGATGCTGGGATGGGAGCCGAGCTGGGGCTGGTGCTGCCGCAGCCAGGCAGAGGTGCGATGCAAGCCGCCCTGGGGGCTGCACCCCTCTCGCAGCTGCCCCCCAGCACCCCCCGCGCCCCCACGCCTGCCCGGCAAGCTCTCTGCACGATGCCGGGGCGGGGGGGAGCGAGCTGCAAACACAAACGCCTCATCTTGAAATTCTCCCCTGGGTCTGGGCGAGGAGCCGGGAGAATTTCCCAGAGATGAAATGCGGGAGCAGCGTTCCCAGAACCAGGGGAGGGGCTGGCGAGGGAGGATTAGAGCCGTCTTGACAGTGCACCACTGCGACTGTCTCCCAGCCAGGCCCGTTACCTGCTGGGACACTCAATTTGCCATTGTTCCCGTGGTGTCACACTGTATTACCAGCATAATGCAGAATGTTTCCGCCGGCCAGCGTACCCACGGCACAGAGCACTGGCATTCCCCAGGAGCACCTCGTAGCAACGGGGCAATGTTCCCCTGTCCTGCCGTCACCCTCCAATCCCGCCAGCCCGGCTGGGAAATCCCTATTGATGGCTCTCCCCAGCCCCCCGCCACCGGATCAGAATGGCTAAAGGGCGTGTGAATGCTGCAGCAATTTGAAACGACTGCAGCGCTGGGATGGTATCGCTCGCCCTGCCTCACAGTAGGGGAGGAAGCTTAGCTCTTTCTCATCGGTATAAGCTTATTTTTCTCTCTCCCTCTCTCCTTTCCCTCCCCCTCCCTTTAAGCTGTTGAGTTTATATCAAGACGGCCCCTGATCCCACACACCCCTGTTTAGATGCAAATGACTGCAAGTGTCATGGCTGAGAAAAGCCATGGGTTATCTTGGTGCGGGTCTGCCTTTTCACAGCTCGTGTCAGGGGCTTAGCCGAACACACAAGGACCTCCAAAGGCAGCCCGGGCCCAGCTGCCTTTTCTGCACCTGGCCCCGCAGCCGTCACGCTCCTTGCAGCCACGCACGGCGAGATGCTGCCCTGGCTGGCGCCGCCAGCAAAAGGCTTGAGGAGGACCTTTCTGGAGAACTGGTGGCATCTTCCTGGAGCAGGAAAGCGAGCAAAGGGCAGCCGCGCTGCGAGGAGGCAGGGGGAAGAGCGGTTCCGCCGTTGCTCAAGATGTGGGGAAATGTATGAGCTTGCTAAGGCTCCTGCCAAACTCACTCCTGCAGATCCAGTCCTGCCTGCGGCTCAGAGACCTCTTCTCCATCCCAGGAGTCCGTCTCCAGATGCCTGTGGGGCGTTCCTGCCTCATGCACTCACAACCAGCTCTTTCTGGCCACTGTACTTTAACCAAAATCCCAGACTTTGTCACTAATGCAGAGAATGGTAGTTGCTCGCCCTCCCAGAGCAGCAGGAAGTCACCTGGCTGTTGGCTCAACCTTGGCTTTGGGTAGGACTTGGCTGGAAGAGACATTGTCTTTTAATAAAAACTGACCTTATTTTAAAAAGAAAAGGGAGGAAGAAGAAAGAGGGGGGGAAAGCAGGTTTTTCTTCCCACCTTGTCCCAGACTGCACACCTGCAGTATAAATCATCTTGGAGAATTTGCTTGTAAAAACATGATCTTACCCCACATTCTGGGGTTGGTTTTTGTTGTTTGGTCTTTTTTTTTCATAGCCCAGGTTAGAAAAAAAGACATGCAAAAAAGAAAACTTGCAGGAAGATAATCAGTGGCCCTAGGAAACCAAAGCCTCGCCAGCTATGGCTGCCACATGTTTTATGGCAAAAACCTCATGAGTCTGAATTTTGGGTAGGGCACATGGGAGGAAATGGGGTTGAGCTAGGCAGAGCCCTTAGCCAGGGTCGGTGTTCAGCAGCGCCCAAATGGGAGCACTTCAGTCCCCCAGGGGTTTCGCTGTGCTGTATTTGCTGTTTATTGCTCTGCTGCGAATTTGAAGCCATGCAAGAGACTGTGAGAGGAGAGATGAGAGTCGTATGGTGAAGCTGGGAAGAGAAGTGAGATGAGGATGTGATGGGGGGCTGTGGGAGGACCTGGGGGCAGGAAGGCCTTGGGCTATTTCAGGGAGGGGTGCCCTGTGCTCCCACACTGACGCCAGCCCTCGAAGCCTGGATGATGTGCCCAGAAAGAGGAACCAAAGACGCTTGAACGTGTGTGCCGCGAGAGGGTCTGCACAGCCGAACCACGGCAAACGGCTCCGTCGTTTTCCCACAGTATATTGCTCTTCAGACTAAGCTCTGCTTGAATGGAAGCAACTGTGATTAACATTTTTGCAGCTCCTTTAAAATGAAATTATCCTCAATTTCTTTTCAAGCTGTATTAGAAATGATTTTCCATGCTATTGTAATGAGAACTACACCTTTGAAGTTTTTTCCAAAGTAGCTTCAATCTACCTAAGGGAGTAGTGGATGAGATTAACCTAAATGTTGCTCTTTGATACTTAGAGGTGATTTCATCCAGCTAGTTATCATAGCTTAAATACTGACTATTTTGGGCTTAGTATTTAATGCCTATTGGCCTAATGCACAGTGCAAACCACGATAGTGATTGTCATTTTAGTTTGAGCCTTGCTATTAATTAATGATTCTTAGTTTGTGGGGTTACAGCCCTCCATGTGTCCTGGAAGCCAACGAGGAGTGAACACAGCAATAGCTGCCACAGATGCTCAGGGCTTGGCCAGACATAAACCACACAGCCGGCAATGATCACAGATATCAGTTCCAGGTTACGGGCTCAAAACTCTTGATTGCTGCATCTAAGGAAGATGGGACAACAGCCTGGGAGAAGGCGATGCTATGAAGGCAACAGAAGTGTCCAGCAACCCTATCCACAGCCCCCTCGGCAGAGACGAGTGGTGTTGGTCCCCAGATTCATCACAGCTAACGAGATCTATCAGGGCAGGACAAAAGCCTTTTTATTGCCAACATTATCTCTTCCTTCAGCTGAGAAAGCAGTGGCTGAAAAGGTTATGTTTTTCTCTGCGACTATTCCTGCTGCAAACTGGGAATCGCAAAGGATTTCCTAGTGTTACTCGTTGCTACATAGATGAAATGAGTCCCATCCCATCTCCGCTCATTAATTCTCAAGGCAGCAGTGAAAAGACATTAGCACATTTAAAAAATGTAAATAATAACCACAATCAAATGGGTTGGACTTTGATGTATCGTTATTTGCAGATGATACTGTTTATTTTTAACTGTTCTACTTACAGGTTAGTGAGACATGAGAATAAATACATTTTTCAAGCTAATTGCCTGGCAGTACTGTCTAGAAAACTATTGATGCGTCACGGTTTGATCAGGAAAGCTGTATAACAAATATGCTCAATAATTTTTCTCCATCTGTCAGAAGAGTTTCAGAGCTATGGGTGATATTTTACTTTGTCAGCTTGGAGTGCCCAGAAATGTTGAGGCATGTCCACACGTGAGGTTTTGCTCTAGTCCCTGCAGCCGAAAGAATCTTAAAATATTCTTCATAAATTCAAAGTTCAGTTTGCTCATTACAGGAGGATGGTTCAAATCCAATTTTTAAGTGCTTTCATGCTGACAGAAATGGTGGTGAGAGATTTTCAGTGCCTGAATGCTGTAACAGTTCTTTCATAACGTGTTTAAAATTTTTATGAGAGTTTTTTATGATAGTTTTTAAGAAAATTAAAACTTTCTGATCTTGTAAGCGCTGAAGTTTAGGACGTGCTTTTATTGGCAGCAAGTTATAGTGTGGCAAGCCTTGGTAACAAGTTATTTGTTAGTAAATAAAGCAGCTACCCCAAAATACATAGTGGCAAAACAGAGAGGAATTGAATCTCATGGTCCCTATTGGCACTCTAAAATGACTTTACAATCCTGATTTCTGCAAAGAATCGCACTTTAACCCAGATGAATAATTTTCACTGAAATATACTGCTGATGTTTCAGGAAACTGTTACCATTATTGGAAGGCTGAAGCTTGAAGAAAATATCATGAACTGTTTATATGCAGAATATTATAGCTTTGTAAGAAAGATTCACCAGGAGATATGCACACTCCAGGAGACTATTGGGAAATAGTCTAATGTTCGAGCTTTCAACCCTGATTTCTCTGATTTCTTAAAGGCCATACCATAAGATTCCCATTTCCAAAGCGTCACTTCTTTTTCAATAAACAGACTTCACTGGACTGCAAAAACTCAGTGCTTGTCGATACCAATGAAGCCGGAAATGGTTTTGGTTGCATTTATGAAGCTGTGAAACCAAGATGTGCAGATGTCCCTTGTGCTAAACTTGACATGGAGTCAGTGAAAGGCATGCGGTGGACACCATGGCTTTCATTCCACCCTTCTTGCATTTGACCAGCTGCCTTCAGAAAGGCATTTCTAGTTTGATCCTAACAGGCAGGATCCTGGTACAAGCAGAGTCCTGTGAACGTCCAAATGTAGAGCCCCTTCTCCTTGGAAATGGAGAAGAAGGCATAACGAGAAACCTCCTGGAGGTCCTTGAACTGGTGGTCGTGGCATGGACAGTGCAGGTATGTTTGGAGTCAGACGGTGCATGGGAGCAGCTCTGAGTCCCCACGGCCTGCAGGCTCTTGGGGAAGGGGAAGAGCAGGCTACACCCTGGACCAGCTGCTGCTCCAAGCAGGCAGTGCTTCGTTTCTACCTGGAGGAGCTCAGCGCATCAAATCTTTGGGCAAGGTTCCTCTAGAAGCAGCAAAGCCACAGGTGTGAGTTGGCCCTGGTGACTTCCATGTATCATTCCCTTACGTCATCAGTGCCAACGTACAAAGTTGTGGGATGGGATGGAGGGGAGGGGAGTTTTTTATCCACCATATGGTTCAGTTTCATGGGAATGCTTTTTAATCTAAGGTCTTGGTTTGCTAACTGGATATCTGCCACCAAAGTCCTCCAGCACCCTCCTTTCAGGCCATATTTGGCTGCAGGCTAGGGTTACAGCTGCCCAGCTGCCTTGGGGCCCAACCTCTCACTTTTCTCAGTGTAATGCCCAGGCTGTGACCTCAGTGGGAATCCCAACTTTATCGTGTCTCATCAATGTGCTTCCAAGGTGCCAGATCTGTGCCAGTGGGTCTAGAAAAGTGGCCTTTCAGGAGAGGGTGATGAAGAGGAGCAAGCACATGTGTTTGGAGAGAGGAGAGGGAAAATATGTTTATTTTCCCCCCTTTTGTTCTGAGCCCTGGCTGTTTTGGGCTCATCTGTGAAAAGATATTCTGAAATCCCAACTAAGCTTGGTCAGGATTTCAACCATGGCTTCTCAGGGACAGGGCAAAATCCTGCCCACTGGCCTCCTGGGGTAGACAGTGCATGCTGCAAAGGACCTGGCTTGACCCCAAGGAACTTGACCACAACCCCTCTCCCTGAATTTTCCTGTGGGTCTGCTGGACCCTGTTGTTTGGATGCACTGCATGCCCTGGGCAGGGAGGATGGAGCCCATGATTCCAGAACACGTGAGCGTGTTAGACCTTCCCCTTCCTGTACTTCATCCTACTGAGAGCTCCTGGGATGGGAACAGACCCTTCCCTCATTACCTCTCTTGAAGTAACACAGAAAAAAAATTGGAAAAAAGAAATTGGAGAAATTAGGGTTGAAAGCTAGGACATCAGACTCTTTCCCCAATGTGTTCCCAGTAGGACATTTGGTGTGGGGTGTCCAAAAGCCAAGTGGAGATGTGGCAGCTCTACTGACCCTGGCAAACCCATTCCCCTACAACCCCCCGGCTTCGCTGTTTACCTTTGTCCAGGACTGGCCCAAAGATGGCCAGGCTGTCGTCGATGGTGGTGCAGTTCCAGCGGCGGCCCCGGAACTGGTGCTGGCACTCCTGAATACCCAGCTTCACCCCCTCGGCCACGCTGGGCATGATCTCAATGTAGTTGCGGCAGAAGCGGAGCTGCTTGGGGACGAGGCCAGGGATGGAGCCGCAGAGGATGGGCTGGGACCCCAGGGAGCTGTACTGCTGACCTAGTGCAAGGGACCTGCAAGAGACAGAGGACAGCATGAGGGTTGGGAAACCAGCTGGCACTACTGGTCCTGCCCCCATGACCATCCCAGGGGGAATTTGATGAGCCAAGGTGAACCAATAGTTCACGGAGACAAAGTACTGAAAAAGAGGGATTTCATAAGAAAACAAGAGACTTCGTACTGAATAGCAGTGATGTGATCTTCACACCTGAAGACACCCTGGTCCTTTGTGGGCACAGAGGAGGGGACTCAGCTCCCTACATGGAGGCACCTAGAGCCATTCAGTGTACTCCCAAGTATCTGAGACATCCCCATGGGGCTGGTGGATCTGACAAAAGACCTGCAAGGAGCTGTATCTGGGGGAGCAACACCTGGAGGCTGGGGTGTCTCAGCTGTCAGGAGACACTGACGTGAGAGCTTCTGAATTGTGGTCAAGGCGGGAAGTGTCCTGTCCAATGCCAAGTTCATCAGCAGAGGGATCGCCGTTTACTGGAGGGGGGCTGCTCTGGGGTCAGGCATGTCAATGCCACATGTCCCAGGCTGTCTTGACACCTGTGCAGATGGTCCCAGCAGAGACTGAACCACCACGGTTCCACCCTGATGGACATCAGCCTCTATCTGCAGCTGTGGGTCGGGCAGATGTGCTGGTACATGGTGAAGGTGCTGGAGGGCAGATTTGAGAGGACCTTTGCCTACTGGTCCAAGGACCTGTCATTTGCCCGGCATGAAATATGTGGGTCAAATTGCTTATTTGGCCAGAAATTGTCACTGAAGGGTAAAGACACATATTTGCTCAAAGAAGCCCTGAGGTACCTGCTATTACACACAAACAAGGATAGTCCTACAGCTACTGCCTTGCTTAGGATCCAGACCACCCTGTGGTGTCCCTCCAGAACATGTGGTCAAGTGTGTGAGTGAGCAGCCGGTTGCCGGTTCTGTAACAGAGAGGATGTGATGAACTGGATTGCTTCCAGTGCAGAAATCTCACAGTCCAGATACTAGCATAGGCAAATATTAAAGAGCTTTGACTAGTATGTCCATATTTCTCTTGTACTAGGAAGTCCACAGCTGGACACAGGACTTGAGATGAGGTCTCACCAGTGCTGAGTAGAGGGGAAGGATCTCCTCTCTCTACCTGCTGGAAAGGCTTTTCCTTGTGCAGCCCTAATGGCACATTGCTGCTTCATGTTCAAATTTTTGTCCACCAGCACCCCCAGGTCTTTTTCTGTACGCTGCTTTGTAGCTGGTTGGCCCCCAGCCTTTACAGGTGCATGGGGTTGTTTCTCCCCAGGTTATGTCCCCAGGTCATTTGCATGATCTTCCTGTCTGTCCATTGCCCAGCCTTTAGCGGTTCCTTTGAATGGCAGCTCAACTATCTGGGGTATCAACCGCCTCTCCCAGTTTTGTTGTGTTTTTCCCTAATCCACCTGCTCACACCTGAATACTGCACGTGAGCTAACCAGCCATTTTATTGTCATTGGTTAATTCAAGTTGGGAGAGACCTCAGGAAGTCTTTAGTCCAATCTCCTGCTCAGAGTGGGGCCAGTTTCCAAATTAGATTAGGTTTCTCAGGGCTTTGTCCTTCTAGAATTTGAAAACCTCCAAGGACAGAGATGCCACTGCCTTACAGGACCTGTGGTTGACCATCCTTGTCCTGAACTGCTCATCCAGCGTGGAGTCTCAGGCTGGATGCTGAGCTGATACCAGTAATTGGTTGAATTAACTGCACACTAATGATTGTAGGATGTAAAGGGAATCCCAGGGGACCTGCCCAGAAGAGACGTCTCTGCTGAAGACACTGAACGAGAAGACCTGACTCCCACCCTGGCTGGAAAGCACATGCTTTTAGTGCCTGCCCCAGTGCTGTCTTCTGCCACAGCTCCCTGCTCAACCATCTCTCAGACCTGTTTCTCCTGCACCTCTCTGCCCACCCACCCAGCAGTGGGGCAGCTGCCCAAGACTTCAGGACCAGAGCACTGCATGCAATGTTTTGACTCCATCTCCCACACCCTTGGATGGGACACACAGAAGAGGGGCAACCAGATACAGTTGGGAGGCAACACAGTGCTATAGGCAGCGCGCTAGGACTGGTTCCCAGAGCTGTTTTGCGCTTCCAGCTCCCACCAAGTGCAATCTGATGGGGGGGAGCTAAGCACTGCTGGGAAGACTGGTCAGCTCCAAGCAACAGTTGTGAATAACCTTAACTTCATTCTCCGTCCAGCAGGGCCAGCAATGGGGGGAACAGGCAGGAGAGCATGTTGTGTTTCTCTAGACACCCACTCTCGCAGACAGGCTCCAGTCTCAGGGGGGTGGCATGCTGTGAGACGCTTTCTCCTGCCTGAGTTTGCACAATGGTGGAAGTGAAGTTCATATTCAGCGTCAGACTTTACAAGGATGTGCCTGCAGCAGCAGTTTCTCGCAGCAGTGGTGGTGGAGGGTTGGCCTGGTGTGCTGGCCGTGAGTTCCACACCATGTCATGTATGGAGGTTAATTGTGCCATAGGTCACTAGTGTAAAACCTGTCCCAATTTTTTATCTGGATGAGCAGTTCGATCCCTCAGCGAGCCCACAGAAAGCAGCAGTGGCCTTGAGCAAGTAAGAGCTGGGAATTCCCATGAAGTTCTGGGGAACTCCTGGGAGGATCCATCCTGCCCCCATGACTTCAACCACAGACTTGGTCAAATCCCTTCTTTAAATGCTTGAGCCATCTCATGACAGACTTCACTGCCTGGAAGGCCTGACCAGAGATGTGCAGTCAGTTTTGGTCCATGTTTTGAGGTTGGAGTTGCGATCTGTCACGTGAGAGAGGCCTCTGGGGAGGGTGGAGGCTGCTCTTGGTTGTACGTGGTCACGCACCCAGCTGGTGAAGTTGCTTACCCACGTACATGAATCCATTTGCTTTTGATGACCCATTCCAAGCTTTCACACCTTTTCATTTTCTTCCTGTTTTGCAAGGTCTCCATCATTCCTAAGTGTCTGCTCTTAATTTTCCTTGTTGATGATTACTGAGAGCACCTTCAGTCATCATCTAATTTTCATTTTTGTTCTCAGGTCAATGAACTTGTGATTTCCCCACTGCTGACCCTTCTTAGACAGATATAAAAAATCTCATTCCTCTTGGCCCATCATCCCCATCTACCCGGAAGTCCTGGGAAGACACACTGGTCAGGGTGTTGTGGCTAAGGGGCTGCAGCTCTGCTTTAAACCTCCTGGGTCCCATGGACTGACAATTTCTCTATATGGTGGCTGAGATGTGAAAATGAAACAAAATCTATTTGAAATCCAGGTCTGAGATCCCAGCAGCACATCTTGGCTCTGTGTGGCTCTAACACAGAAGTCACACGAGCTCATGGGGTGGAAGCAAATACATTAGGAGAGGAAGTATCACAGGGTCAATTTGGGATAGACGGAGGACATGGACAATTTTTAAAGCACAAAACACAACTCCAGGGCTGCCAACTGCAGGAGCAACAGACCCCACACTTTCCTGCCTTTATTTCAATGCTGGCATCCTTCCTTGCTGCCTGAGCCTACGTTTCTTTAGCTCCCATCACGTCAAAGGGAAATAGCCATTGCGTATCCCTGCTCCACTGGCCCCAGCTTTACCCACAGAAGGTGACAGATGCATTTTCCCAGCATCAACTCGCACACTCAAGGGCAGGAGCCATAAAAGCCAGACAGCTCTGCTTGGCTGGGACACTCGCTTTCATCACTGCGTGTACAAGTGTGAGCGGACAGATGTGCACATAAAGGTAGGCTTTTGTGTGTGTGCGTGTGAGTGCAGTGCACAACACAAGGAGCATGAGTGCCTATGGCAAACGCATGGGAAATCCCTTTTCTCTTTCTCTGCTTAATCCCTTAAATCTCTCAGAGTCCCGACACTGTCTGTCAGGCCAGTGACTCCTTTTGTTCCCATCCAATAGTACTAGACATAGCAGAGCCGTGGATCCAGCAGTCTCGAGTTGACTCTTCGTGGTTCCCATTGGTCTGGGATGAGCCTTTGAAGCCCTGGGAGTAAATGGTCTTGTGCAGATCCTCTTTCTGCACATTGCTGGTGGGTGCATCCTTGCATCATTGATGAGGTGACTCATGTCTTTGCATTGTCTCAGCATGGAAGATACCGTGCCCATCCTCTCTACTTCATCCTTCCTATAGAGATGGTCAGCAAACTCATCTTCTTCTATTTGGGCCACTGGTTGGAAAGACACAGGGTGTCAAGAGACATTAGACCTAGCAGTATTTGAAAGGAGCAGGATTTGGCCAAATTAGAACTGTGCCAAAACATATGGCAAGGAATTTTTAGGATGAACACTAAGAAAGGTTTCCTGCCAGTGAGAGCAAAAGCTGCTAGGACATTTCTTCTTTTGTCTCTGCAGGAGACTGGAAGCTGCATTGCTTGGAGCACTCAGGACTGGACTGCACAGTGCACCATGGGCTGCCCATCTGAGCTGGGTTTTACCAGTCAGAGACAAACCTTGGTGAGCTGCTCCTCCTGAGGAGTGGGGAGATTGAAAGCTTCACTGGGGGTGATGCCCTGCTTGGCTGCTGTTTGGCAAGAAAGCAGCTTCTTTGAAAGAGGTTTCTCCATCCACTGCTGTGTGTGCAGGGCATGGTGAGGGGCTGACCCAAAGGGTTTGCTCACACGTGTTTCACATTCCAGTTTCATGATGAAAAAAAAGGGAAGTGAAGTGCCAGGAGGGGACCAGCTTCCTGGGAAACAATCTGGCATGGTCACCCCTTTCTCTTTCTTCTGCAATCCCATAAACCTGTTGCCATCTTCAATGAATCCTGGGAGCCCAGCTGGATGGACAGGAAGCTGGGTTTTTCCTGTCTCAGCCCTGGAAAACATGGACATTTGTGTGAGGAATGTATTCCAACCTCCAATGAGCTCCGAAGTGGGGCAGCATCTGTGCTTGTGGTGAGTGCCTGAGGTCAGTGTTGCAGCTTTTTACTTGAAATGCAGGGAGAAAATTTCTGGGATGTGCTGCTAAGAGAGTTTTCTAGCTCTAAACTCAGCAGCTGAAAGCAGATGAATCTGAAGAGCAATTTTTCTTTTTTCCCACTGTATCAAGGGCACCACCAGCCCTGTGGCCAGCTGGGCAGGATGCTCTGGGCTGTAGAGCTGCATGTCTCCAAGGGTACATCTTGTGCCATGGAGATGGAGACTCCCCACATTGGAACTCTTCCTTGCCTCTCCCGAGGGATCTTCCACATAAATGTAGACATGCTATAGGGATTCTGTACCCCACTGTGCCATTTTCCTTGACAAAATTGTTAGAGAGAGCTTATATTTTCATCACTGGAGCCCCCAGCACACCCAGAGATCCATGCAGAAATACATGGCTGTGAGCATTGCAGAGAGGATGCTGGTGGTGATGACTACAGTGATGAAGGGAGGTCACAGCAACTGCTGTGCTTATGGGACATGTAAGTTAGTAAGTACCATGTGCTCACAGACTCAGATTTCCTTTGGCTCCCTCCTGCCCTGGAGCCAGAGCAGACCTGTGCAAAGAGCCAGCTCCCTTCAGGGCTCTGCTGTGTGAGTGCTGGGGGGCCACGACACCGACGCCGTCACCTTCTCCCTTTGTCTCTGCGTCAATTAAATAACAACTACTTTTCCTAAATGCCTTGACAGCCACAGCTAGCAACAGTCCTTGAGGGCTCCAAGGACCTGGTAGAAATGAGGCTCTTTTAAACCATGATATTTCCTCCCACAGCAACTCAGGTCACTGCAGCATAGTGTCACAAGGCAAACGTCCATCCTTCTTGTGCCCTCTAATGTCTTCTCAATGCCCCATATGGATCCCTGCAATTCTTATAATGCACTGGGAAAACTATGAATCAGCAGGAGAAAACCAGATCACAGTTCAGATCTCATTTGCCACCCGCTATCTTGGAGAAAACCTTTCTCTGCCTGGAGGGTTTTTTATTGCACTATTTTTAGGCGTATTTGGCATTTTCCAATTCTGGGCCATGTTCTGCTTAAAATGGACAATTGTACAGGCTGGCATCCCACTGTTTTACAGTGCTGAGTGGCCCAGGGGTGATACATTGAAATGCATATTGGGAGCCAGGAGTTTCCATTCTGGCTCTTTCTCTTTATTTAGTGCTGTATGAGCCCTTCCCAGCTCCCACCAATTTTGTCCTTTTCCCCTTCCTAGCAGAGGCATCATCACACACTTGCTTTTCAGGTAAGTAAAGGGTGGTGCAAAATCACTGCAAGCAGAGATGCATGATGAATACAAACCTTCCAGGAGAGCCAGACCCATTTGTTTTGTTATGGTACACTTTGAACTGTCTAGCTCAGCCTGATGCAATGTTCAAAGCATTTTTACCAAGTGGCAGACGTTCATTTTAAGCTCAGAGATCATGAATCTCACCCCAACTTTGACAAAGGTGTCCTTATACGCAAACAAGTGCCTCCAGCTGCTAACTCTGTTCTGCTGTCTGACCTTTGAGGGGGTATTATACCTGGTATAATATTAATATATTTTAATTCTTGTAATTTGCTGACTGCAGCCCTTTGTGAACAGGGTAAGACACAAATTCTTGGGTTTGTCTGAAGATCAAGAGCAGCAAGAAGGAAGTTTTTGCAAGTCAAAACATGCAATATATATGCACATATGAGCTTGAGAAATGCCAGGTCTTGACTGAATATGGAGATCAGACAAAAAGATGACAGAATTCAAATAAGGAACGTTGCAGTTTACTAGGGAAGTGGATAGCTTTAATGAATCCCATGCCTTTGCTCATAAATCACCCCCTATTTAATCTGTACTGAATGCATCTTGAGTTTTGAGGTTTTCTGTAGAGTGGGCACTTGTGTCCCTGGTATAAGATATCCCCGTTACCACAGAGTCTCCACCAAACTTTACAATCATTGGTGGACTCCCTGAAACAGACAAGAACTTCATTTTTTTTTAAAAAAGAGGTTCAACTGCCTAAGCATTAGAGGATGATCTCCCAGACAAGGGCAAGTCCCATGGGCATGAGTGTGGATGTAGGGTTTTTCTGTATTACTGCCCTGGAAAGTCTCTGTAGACTTTACACACCAATGTGATGTGACCTCTTGAACAAGAGAGCTTTTTTTCCAGTTGGTGTGTTTGAAAATTATCTCATTAAATTGCATGTATGAATTGCATGATCTGCACAAAATTCAGCAACCCACAAGGCCAGATTCTATCCAACTAAGATTCTCCCTTAATTTAGTCACACCTAAGGGCTGCAAACCTTTCTAAAACCTTCACAAAGGCAAAAGTTCACCTAGGAATCACTCCCAAACCTGTGACTGCTTAGAAACAGGCTAAGCATCCCTCTGAGAGCTCTCCCAAAGGGACATCTCAGGGTATTTATATCCCTCTAGGTCCTGGGTAATTTTTATTTATTGTTCATGCAATCCAGTAGTGCCTCCTCTATGATTTGTCTCCTACCTACAGCTGCAGAGCCCTCTTCCAGCAATGTCTTCTAGGAGGGCTTAATCCTTCCTCCAAGCACCGCAGGACAGAGATGTTCCTAGTGGTGGGGCAGTGCCCCATGGGAGGATCTGTTTAATATCTTTATCAATGATCTGGATGAGGGGATCGAGTGCACCCTCAGTAAGTTTGCAGATGACACCAAGTTGTGCGGGAGTGTTGATCTGCTGGAGGGGAGGAAGGCTCTGCAGAGGGACCTGGACAGGCTGGATTGATGGGCCAAGGCCAATTGTATGAGGCTCAACAAGGCTCAGTGCTGGGTCCTGCACTTGGGCCACAACAACCCCACACAACGCTGCAGGGTGGGGAAGAGTGGCTGGAAAGCTGCCCAGCAGAGAAGAACCTGGGGGTGCTGGTTGGCAGCCGGCTGAACATGAGCCAGCAGTGTGCCCAGGTGGCCAAGAAAGCCAATGGCATCCTGGCTTGTATCAGCAATAGCGTGGCCAGCAGGACCAGGGCAGTGATCGTTCCCTGTACTCGGCACTGGTGAGGCCGCACCTCGAATGCTGTGTGCAGTGTTGGGCCCCTCACTCCAAGAGAGACATTGAGGGGCTGGAGCGTGTCCAGAGAAGGGCAACGGAGCTGGGGAAGGGTCTGGAGCACAAGGCTGATGGGGAGCGGCTGAGGGACCTGGGCTTGTTTAGTCTGGAGAAAAGGAGGCTGAGGGGAGACCTTATCCTAGAAAAGGAGGTTGCAGCGAGGTGGGTGTTGGTCTCTTCTCCCAAGTTACAAGTGATAGGACGAGAGGAAATGGCCTCAAGTTGCACCAGGGGATGTTTAGATTGGATATTAGGAAAAATTTCTTCACCAAAAGGGTTGTCAAGCACTGGAACAGGCTGCCCAGGGAAGTGGTTGAGTCCCCATCCCTGGAGGTATTTAAAAGACGTGTAGATGTGGCGCTTAAGGACATGGTTTAGTGGTGGACTTGGCAGTGCTAGGTTAACGGTTGGACTTGATGATCTTAAAGGTCTTTTCCAACCTAAATGATTCTATGATTCTATGATCTTGCAAAGACCAGGGGTGGTCAGCCCGTGTTGTTCAGGGGCACATAGCACCAGCTGGTTAGAAATTTGCAACTTGCTCCATTCGCAGAGAAATGTTGATTGTTTCCAGAAGAAGACAAGGAGAAAGCACTTAATGATGCGATGCTCTGATCATCATAAGAGGGTTGGACAACATGTACCCTACATAGAATCCCAGCTGAAGGGAGAGGTGCCATTAATGCATGTGCTTTTATTTTGAGATATCAGAATGATGATTTCTCAGGTATTGCTAAAAAATGAATGCTACAAGGAAATGCTAAAGAGAAGGCTGTTTAGGGTCTGAGGAATTAGAGGGAGGGGCTAGTGTTGTTTTATTTTAGCCTTCAATCAGTACTGATGTTGAAGTAGCTATTGAAACACATCCCGGATAAATCTACATTAAGTCAAATGAAAAGCCCCATATCTGTGCACAGGGGAAATTGTTCTTTGCAAACAAAGATTTTTTTCATGTAGGCTGGATACCAAATGGTCTGGTTATTCTGGAGTGATAATCTCATTTCCCTATGACCTATCACTCAACTGTACTGCAGGTAAGGAGGCAGCAAAGCTCAATAAAACCATTCTTACAGATGATGGTGCACCACCAAATAACACCTGGCAATGGGCACTAGTTTAGGAGCCTCTCAAAGTGCGGCAAAGTACAACTATTTCACTTACGGAGGAATTGCAAGCCCTCTGGCTGCTCTCTGTGAATCCTGCAGCGTGCAGCATGTGAGCAAGTGGGTGCTGAAGTCTGCAGCAGTCGATCCACTCTGAATTCACTCCTGGGCTTGCGTCCTCCCTATCAACTGTGTTGTTTGGAAACGGTGTCAAAATAATAAAATATATTCTGCAAGAGGTGAAGGGACTGGGTCCTGCTAAGTATGAAGAACTGTTAAATCACAGAGAAGCGCCAGTGAAGTGGTGACTGTCATCTGCTGATGTTATGTTCAACGGGAAACTAAAGTTGGGAAAGCCTGGGCTGCAGGACATCAACTCAAGCCCCTGGGATCTGCTGATAGAGACAGAGGAGGAAAAATAAACTCTTCAGTCTGGTCTGGGGTCCTAGGAGCTACTACCACTTCTTGGGAAGTGAAGCAGTGCATAATGGATGGGAAAGAGTGGTTGTAAGCAACACTTGTGTCACAGAAATTGCCTCAAGGTCACCTGAGATTGGCAGTTCAAGCAGATAAGAAAAGAACAGGACTAGGCAGCCTCCAAAGAGAGATGGAGCATGCAATTCCTCTGACCAAACGTGAGGGTCTGCCTGGCTGAAGCGGGCTGAATACCAGGCTTGACTGTAGACATGCAAAGTTTGGGGAGGCAGATTGCCCTGCCCTCCTGAGCTGCTGGATTTGCAGCTGCCGGCAGTGGTCGTGTGGCCATCTGGAAAGTCCTCGCTAGATTGTCTCCTCCTCTAATCTGTTGGAAAGAGGGAGGAGTGAGGTCCTCCCAAAGGCCCTGCATTGAACAGGTCTGGACTACTCAAAGCTGAATGGGTGATCTCAGCCCCATGGCTTGGTTACTGATGCCAATGCCAGGGCTGGCCATGCCAGCCTCCTGGGAGTGGAGAATCCAATTTCTTCAAGGTCCCTGAGATGGGAGTCCCCGGCCAGCTTCCTAAGGGCTCAACAAGCCCTGTCCCAGATTGTTGCTAAGTGAGCATTGAAGCAGGGTGGTGAGTCTGGCAGAGGCACTGCAGCAGGAAAATGAACAAAGTGCCAGCAAGTGGATGGATGGCAGAGAAGGCAAGAAGGGGCTTGCCCTGGAGACAGGCTGGCAGAGGCTGGATTACTTTAAGCTCTGAGCATTTAATCCCAGGGAGACATGAATGGGAAGGTTAATGGGTGCAGTAAAATGCAAAAAGGGAAAGCCAGAGAAGGAAAAAGCCAGGATGAGGCTCAAAGAAGCATCAAGGTGAGTGTTGGAAGGAGGCAGCTGGGGAGGAGCTTGCCCTGCTCAGTGTGGGTGGGCCTCTGTGAGTGTTTACACTCATGGGAATATTAGCCATCATTTTATGTATTTCTCACTCCATGATTTCAACCATTAAAAAATTGCCAAAGGATGCCCAATAACAACAGAGCATCTCTCCTACAGAGGACCATCCTGCTTGTGTTTTATCTTCTTCCCCCACTCTAACAAAAAAGTCACTATTGTCAGTGGGATGTGGTTTCCCTCATTCCCTTTATAAAGCGCATCCAGATTCTGCAGGTTTAATGAAGCTTAGGGGCATATTGCAGGGGAGAGGCATCACTCAAAAACCAAACATTTGTTCAGGGCTTATATCATGAGATGGTTTCTTAGATGAAAGTAGGAGTTACACATGGATGGTGTGGTCAGTTTTTTCAATGTCTAAAACCCAAATGTGTTTTCTTCAATCTCCCACTGACCTACCAAATAATCGGCATCATATTTACCATCTCAAATGCCTGAATTTTCAGATAATGTCCGCTGCTACTCACATGGTAGGAGGGTGCTAATCCCCAAATTCTGTCTGCTGGACTGATTCTCATGGACAGTCACAGGGTGCTCGCACCAGTACCAGGCTGAGCCCACATGCGTTGAGCAGCAACAGGGTCGTTTTCCACTGAAAACACTTGGGTCGGGATGAGTTCATGGCACATGAGAGATGCCTGGCTGAATCCCACCTCTGCCAAAGAGATGCAAACTTTGGTGTCTGAGGGCCATGTCCCAGTAGTGGGACAGTAAATCTGGGGCAGGACCATCTCCTTCTAAAGCTGCTTCCAAGCATGCAGGCTTTGGGAACCAGGTGTTTTCCCCACTGAAGACTGGTCTGCTTTACCTATGAGGTTAAGACTCTTGTTCACACTCATGGTCCCTCTCTCAGGCTAAGGAGCCATCTTTGGAAGGAAGAACTGACTTACTGCCACTTTGTAATCTCCATCTAGTTCACCTCCAAATCTGGGACTTGACCCTGGGTGAGCACTGGCCTATGTGGTTCCTGGATATGAAAAACCGGTCGCCCTAGGTCTGGCGTGAACAAAAGGTGTTGTAGGAAGCCCTGTGCTCTGAAGATGCAGAAACAGGCACAGAGGGAGTTCACTGACCTCCTTGATGCACAGCACCCCAGGGAGCCCTGCTCTGGCAGGTACAGGAGGAGGCAATGGCCTGCAATCAATCAGAACAGATGCAGAGAGTGGTTGAGCTCTCGCTCAAAGATTCAGTGAGTTTTGGGGTTGAGAAGGAGAAGAGCAAGTGCAGAAAAGAAGATGAAGGTGTCCAGCTGCAAAGGGTGTCTTCATCACTGTGGTGAAAATGATTCAGCTCTTCCAGGGTTAAAAACCTCACATTTACTGCTGTTTCTGATCCCACAACTACTCTTGATACACAGGTCTCCAAACCCATCAGGTTTCCATGCTAATGTGACTCTGCCCAAGAAGACTGTGCTACCCACCACCTGGCTGTGCTGAGCAACGCTCAGTGTAGCTTCTCCAGAAAGTCACCAACAATATCTTCCCTGCTCCACAGACCCCTAACCTTGCACCACCAAAATGTTTTTTAAAGTCTTGATTAAGTGATGTGAATTTTTTTTTGGACATTTTTTTCCTAGTATAAGGTTCATGCATAGTTCCTAATGGTGAAATGGCTGAACAAGCCTAGTTTGAACCCAAATCAATGGTTGCTCTCAACATCAAGAAGGCAAACCACTTACTGGCTGTGCTAGTGTGGGGTCAGCGCATCAAGGGAAGTTATTGTCCACTCTTAAGAAGGTGTTGGTGACACCAGATTGGGAACTTTGCATCCAGTTTTAGGTCCACTAGTGAACAGGGACGTATAGAAAGTGGACAGTGTCCAAGAGAAGTGACCATGATGGTCAGGGGTTGAGAGGCTGTGGTGTGCCAGGAGAGGTGGAAGGATCTGGGCTGGTTTAGCATGCAGGAAAGGAGGCTGAGGGGTGTCTAACAACAACCTACAACTACTTGTGGGGCAGTTGCAAATCTGATGGAGCCAAACTCTTCCCAGTGGTACCAGATGATATAACAAGGGACAACAACTAGAAGTGGAGCTTGGAAGTTCAGGTTGGGCATTCCCTTTCCAAGTGCCCAGCAAAGTGTGGGGGGCCTCCGTCCATGGGATTTTCTGGGGTTCAGCTGGACAAAGCCCCTGCTGCTCTAGGATGGTGCTGCGGATGGCTCTGCTCCAGGGGAGGTTGGACTACAGACCTGTAAGGGTCCCTTCCCACCAGCACTGCTCTGACTTGGCGTAACAGGCTCTGATTTTGGGACAGAAGGGGAAGCATCCATCCCCTCAGTGGCACGACTGTCATCTCTGGCAGTGATGCAGGAGTATGCTGGCAGAGGCTGCATGAGGAGGACAAGACACAACCTGGGACTGAGGAGGAGGATGAAGGGAGAGCATAGCTCCTGAAAGAATGGTGAAAGCTGCAAACCCCTTTACCTCAACAGCTATACAGACACAAGGTGATGAATAACTCTAAAATAATTACAGCATGATTGTGCTTTGGGTCAGCATTTCAGTGATACCTGTCTGTTCCCTGCGTTTGCTGCCAAGGCAAACTAGTAGACTGCATTTTGACAAGTAGAAAACAACCTCAGGTTTACATGAGAGCTGTTGCTGGTTGGACGCAGCGAATTCACACGCTAGCCTATTTGCAGAGACTTGTCCATGTCTTGTGCCTTCTGATAGGCTGGAGATGGCAACCCTCACCTGCGAGAAGGATCCTTCTTCAGACAGGACCATGGAAAATTAACACCCAGCTCTGAAATACGCAGGATGCTGCAATTAACCTGAGTGTGGCTGAATTTCAGTGCTGCCATTTGTGTGCTACTTGGTCTGCCTGGCAGGGACAGTGAAGTCTGTGGGCCCTGGGAGGGATAAGTGCCTTGCAGGGATTGCTACCAGAAGAGTTTAAGTTCTTTGATGTGAAAGATTTTAGGGAAATGCAAATATTGCCAGTACAAACAGGTCCAGACTAAGACCAGAAGTGGCTTTGGTGGGTGAAGGTTCATCTGGGTGATGAGATGGGTGCAAGGGCCAGGACATGTTGAGTGCTGTTAGCCAGTGTCAGAGTTTCAGAAAATATTGATTTCTTTAGCTTTCCTCCTAACCTGAGTGTAGCTGACACCGAACTGACGGGACCTCCTGGTCTCCCTGTCACTGGGACCAGGGTCGCTTCTCCACTTTAAACTCCAGGTGGCTGTAACCCAGACTTCCTGGGTAACCGGTGGAGAAAAGCAGGCACCGATGGGGCACAGTTAATCTAGTCCATGTAGAGTTACTGTAGAGGAGAGGTATCACACTCCAGAAAAGTTCCATTGACTCCACAGAGAATTAAGGAAGTACTTCTCAAATTAGGTCAGATGAACCTCCCCTTGAGTCCCAGACAGTGCAATGCACATGGGCTTTACTGGCTGAAGGCCAGCTACAGAGAAGGATGACCAAAGGCAGGCCTCCAAGAGGCAGAAGATTGGTGGTGAGATTTTTGCCACATGAACTGAATTCAATCTTGTTGGTTGGTTTATTAAATTTTTTTTCCTTATTTCCTTTTGTCCTGTAGGCATGGGATGAGTTGCCCTCCTGTGTATGAACTTGCCACCATCACCCACATCCCTGCATACACTCTGCCACTATTTTGCACAGTTTTCACAGTACAGGTTGCAGCTGGGCTGCAATAAATAAAATAGGATGTCGCACCTGCCCTCCCTACACAAGACCCAGGTGTTCCCCTGCCACTGACTCTAGTTTTGGTTTTGCTGAGTTAGTGTTCTGACTATTTAGCAAGTCAAATTGTTTTTGGCTTTGATCAAAAGTGATGCCAGACCTGGCACAAGTTTATGGGTGGGGGAGTGCTTGGCAGGGAGGACCAAGTGCTGGCAAAGGGAAGAGAGATGGAGTGGCAGGTCTGCCCCCTTCTGAGAGGGGTAAATTGTTAGACTGACTTTGCTGTATCAGATACCTTCTCCCTAGGTGGAAATCAGCTGAGTTTGGCTGAAGAAATGTAAAACCCACCTAATCTGAACTTCAGTATTCATCTCTTAGGTATTGCAATTATATCTGGAACATGGAAAGCTCAGGAATGCCTAGTGAAAAGGAAAAAGATGGTGAAGGATGCCAAAGGATAAAGTTCTTCAAGAATGACCTTATTGGTGGTCACTGCCTGGCCGTGACTGCCCATCTGCCTTCTGTGGCACTCTGCTTTCCCCTTGCCATGACAATACCTCTCTTTCCCCCCAGTACTGAGGCAGGAGGTAGGACGAACTGAGATATGAAGTGGCCAGCTCCAAGATGAGTCATGAGCCAGAAACAGGCTCTAAGGCACCATGACTCCCTGGCACTGACCAAACCCATGGGCAGCAGCCCAGGGACACTGCTGATACAGCTGGTGCCTGGCTTGCAGCTTTCACCAAAGGACACCCTTTTTGATATGTCCGTTGGTATAAGAGCATCTACGCAAGACTGCAGTGCAAATGTACTCTTGGGGCACATCAAAGCCTGATCACAAATGTGACTTCTCTACCAGCAGACGGCTCATGTAACAGCCGCGCAGTGCTTTAATGCAGCTCGTGTAGGCTGTGAGTCATAGCCATCTACAATGGTATCTCCATGAGAATGCAACCATCTCCTTTGACATTCAGCAAAGTTAAATAAGACGTCCAAGGGGAAAGAGGACAGTGTCATGTTTATGAAATTGGATTACTCAGCTCCCAGGCTCTGAGGGTTGCCTACAGCTTCCCTCCTGGACATATTAAGGATGGTTTTGTACCTCTGTTGCCTTCATTGAGTTCTGGCCAAGTGTGTGCTGTCTTATCCAGTCAAGAGCACATGATGCTGCAGCCATTACTGCAGAAACTGGAGTGTTTTAAGCCTCCTCCTTGTTGTAAATAGGATGTTTAACATGGAAAGGGGACAAAAGAGCAATAGCAGTGAGCTGAGGCAGTGGCTTATGTTGACAGTTTGATTAGTCTATTGGAAAGACTTCTGAGAGATTATTTAGTTACAGTGAGAAGAAGGGGAAGATTAAGACTTTCTGTCCAGCAGAAGAGGGCAAGACAATGGCTGGTGAGTGGGAATTCAGACCAGCAAAATGCAAAGGCACAAGTCTCAAAGAAAAAGACAAATGTCCAACACTTGTTGCAGATTCTCTAACACTGAGTGTCTTCAAATCCAGCCTGTGCTTTTCTGAAAAGAACTGTTTTAGCCAATACAAATGAATTCCTCACCCTTGGGGTAAAAGGATCAAATTCAGTGGTCGCAGTACACAGCCCTGCCTGGCTTTGCAAGGAGGATTTTTTTCCCCCCTATCCTCTGAGTTCATGAAAAGGGAGAGCCCATATGGTCTGTGTCTTGCTGTGATTTCTGCCATAATGGTCCTCTGCACATATTGACAGTGGCTGCACTGACAGAGGCAGCAAAAGGAAGAGGATATGCTTGGGCAGCGTTAGAGGAGCTTGGATCCAGCTGTAGTGTAAGGGGGGGCTTCTGGGAAATCAATGTTCCTTATTTCCTCTCTAAACAAAGGTTAACTCCTCCATCAGCATTCGGTAAGATGCCCTTAAATTATCAGGTGATACACATGGAAGGACATAGGAGTACTGTATTGTAACAAGTTTAAGCCAACTCAGTGATTTGAAATAACATTATAACTGCAGACCACACATGAATCCCAGAGTCTCTGGTGCAGGGAATGGAGGAAGGATACTGGTTTCCCCAAAACGGCTGTGCTGAACACCCTCCCAATGCAATGGCATGTGATGCTGAAGTATTGCCCTTAAACTCAAAGAGCACTGAGGAAAGTTCCTCTGTCCCCTGCAGATTTTTGGTTTTGGTCCTACATCCTCTGCTGGATCTGCTCTATTCCTTTCTGATCCAAACAAACTTTGTAAAGAAATTAGCTTTAAACATTTTTCAAGTGCTCTTCCTGCAGCTCATGTTGCAGAAGCATCCTCAGTCTACAAACACCAGTGGAAACCTGGGAGCTGCTCCCACCACCCCAGGCGACTGGCTAGTTCCCTCCCATTCCCTGCAGCGTCTGTCTTCTTAGCACCTTTTTCATAGTCTCAGCTGGGTTTTGAGTCCTGATGGCTCAAGAGCAGACATAAATTCTGCTCCAGGGCCCAGAGCAGTCCTGCATGTCAAGCTGGGCCAGTAGCATTTTCAGCAACTCTAAGTGTAGTGTCCCTGGACCAAACCTGGATCAGTTTACTGATCTATCACAGGCTTCCTGCATACCCTTTGACTCTCTCAGTTCCCCATCCTTACCAGAGATAATTTGCTCTGGAGACAGCACCCTTGTTAGGCATTTCCAAAACTATATATGTGCTACCAGCATGGATCTTGCCCTGCACACCCTGTTTGCACAGCTGCTTTCAAATTTTTCCCAGGTGGGCAAAGCCCTTTGTATAGGAGATTGATGTCTCAGATCAGGACTTTGGTTGCCTCCTCTTAGCTCACGTGGACCATTGTGGAGCACGGAGCCAGGAGTATGTGGCTGAGAGTTTCTGTGGCTCTCATAAGAGCAGTCCAGGCATCTGTATGTGCTGGAACAACAGCTCACCACTGATGTTGGTGTAGATCTGAGGAAGATCCATGCTTTTTTTGGATCTCTTGTCAGAGAAGCAGACATTCATTTCTCACAAGAGGATGGAGAGCACTAGGCACTGTGACTGAGAAAGGACTATGGCAAAATTATGTCCTGGGCAGGAAGTCCTGCAACGTGTACTAAATTCCTGTTGCATTTTTTTGGAGTGAGGAGAGTCCTAAGTAAAAGAAAATTAATTCCTGATCCTCAGGAATGTTCTTCAAGGTAAAAATATGAACCTTTTCTCTAGTCACACAGAATTAATCAGTAGCCAACATCACTCCAATTCTTCAAAAGCCTGTTGATTCTTGCAGGGGCCCAGCATCAAAAAGCACAAGGCATAGTCTAGATGTGGTTGGAAATCTAAGTTGACCCTCAAAGTGCTGATAGTTAAACAAATAATGAAATTCAGATGCTTGTGTCAAGCACAGAAGGAAGAGACAGAAGGAAGATCAAGATATTGGCTGGTTGTTAAACAACTTGTGCACAGGAGTTTTAATCACACAGCATAATAAGAACATAATGCCCTCATTGCCAGCAGCTCTTTTTAGAGGCAGAATTAATGTGTTGCTGGACATCACAGTGTCATAAGAAGAGAGGAGGATTGGGAGCAAACTGGCAAAAGCAAGAAATACCAAGGCTGGAAGAAGGTGGTTATAAAACCACTCAGGCTATCAGCCTTAATTAATATTAATTTCTCTGTGACAATGAGATATTGTAAGGTTATACCTGTGTGTAAAGTAGGATTGTCAGATTATAACTGCATTTGGTAAATGATTTTAAATGACCTCTAGAGAAGAATACTAAAACATCCAGAAAATCCTGAATTAACAGATTAGAAGAAACAATTGGAATGTGTAGTCTGGCTGTTATAATTTTTTTTTATATTATACAATTTAAGAACTTCCCATACCCCCTCAGCTTGGTGTCTATGGCTTGTGTCTGCTTAAAACAACGAATAGCAACATTTCTCATATTAAAAGGTGGATGCAGGACAACCTGACTTGGAGCAGGACAACCATGAACACTAGACTAGGTTGGTGATGGTTTTGACAAGCAAAATTTTGTAAACCTCCAAGGGTGAAGATTGCCCACCTCCACAGGAAACCTGTCCCAGGGCTGTGCCACCTCCTTGAGAAAAGAGTGTTTCCTAATGGCCAACCTGAATCTCTGAAGAAATGTAAATTTGGTGCTTTTCCTTGTCTCCTACTAATTGTCCAGTATTGTACATAGTCTATTCAAGGACATCTCAGCTGTCCTTCCATGAATGCTTCCCGTGTTCCTAAGGATTTTGAATAGGCACTGTTACAGATTTTTTTCTAGGTTAACAGACATTTCTGTTTGGGCATCCTCTCTGCTCATCCACAGAAGCTTGTAGGACTGCTGAGAAATAGCACTTTTCAGTGCTGTTCTCTAAATCTACGTTCACACTGCTAAATGCACTTCAAGTGTTTTAGGTTTGTCACTTTTCTGCTGGTCATGAACAACCCCCTCTAAGATGCAGCTGGCTCTGCATTCTCCCATGTGGTTAACATTGCATCTTGTAAAAGTGGAAAAAAACTGGCTTCAGCAGCTTCAGCAGCTAGATATGGGAAACAATACCTTCAGCTGTAGAAGGTTATGGAGAAAATCCTCTTGGAAGCCCTGCCCAGGCACATCAAGGACAAGAGGGTGATTTGGAACAGCCAGCATGGATTTACCAAAAGCAACTTGTGCCTGACCAATCTGATAGCTTTCTGTGATGAGATGACTGGCTCTGTGGCAGGGGGGAGAGCAGTGGATGTTATTTACCTCAGCTTTAGCAAGACCTTTGAGATTAACTTCCATAGTATCTCTATGGAAAAACAGATGAAATATCTACTAGACAGATGCACTGAAAGGTGGGTGGACCACTGGGCTGAAAGGCTAGTGGTCAATGGCTCAAAGTCCAACTGGCAGCTGGTTATGATAGGCTGGAGGGCAGGGCAGGTATTCAGAAAGAATATTCTCAACAGAGTGAGAAATGTGTTGGTTGGAACCTCATGAACCTCAACAAAAGCAAATGCAAAGTCCTGCTTCTGGGGTGGGACAGCCCCATGCAACGGGACAGGCTTGGGGCAGACTTGCTAGAATGCAGCTTTGCAGAAAAGGACTAGAGGATCCTGGTGGGCAACAACTTGAACAGGAGTTCCTTGTGTCCATGCAGGAAAAAAGGTCAACTGCATCCTGAGGCTGCATTAGCAAGACAGTAACTAGAACATCGAGGGATGTGATTCTTCCCCTCTACTCAGCACTTGTGAGACCACATGTGGAATCCCATGTCCAGTTTGGGGCTCCCTAGGACAGGCAAGACATGGACATACGGGTGGGAGTCCAGTGGAGACCACCACGATGGTCAGAGGGCTTCTTTGAGTAGGCCCTCCAGATAAGAGACTGACAGATCATCCTTTCAACCTAAATTATTCTATGATATGATGGTTCAAGGAGCACTACAAAAGCCTGGTATGCTCACCCACTCCGAGTGTGGCTGTGAAGTTCATAGTGATGGATGCTTTTCTCCAAACTGTAGATATCTAAAAGCTAGTTGTCAAAATTGCAGCTGGTTGTGCTGGTTCCTCCTCCAGTCAATAGAGAAGAACAGGCATCTATGGGAGATTACTTTCCATTGCACCCCATGAAAAGTACCTGAGACTGGAGGCTGATTGACCTCCATTGATGCCTCATTGATCAATTACATTGAAAAGATGGCTGCCTTAGGGAACTAACCTTTAGGTGTCCCCATTATGGCCATCTCCACCTAAGCTAGTCACTCAGGCTCCCTTTGTAACAAATAAAGAAAATTATGCACTTTTAGAACATGATCCACTGACCTGTTTTACCTGTTTACCTCTGGATGAGGTTCTCTGGACTGCAGTCTAGACATGTGGGCTAGACACTTGGTTTTAAATTGTGCCTACACATCTGTCTCAGATGGCTCTTCCTGACTTTTCATCCCCACCAGAGATGGATGAGGCTGCAAGCACAAACCATGAAGGGTGCATTATCTTTTTAAAAGGTAAGCAGGAAAAGCCAACATGCTGTTAGAAAAGCCACACAGATGTTTCTCACACAAGCTAGCGCAGGACTGTGTACCTTACCCATAGCAATGCCCTGTGAAAGCCAGAAGCCTGCCCACTATTTACAGAGCGATTCAGAAAAGCTGTTTTGGAAACCTTGAATGTCATGGACTGTGCTATTTATTTCTCATTGCTGCGGGAGGGTTTGACTATAACAGAAATAACGATGCTCAGTGAACAGACTCGCCCAGGGATGAGTTGGGTCCCACTGTTGGTGGTACCACTATCAGTGCCACCACAGTACCTCACACCACACACAAATGCTTGTGCAGGTAAATTATGTAGGCAAGTGAAGTGGCATTTGAGCTTCTGGGCAACAAGGGACTTTTCTGTTAAGATGAGAGCAGGTTCAGAGGATGAGACATGGAATGGATGAAGTTAGAGTCCAGCAGGTGAGCATTTAGCCCTGCCTTGCAATCCTAGACATTGTGTGGACAGGTAAGAGGACTGAAGAGCATTTAAATGATCTCCTCATTGGCCTGCGTGGAGCTGCGAAACATCTGTACAGCTGGTGGAGGCGTAAAGATGTTCTGGGACTGGAGCATCTGACATACGAGGAGAGGCTGTGAGAGCTGGGACTGTGTAGCCAGGAGAAAAGAAAGCCCTGGAGAGATCTTGTCAATGTTTGTAAATAACTGGTTCGAGAGAGTTGAGAAGATGGGATTTATATAAATAGCTGGTTTATAAATAACTGGTTTATAAATAACTTTCTAAATAAATAACTGGTTTATAAATATCTGGTTCGAGAGAGTAGAGAAGATGCAGCCAGACTCCTCCGAGTGGTATCCAGTGACAGGACAAGGGGCAATGAGAACAAACTGAAACAAGTGAAATTCTGTCTGAACAGAAAACTCTTTTTTACTGTGAGGGTGGCTGAACACTGGAACAGGTTACCTAGAGAGCTTGTGGAGACTTCATCCTTGGAGATAGTTATAACCAAACTGGACACAGACCTGGGCAACCTGCTCTATTTGACCGTACTTTGAGCAGGTGGGTTGAGCTAGATCTCCAGATCTCCAAAGGTCACTTCCAGCCTTAGCTATTCCTTGATTCTGTGACTAAATATTTAGTTCTTTGGCAACACACCATGGATTTAATGCTGAATGACCAAAAGTATTGCTGTGGGGCTTTTGGGACAAATCTGACTGATACACTTCTGGGATTCATCACGCTATGAGGGGAGGATGGAGAGACACATGGGAGGTGGCGGGGGGAAGAGTGCAAAGAGAAAAAGGACGTGCTAGATGGTTTGAATGCCATCGCCACAAAGACAGTGATTCTTGCAACCACTCCTACCCATTTGCCTGGTTGAGTTTTCTTAGACAGTTGGGAGCTGGAATTGTCATCTGTCTGTCCAGAGCCAGCATAACTGCTAGGGCAGTTCTTCTTACCTTCCTCCCCATCTCTCATTTCTCCTTTTTCCTTCCTGTATCCTCCCTGGGTCAGTACTGAGATGGGAATTGGCAAGGCAAAAATCTCAAATTTCCTAACCTCGTGTTTTTTTAACACCTGGCCTAGAAAGCCTCTTGTTTCCAATTTGGGTACTATCACCCAACATCACATGTTGAAAATCCAACCCTAAAAGTAATTCTCTTTCTGATGGGAGAATGTCTTATCCCCAAAATGTCTTCTGTTCACACTCCCTTTGCTCAGTCACAGCTTTCTTCCTCCATAAACCTCCTGCCCCTGGACTTTCCTCCTTCCCTTTGATCTGTTACTCATTGCAACCCTCTTGCCTCCTACAGTAATCTTGACTAACCCTCCTCTTCTCATGTCACACACACCTCTGCTTTTCTGCTCCCAACCATCCCTTGCCCTCTTCCTCTGCCTCCGAGTCCTATTCCAGGTACTGAAAGGTTTCTTTTTCTACCTCCTGGTCTTTATGCTTCTCTCGCTGTTTGTGTCATGAGCCATGTCCCCTCCCTTTAAAGCTCCAACTGTCTCCCCGGCTCTGTTTTTCTCTCCTGAGTCATTTGATGCACTTTATCCTCAGGTCTCCTGCCCATGTCCTTGAAGAAGCAGCTTGGCCCCATGTCCTTTGCTACTGTCAACCCTCTTGCAGTCTCCATATTGCCTTTACTCCCTTGAAGCCAATCTATTTCTGCATGATCCTGACCTCCACATCCATCATGCTCGGTGCTTCCACACTAACACATCGTCAGCTGCTCTCTGTTCTTCTGGTCCTTTTTCCTTATTGTTGGGTGACTGCTGCTTCCTCCCCAGACCTACTTCTGCTTTCTGAGCTGGGCAAGTCTGAGCCCTGGCAAAGGCCAATTCCAGCCCCACTGATAGGACAATTGGCTTTCCCCACCTGCTTGACCGTGGGGTGAATGAGCGGGCAGCAAGAGGCACAATTAGCCCACCCCAAATCTTGTGTAACTTCCTAAGGCTTTTCCTCAACTGACCCAATCAACCAATGTCCACATTTTCATATGTTTCTCGTATTACCCCACTTACCAGGCTTTGGTGGTGGTGACCACACTGCCTGCCTGGCCCTAGAAGCCCCTTCCTTACTGCAGTGCGGGAGCAAGGCAGTCCCCAGAGCAGAGCAGGACAGGAGGCGTGTGCAGAGAGGGGTCATTGCTGCAGCACTGATGGCCTTGGAGCCTGCTGGTGTCATGAGTGATTGCCAGGGAGGAATCGGGGACAGGACCTGCAAGCTCCTCAGACCAGACTGGGCATGATGCATGGTCCAGCTGAGACCTTAGGGTCTCAAGTGGCCTTGTGGAGAAGTCCCTTTCCCAGCCCAGACAGCAAGGGACCTTTGTCAAATCTCCCTCTTGCTTGGTTTGTGCGATTGCCCAGCCAGAGAGCAGAGAGCGGGATCAGACCTGAGCCATTCGCCTGTGCTGAGACCGGTTCCCTCTCATGTCAGAAGCCCTTTGCCTGAGAAGTCCCCACAACAAAGGGCTTTGTAACAGAGCAAGCAGATCCCTCTAGATTACTATAATTTCCCCTTGTCTGAGCATGGCTTTGAGCAAACGAATCTGCTGTTGCATCCCTTACATTATCTCTCTGCCCACTGGCGTGTGGATTAGTGTTGCTGCAGCAACAGCACTTTTGTAAGATGAGCCCATTCTGGGAGAGCTGCTCCAGTTTGGGTGACTCAGGGCTCTGTCATGGGCTTGAAAGTGATTTGGCATCTGCCTCCACCCCTTTGTCTTGGCATTGCACATGGTTCAGCTCTGACTTACTTGCCAGCAAATGCTGGAAGGATGGAGTGGGGGCGGGGGGGGCAGGGCTTGGGAGCTGGAGTCTGCTTCTCTTCCTAATGAACACAGCCTGAATAAAGTTGCTGACAAGGGTGTGTGTCCAGGAACTGGGCTCCTTTATTGTTTCGTGTATCAGATATAAATGTTATGTTCAGTAATGCCTGGTCAAAGCAATGTCACTCTCAGTTTAGAAAACACAATCAAGTGATTTGCCATGGGAGAGAATCTATTCTGCAGGGACTGTGATAATATTATTCGCCCAGGAATTTACATAAATGCATATGATTTGCATATGCAAATGGAGGCTTCCAGGCTGTGACTGCAATAAACACAGCAAGATTTTCAGCACTGCAAAACCTTTCCTCCAAAGAGAGAGAGAGAGACTGAAATTTGTTTGGAGACTTGCTTGCTCCAAATCGGCGAGTCCTGGCAGGGCTGTAGATTTGCATACGCACCACATGTGACCAAGGCCACCTCAAGTGTCGGTGCTGCTGCCCCCTCACCAGCCCTCCCACTGCCAATCCTGCCTGCGAGGCATTCCCAGAAAAGGGATAACCCACCACTCGGACTCGCCTTCCTTTCCTGCCTCCTTCTCCAAGGCTGATGCTGATGGAGGGAAATATTTCCTACCAGGAAGGAGGAGATGATGGGACACTCAGTCCAGAACGGAGCATTGCAGAAATGGAGGGAAGGAAAAGAGACCTCTCCACCCAGGCCAGCAGGGATGATGGTCACCCCCCACTGGTCAGCCAAGCCCTTTCCATATGCCTCCAGTTTGGGGTGGCTCTTTGGAGAGGCCTTGGTGGTGGCTAACCTCAGTAAGTGGTTACTGCCAGCTGTCTGGAAATCACCCACTGTAAGCCACCAACTTTGGCATTGAAAAGCATCTGCCCAATGCTCAGATATTATGGAAACATCCAGTTGAACACTGTGGATGAGAATTACTACATCCACCCAGCTGTCCCATAATTTGGGTTGTGACCTAAGATGGATGCCTGGCCTGCCTCTCTTTGGAGAGTCCTTCACTGTGCCCTGCGACCAGGATTGAAGGTAACAGGGGTGATTCTGCTCCTATAACAGCCTGAGGTTACCCCCAAAAGGACATACCCTGGCCTAGGAGGAGACAGTGAGTGCCATGGTCTTACACTGAGCTTGGCTCTGCCATCCCTGGGCAGTATAGCTGAGACTAAGGCACCTAGTTCTGTCTCATCTGGATGAACCAGATCTTAAAGTGTTTTATGTCAGATACAACATAGAAAAGCCAAATTGAATCTTCTAGAAACCAGATCTAGAATTAGTCCCGGTGCTTTATTGTGGTGAAAAATGATGCATCTGCCATCCTCTTTCCATGGAGAGCAAAGCAGCACTCAGAGAGGAGGGGTACTGCGCTCCAGAAAGATGTGAGACACAAACTGCCATGAATATCGCATAAAATATTGAACCTGCTGACACACTGGGTCTGCTCCAAAGGTCAATGTAGCCAATGTTCTGCCTCCTTCACAAGTAATCTCAGCTATGTAGGGAAACACCGTGAGAAACAAGGCAAGGGTAAAAGATGGCTTTGCGCAGTATATGTGGGTTCCAGCAGTGATGGGTTGTGGGATTTCCTGAGTTGAAGCTGGGCTCTGGACTATCATGGTTAAGGACTACCAGCGGAGTGATTCTCAGTAATTTTCTCCAAGCCACTTCTCACCCCCTGGTATATGTAGCCTCCACAGTGCTTCCTGGGAACCAGTTCCACAATCTAATTACACACTTCTCTCAGTTCATTTTAAACCCAAGGACCAATAATTTCACTGGGGAGCAGCAACAAGCCTTTGAACAAATTAAACAGGAGATAGTTTGTGTGGTAGCCCTTGGGCCAGTCCAGACAGAACAAGATGTGAGAAATGTGCTTTACACGCTCCACATGGAAAAGAGATATTAGCAGTATATGAAGGGGTTTGAGCTACTTGGTGCTGAAGTACAGCTCCTCTTGGCACCTCTATTGCCTGTGCTAGGCTGGACATTCAAAGGGAGGGTCCCCTCTATGCATCATGCAACTGATGCTACATGGAGTAAGTGGATTGCACTGGTCACGCAATGGTCTTGAATGGGAAACCCTGATGACCCAGGAATCCTGGAAGTGACCATAGACTGGCCAGAAAGCAGAAATTTTAGACCATCACGAGAGGAGGTGAGTCATGTTGAAGAGGCCCCACTGTATAATAAATAACCAACTAACCAAAAAAACTGGGGGAAGAAGGAGGAAGTGAGGACTTTTGGAGCTATGGTGTTTGTCTTCGTGTGTCATCATCTTACACGTGGTAGAGCCCTGCTTTTAGCCCTGCTAAATACCTGCCTGCTGATAGGAAGTATTGAATGAGTTCCTTATTTTGCTTTGCTTGTGCATGCAAGCTTTTGCTTTGTCTATTAAACTGTCTTTATCTCAGCCCATGAATTTTTGTACTTTTACCCTTCTGATTCTCTCCCCATCCCATTGGCAGGGAGTGAGCAGCTGTGTGGTGCTTAGCTGTCTACCTGAGTTAACCCACAACAGATTCTTATATCCTGAGAAATAAACATATTTTCCTAGGCACACTCTTGTCATCATTCATGATCTGCAAGGTCCGTATTGGATTAACTCATAATTGTCTTTCTCCAAGCCACAAATCTAAGTATTGTCTCCTCCTCTGAAGTCATTCAACACTTCTGTTTCCTTGTTGCTGTTGGCTTGTCTGTGTGTTTTTCTCATTTTATATAACATTTTTGGGAAATCAATGATCAGACTGCAGACAGACCTCAGGATGCATGAGCCTTGGACTGAAATAATGACATGCTGATATTCTTTGTTTTGAGAACAAATCCAGCAACAGCCCCCATCAGACCTTTTCTATCACTCGTCAACCAATGTGTTCCAAAAAATCTGGGCAAGGGAGGGAGCAGCAAGGTGCAAAGATTGTAGATGATGTACAATTCTACATGTTGATTACTGAGCACTGAACTACCAAAGAACTGCTCATAATAAAGTCCATTTCCAAGGCGGTTGTAATGGAAAGTCTAACCTATATCAATGTTGTACAGATTCGGGATCCTTTTCCCAATTTGCATTACTTCACAGTCATTTGCAATTAATCTGCCTTTGTACTATCCATTGAGTGTTATCCATTCCTGTCTTCTGTGGTCACATTTATGTTGGACCATCCTGAGCAATGTGTTACATTTCCAAACTTCATCACATCACTGCTCCCCCACTGCAGTCCTTTTCAATATGTTGGACAGCGTGTGTCCTTGCAAAACTCTACTGCCAGCTCTTCCCCAATGTAAGAAAATTACCTTTTCCATATTTTTTAACAAATAATCTGATTTGGAGTCACGGGAAATACCTCCTAGAGTTTTTGGTCAGGAATAGAGAAGAATAAATCTGAAAAATTATATCTGTTCTTAAAGATATGATTATTGTCCAGAAATTTTGCCCAGAAATTTCTTCTTTTTAATCTGGCATTTTTTTCTGGTCAATACCAGCTATATTGAGCTTAACTGAGTTAAAAGCATTCTGGGGAACTGGGTGGAGGGATGGGGACCCTCTATTAGGTGATATAATGTGTAAGGCCAGGCAGAACTGGGCTGTTGCCTTATTACTGAAAATTCATTAGTGATACCCTGGAGCCTGATATGACTCAAGAAACAAAGGTTAAAAACACAACCCTAAAGCAAATGTTATTTGAACACCTACCTCCTTTCCTACAGAAAAGTTTTTTATGTAAGTCATTCTAGTATTCTGTGGAGACTTTTTACACCCAATTATTCATTTCTCATGGATTACCAGCAAGCCTTGAATTCACGATATTCAAAACCACATCAGAAAGGTGTTTTCCAGTTCATGTACGGTTTCCACCCTTGCAGCAAAACCAGCACACATCTAATAGCCAAGGTCTCAATGCTCAAAGTAGAACTCAAGTGTTGTCTCCACCAAAACCTCACCAGCTGTCATCAAGCCATGTTTCACAGTCCAGCTTTCAGGATGCTGGATTACAGGGCTGCTGGGCTGAATGGAGTAAGAGAGAAGCACACCTAAAACTCTGGCAGGGTTGGACACCAAAGACACAAGACTCGTAGACCACTCGTACATCATGGATGCTGTATTGAGCAGGCTACCTGGATTGGACCAAACAAAAGTAGTTATTGCAGTGCAGGTAAGTAGCCTATCATTAGTACTAGTGGTATGGTAGGAGACACCACCATGGCACTGCAAGTCTGCCTTGGCTCTGGAAACAGCTGCGCTTATAGACAGCCGAGCTAAATGGACTAACATAATTTCTGAACATCTGGGGACACTCATCTATGTCCTCTAGGTATAAAAGACTGATATTCAAGAACTTCAAGAACTAGACCATTTAGCGTGTAGATGATAGCACTATCTCCAGTGTGTCTCCCTATTGTCTGGCTGTTTCTAATTCTCCTTGTAGTGCCTTTGTGCAAGCTCTTATTTATCTGATCAAAGGTTGAATAAGGGTTGCCCCCAAGGTATGAGACCACTGTTCATGATAAGACCTTGAAGTCTGCAGACATGGCCCCAGCAGACATGGGGTGAGACTCCTTCAGGGGTTTTGGTAGAACTTAAGTCTCCAAAACTGTGATCCTGAACAGTGCACCACTCTTGCCCTAGTTTGAGGCAAAGGCTCCCTTTTTGCAAGGGCTTATATCAGCTCCCAGACTCTTTCAGCTTTCTCACTTAACCAAACAGAAGCAACAAGCCATGCCCCAAAAAAAGCCACAAAGGAGATCTTTGTTTCTGGAGATCTTATTTTTATATAGATAACCATAACTCAGTATACTACATAAAGTGCTTCTCAAACAGAAGTGAGATGGATTTCATTAAAAACTCATTAAAGGTGATTTGGTTGTTACCAAAGATAATGATGTCAGAGCACATACAATGCAATAATCAGTTAGAATTTAAAAAGACAAATGAAAATCTTTTGCAACAATGAAAACAAAAGAAAAACATAACTATTGAAAGCATCAGCAATCATGGGAAACACATATTAGGAACTAAGGTGAAAAACAGATCAGTGATGAGGCAATCGCACAGCTGAGGCATGGGATATCTGTGCCATTGGCTGAAATCTGGGCTGGAGGCTGAAACAGTAACTCCTACCAGAAAATAAATTACTTTGTGAGGTTTGCAGATAACTCTGGACCCAGCTGTATTGTAGATGCAGATGATGGGAGTCATCTGATGGACTGCGGACATTTCAGCTGAGACCATTGTCCTGGTTGGCCACCGTAGTCCAAGGTGCAAAATAGGCACTCATTTCATTTTAGACGTCTGCAAGTAAAACCCATGCTGCAAATGTGCCATTGTCGGTAAGGCAACTAGCTAAGATGAAGCTACCTGCGCTGCAGATATCTCCAGTGGGAGGAGAGGAATAAGGAGTACGGAGTTGAGTGGCACTTTTCAGGACTCCACTGGAGCTGTGAAAAGCCCCTGTGACAGTTTTCAAGGATCACTGCAAATTTCTTAATTATAATTCTTCACAATTGCTAGAAGGTAACTGCAGGAAAACTGGATGACTATAAGACATAGAAATGGGATCAGAATAAAAAAATCAAGACTTTATTAGCTAACACTAACCCCTTCTGTTTTAAACTCGGAGGATCTATTTGCTGAAAAGGTGGAGGAGGATCTCCAGTGTCTGGGCCAATGCTAGAGTGGCTCAGGGAAAGTGTTTCTCATTCAAAAATGAAATGTGCAAGTACTGGGAAAGGTGCCAGTTAGACTTGATTAGATTTGTAAGATTAATTAAAACCAGACAGGTTCAGAGAATTGTGAAAAAGACAAATTAGCAAATTAGCAAATCAGGAAACCTATCTTTAGAAAATGAATTAGAAAGAGTTTGGCTCCTTTATCATAGCAAATTTGCTTATCAAAGCATAGTTCTTTCATGTTTTCAAAGATGGCAAAGCAACTACACTAACAGTCCTGGTGATCAACATTTTTGTTGTTACAGGGTAAATATTCAATTTTTCAAGCCTGTGCAGTAGAAGCCCTTTCAGCCAAGGATGGCTCACAGTTTCTTTCTTAGGTGACGGTGTAGGTTTTCTTGACTAGCCTGCATCAGTGCTAGCCTATCTGTCTACTAAATATGCTGGATGGATATATGGTCTGGAAACAGGCATCCTCTAGCTAGGATAATGTGTTAGACAAGGGAGATGAGATATATTTGTAAAGGACCACTGTCTTACCCAATGGTTTGCAAATACCTTATGTTTTGGGGTTAGTTTGGAATTTTTAAGGAGTCCTGGTCGGAGTAAATAGTAAGAAACACACTGCTCCTGGACTGGACGGGACTGGAAGGGTGGGGACTCTCAAGATATGCCTAGTCCTAAGCTTTCTTTCCAGGTATTATAATAGGAAAAGCTGTAAATTCACACAGTCAATGCATAGACAGTGTTAAAAAGGCACTAAGTGTTAATCATAACACAATGTTTCTCCGCCTGTGCCCCATGGTTGGTCCTGAGATGTGGTCTTCACCATGCCACACTCCTGATATGGTCTTTATCCTGCAGCTTCCACTAAACAACCTTAAATAATATTGCCTGATACCCCCCTATATCAGAAGCTTTTCATTACATTCAGTATCGCTATAATATTACCTCCAAACTTGAGTAATATTAAAACACTTCCATTGGTAGATAGAAAATGAACCTCAGATCAGGTCAGCAAAAATAAGATTGCATCTGCCAACTGAAGGCTAAAATTAAACTTTAAGTAATTTAAGGAAGATGAGCTATAACTGTCTATATATGGGATATGTAAATTATACAGCCAAGTTCCTGACAAATCCTTCCCATTTCAGATCCTTTAGGAAAATCACTGATTGATCCACTGAGTGGTATTGGGAACTGAAGAAGAATGAGATTATGGACATATGCAGGAGCTGGTGAACATCAGATTTGTCTCATCCCAACAACAGCCAGTGGAAAACAGGTGTCTAGTCTGCAGTCATTGGGTGGCTCCATCTATCAACAGAGGAGAGAGACCAGGTGATTTCATCCTTTCCAAGATCAGACCTAAGATAAACTTTCTGGAGGTCTACCTTATAGAGAACATGCATTGATTAAGGCAGCTTGGTTCTCATGATGCAAGAGGGCTACTGCACTCTTCTTCACATTGAGATTTCTGTTGGCAGATGGACCAACAGCTTCCGTGTCTGAACAGTAGATGAGGTGTATTTCTAGATGGCTGTCCTATCTGCTGGTGAGCCTTAGAAATTGAGATTTGTAGCACATATCAGATAAAGACATTTTTCAGTGGAATACATGACAGAGGGAGTTGAAAGTGCTGTGCATTATATCTGCATATTTTCAATACACAGCACAATTCTTCAATCTTTATTATTTCATATTTGAGGTTAGCTTTTTAGTTCTTTAAAACTGGCTACTTGAATATTTTCCTGCCTTTCCATACAAAATCCAGCCACTAGTTTAGGTTGAACTGTTTGACTTGGCAATGGAAAGGCCTAATGAGCATCGCTGAGACCCTATCACCAATGTCAGGTGGAAGATAACCTTCTGTCTCCTGGTTACCAGCCCTGGTGAGTATGTGGGCAGTGTTCACTGGGCCTCCAGGACAGCAGTGGAAATCAAGTTCCCTCAGAGTGTCAGCTAAATTATGAAAGTATAATTTAAAAGTCAGAAGTGATTTAGTGACCTTAGAGTCATGTCCTCTGAGGGTTCAAACTGCCCAGGTCTGTACTGTGCCTACAAGGAGGGAGGAAGGGCTGAAGGCTTTCTTGCATCTTTCCTTGGCTCACACACCCAGTAGAGCAGTGACTGCAGTGCAGGAGCTGGAGAGCAACAGAGCCAAGATAGATGCAGTGAGAAAGCATTAGCTAAAGCCCTGTCATGATCTAGTTGGAGTGGCAATGACTCATATATGGGCACAGAAGATGTGTAGCATATAGCAGGGGTGACATGAGTGACCATCAAGTTTCTCCTTGGCACATGTGTGTTGGGCTGTATGTTGCCATTGCAAGCCTTGGGTTGTCACATGGATGACAGTTGCTTAGTTGTGTTCAGGGTCCTAACAAAGGTCCCACTACCTGTTAGACATATGCTGAGGACTGAGTAATCCAGGGCCTGTCTAACTCTTTGCATCTTTTGTAGCACTGCTATTGGCCTCAGCAAAGGGTGTATCACAGTCACAGAAACGACGGCTGAGAGAATCCCTGGAGGTCTCTAGTCCAAGCACCTGCTCAGAGTAAGACACTGCCCAGCACCAGGCCAGGGTGGCCAGGGCTTTGTGCAGCTGAGTTCTGCAAATGTCCAAGGAGGGAGCCTCCTCACCTCCATGGGCACCTGGCTCCAGGCCACACCACCCTGGAGCAAGGAGAGTCTCATCATGCAAGCACAAACCTTTGAAGTCCCAGCTTGTGGCATTTGCCCTTTGCTATATTGTCTGGCACTATGTAGAAAAGATTGGCTCTATCGTATTTGTAAGAGCCCTTCAAGAAGCTATAGGCTGCTGTTGAACAGCCCTCAATCTCCTCTTGGCCAGACTAAATGAGCCCAGGTCCCACCACCTTTCCCAGTGAGCCGTGTGCCGCAGACCCTTACCATCTTGGAAGCATCCACTGGCTACTCTACATCCCTCTTGAGGTGGGAGCAGGGGGGCACTTCTCAGCACAGTATTACAAATGCCCCAAATGCCAAGCAGAGGATGGCAGCTCCCCTCAATCTGCTGCCCACACTCCTCCTCCCAGTGTAGCCCAGCATGCACTTCATTTTGTTTGGGATGAGCACAACTGTGGGTTCATATTCCTGCTGGTAACCACCGTCACCAGTTCCCCGCCTGCATACACACAACTGTGTCGGTGGGGTGTGAAGTGTCTACCTGACCACATCAAGGTGATTGGTGACATACAGCTGGGGAAGCAAGTCAGCATGTAGAATGGCTGGTATGTGAATTTGCTTGTTGGTGGCCTCCAGCATCCCCAACACACTGCAGCCAGCCCTGAACTAAGAGTACCAGGTGGCCAGAAGTCCCCCCTGAACTTCCAGTGCTCTTGCATGAGGTGCCTTAGGCAGATGCTTCACTTTGTCAAATGTTGCTTTTAATGAAGGATTCAAATGAAAAGCAATCGGTTTGCAATTAAACAGCCTTTTAAAAGCTCTTTGTGACCACTTTAGTTTAGTTCTGAATTTAGTTACAAGAATGGTAGCAGAGATATCTGGCTTAAGGGCAGAAACACTTTTAAGTCTTTATGTGAGTCAGAGCCCTTCTTCTTATGCTCATCTGGCTCCAGGCTTGTGTTGGCCCTGCAGGACAGAGTGGATCACTGGGGCTGGGACACTCCAGGAGACATGAGTGGTTAGTTTTCAAAGGAATGAGGCTTCCTGATATTTAGGGAAATGTGTACATTTCTTATTGCTCTTTACTGCTGTGTTCTAGTAGCATTTTGAAACTCTCACCAAACTCAGGACTCCAATGCACTGCACTCTGCCATGTAGCGGAGAGAGAAAACTGACAAGAGATGCTACCTGGCCATCCTAACATTCTGCCAAGACCTGGAGTATGTTGAGGTTCAAAAGGCTGTACATCCTCAGAAGCTCGCCTCCGGCAATGATTAGGGCTGCCCATGTGTGTTTGCTGTACACGACAGACGATGAATCTGAATTTCAGCTTGATCGTGGAAAGCTCTTGCTTTCATGGCATGGACTAACTATCCCATTTGGCAGGGTGGTGATATGGATTTCCATGGGCCATGCCTGGCTGTGGAAAATGCTGAAGAAGACCTTTAAAACCACAAGATCCTGAATGCTTCCAGCCATTTAGTTATTGACAGCTGTTTTCATGAGCAGCCACACGTCACCCCAGCGTCTCTCCTCTGGCCTCACTGCAATCCCCAGGTAGCTTCACCTACAGCTCTGGCAGACAAGCTTTGACACATCTAGGGGCAGCAGTCTGCGGCATCACCCACCAGCTGCTGGCGGGTGTTAACACCCCTCCAGCAGCGTCAGCAGAAGGTGATGTGCGGTTTATGCATCATCTCTTCCAGTTCAGAGTTTCATGTACCAGCGCAGGCTGCTGGTGGAGGTGCTTTGACTTTGTGTGCCAGAGCAGGAGCCAGAGCAACACCTCTGGGCTTGCAAGGTAAGTGCTGTCAGCTCTGTCACTGACAAACTCCATCATTACCTTAGTCATTTTTCCCCAGAACTGGCCACATTTTAAGCTGTAGGAAAATTATATGTGGGGTCTTTTTCTTCCTTTGTAGTGCTACAGCTGGATTTGCATCAGGAAATCCACTCCCATAGTCTGATGCTGCACTGCAATTTTATTCCTTTTGAATAAAGCTTTAAGGGCCACACGCCTATAACAAAACACAGGCTACAGGATATAAATGTTTTGAACCTTCAGAGAATGAAAAAAACAAGACTGCCAAGAGAGTGAAGTCTCCCATTCATTCCAGCAAGGTGAGACACTGAAAGCTAAAGAAGGCAAGTTACATGTCACCTCAGACTACATCTACATGCAAATGGTTTTCACATACAGGTTTTTCCTAATGAGGAAGCTACTGTGGGACCAGTGAGAACAAGTTTTTAAGTTTCTGTCTGCCTCTTCCTAGGGGCCTAAGGCCACTGGGATCCTCAGCCAGCTGCCAAAGCCTCCAGCTTCCCCTGAAAACATTTCTGAGGGATAGAAATAAAATTTAATAACATATGATGGACAAAGCCATTCTTCCAGTTGCCAAGTCATCTGCTTAGAGGCCAACAAATGCTGGATGGGAAGATGCACTTGTTGAGAGTCACAGTTATGGGCAGTGAACTATTAATACTATATCTTGAGGAATGATGAAAGAATTCATGTTTTACTCCCTGTTTACACCAACGACTCCAAACCTGGCTCCTTTCTCCAGGCTGGTGACACACCAGAGGTTTTCAAGACTTCTTGGTGAATGACGCTCATGGAAGAGGAGAGCATTTGGTGTTTCTTCTCAGTTCATGGGTGGAGTTGTCTCCCTGATTGTCGTCTTCAGCTGTATTAATATCCTGGGAGCGGTTTCTAGTTATTTCCTTGGGCCACAATATCTCTGTTGGCCTGCACTGACACAGCTCTGGCCATGGGCTAGATTTTCATCTAAATTCTCTCAGGACATTACCAGAAAGCTCTGGGCCCATCCATCAGTCTTTTTATATGCTGCATTGACCAGTCTTTCATACCTTGATCCCCCAACCCCAATGACTCAGACATGTTCTGTTATCTATGCTGTCATTAGGGTATTTGGGATTAAAAAATAACTGCAGGTGTGATTGGTGTCACCACCATTCCTTCTGCTGGCACCTAAACTGTCTGCTGGCATGACACCCTGCAGGGCTGGGGTCCCAGCCACGGCCCTGCTGCCCACTTTGCTTCCATCTATGCCACCCCTGAAGGTTCAGGAAGAGCAGCCAGTCCTGGTCTCCATGGCCTCACCACATCCCTTCATCTCTTCCTTCTCTACCTCTCTTTTAGCAACACTAACCCAGACAGCATAAGTGTTGGACACATATCTGAGGAAGCTTTTGTTGGCTCCAGCTCCTCTTGTCAGCACTCTCGCAGGGAGCATTTAGATGACCTTTTCCCATCTGTGCCCCATTTGTTCCCTTTCATGGCTGTAACAGGATGGAAGCATGTGAAGAAGGGTTGGACCTGTGGAAAAATACCACCCCTGCTCACTGAAGGTTACATCTACAGTCTGTGCTACCCCTGGACCTCGCTCAGGCATTGCTTGGGAAAATGCTAGTTCGTCAGGGACAGGACGATGTCAGGGAGTTGCTAGCAATCAAACAGGCTGGACTGCAAACCCCCGTCTTGGCTTTGCAGCCCAGTGGCTCCACCTTCCCGCTGCCACCAGCGAGTCTGGACACTGCAGATCTGTATTTGCACCACAAAGTCCTTCCCTTTGCATGCCGTCTGTCCAGACTGCTCCACATGCCAAGAGCTGATGGCTTGAGCCTCACTGCCTTGCATATAACGTTTCACCACTGAGGCCAAGGGCAGGATCCACCCTCCAATATGATGGTGTGCAAGCTGGAGGGTTGCTGTTGAGTTATGCTCTCTCTAGATAATACAGCCAGATGGCCAGCATCCTTCCCTGGCCCCTCAATAAAAATACAACTCAGTGCAAACCCTCAGCAGCTTCATCTTTTTGCTTTTATCCCTTCCACTGCACTGTCATCGATGTTGTGCTTGCTGGCATTGTCTGACTGCACTGTGGAGCAGCCGGATTATTCCAGCCACCCCTAAATACATTTACAAGGTGCCGAGACCCCGTTCTCATTGCACTTCTTTTCCTTGTGCACATTCAGACACTTCCTCCCCACTACAAGAATAAACGTTTTTCCCATTTATGCCCCAAAGCAGAATGATCTGGTTTGATTTTCCTGCCAAAATATTCTCTATACAGTAGAAAAATACCCAGAAAGGTTGCACCCGCAGGACCGGGCACTATCTGTCAGCAGTCTTGGGGTCCTGCAAGATGAACGGTCTTCCTGAAGGTCTCATATTTAGCAGAGATGTGTTTAGCTGAGGATAGGAAGCACTGATGATCTCTGGTCCAGCTTGGCCTGGAGGGGTGCAGGAGCCCAGTGCAGGGGACTGGGCTGATGCTGTGCCCCATCTTCACTTCCCTCCCCCTTTTTTAACACACCTTGCAGGTGTGTTGAACCCTGCAAGTGGGACTCATCCCCCAAGTCTTCTCTGTGCCTGCCTAAAGATCAGAGGATCAGGAAGACAACTGGAAAAGGATGCTTTTTTTTAAGAGTATATATCACGTCATGCTAGAGCACACTGTACATAAGATCTTAGCTCCACAGTGCAGATATTCAAAGCCTTCAGTGGGACGGAAGGAGATATTTAATTTTGTGTGCTGTGGGAAGCATTGTCTCTGCCTGAGCTGTCGGGGAGCCCTGGCCCAGATATTTCTGCCCTTCTGCTCCCTCAGCCTTCAAGAAACCTCTAAAACCCTATGCCATTTTTGATAGCCACTCAACCCTATGTGGGGCATCTCATCACAGCGGAGACTCTCTGGCACTTTGGTATTGCCAGAATCTCAAAAAAATATGTAAGATGCGGATATATTGAATGAAATTCCGTGGATAGCTTGTTCGACTCCCTCCTTTCCCATGGATGCTGCTTGCCATGCCCCTGGTGTTTGTGTCTTACGTGTCCTCTGTATTGTTCATTTTTGGTGAACTTGCAGGGATTTTGGAGAAGGCAAGGACATGGGGCATACACCTGTCTGCAGCGTCTTCTCCTGAAAACAGGGAGAGACATTTTGCTCATGGGGACATTTTTGCTTCATGGGGAAAAAAACAGGTCTTTTTGTCAAGAAGATTTTGGTTCCTCGCTTTGAGAGTTGAAACCCTCCTTGATTCAGGTGTTAAATCCCGATTTATATCAAAGCCTGAGGCAGGTCAGGAGCTGGTGAGACCCTGGGAGAGCCGATGTCACGGCAAGGTACCGTTGCCCCATGCAGATTCTTGCCTTATATCCAGCTATGCAATTTTGGCCTGTCCTACAACACACCGCGCACCCCCATTCAGACACGCTGGTCCCCAGATGAAGGAGAAAAGGGATGTAAGGAATCAAAGTGATGCTGTCTGTATTTCAGTAGGCTCCCCTGCCCCAGGCTTAGATCCTGAAGTTAGGCAGCCACTCTCAGGGCGAGGAAATAATTTAATTCTTCAGGAAAACATGCTGTGATTTAGCCATTTCATGAACCTGCATAGCTTTTAAAAGCTTCCTGAGCGTGGACTTCTCATTGTATTCTCAGTCTTTCTCTACTGGAACTGCACATTTTCATTCTCAAAGTCCACAGTAATAAGCAGATTATTAAAAAAAATTCGGCTTTTCCCTTCTGATTTCTAAATATTCCCAGACATGGCAGTCCATTTCCAAGTTCACTCCCACCTACTTCTTGCCATCTCCATGTTGGCACTGAAAGGATCTAATTCAGTAATAAAAAAAAAAGACTTTTCTGGAAAGGCGAAAATAACCCAAGAATCTCAGTAGCACCAAATTCCAACATCTCCCTCTTTGCCCTACAGATCATTAGGCTTACAACCCCTACCTGGCACATACAGAAACTTAACAAGATATATTCCAATGAGAAATCCTACATGATAAAGAGAGAAATTAACTGAAATATTCTGTTATGCAACTCGCTGTCTGCTGTGTTTAAATGAACTGAAATGTTTTATTCTGTATTTTTTGTTCTAAAGTGCTTCCAATTACATTTTGTTAATATAGTTATTTATATACTGTTATATTTATTTTTAAAATAAGTAACTCAGGTTTCTTATCAGCCACATTATGAGATATAACCAATTCTTTTAAAAATTCTTTTTATTGTTGGTGCAAGGAAATAAGTGACATTTCCATAATTAAAAA